>NC_060271.1:101372939-101687989 GCF_021613505.1 Equus quagga
GGGGGGGAAGGGTCCATTCTTAACCCGCAAGTGAACTTGGTCAAGACTTCCTCCAGGTGACCTTGGAGAAGCTGCAGTGCAGTGTGGGATGAAAGTGTGGGGTGGCGAATGGGTCACCAGACATGGACTGCAGACATAATAATGTTCTGTACTTTGAACTTTTTAGGAAACTTTTTAATCTAGCCCTCCTTTATTACTCCCTTATCAACCACAAGTTCAGGGCAAATATCACTATTCTCATTTTATAGATGGGGTAACAAACTCAGAGAAGGTAAGGGACTCAAGTGCGTACAGGATCAGAGCCCAGAGCAGAACTTGGTTCCCTAGATGGGGCTTCCCTTCCTTGGCCAAGCTTATGCAATTTATCTGTGTAGTGATCAAGGCACCAGCGGGGCGCTGTTCTATCATTTCCCTGGAATCTGAGTCTCCCAGGAGGGCTTATTGCCCTGCAAGGCAAAGGCTGCTGCTGCGCCTGGTGGGCTATATGGAGACGTTGGCTCAGATATGCAGGTCATTCCATCCACTTGGGATGGCTGGAGTATATCCACAGCCTGGATCAACAGGCCAGGCACTGTGCTGCACGGAGGGGAAACAAAGGTATTCAGAACTCGACCTTTACTCCCTGAGGAGCCTAAAGTTCCCAGGGCACCCTGCTGATTGCTTTTCCTGGGGGCACCAACTTCACTTCCCTCCAGGTTATGTAGCTGTCTCTCAAGTTCTTATCTCACTGAAGGATTTTCTTTTAAAAGTCAGTCTTTCCCCACTCCTGCCGCTCCTCTCTGCTATCTTTTCTTTCTCTGAACCTGTTGTACCTCAGGGTAACTTTCGACAAAGGAAGCTTTCAGGATTGTTTTATTCTTGCAAACGCAAATAGAAGCTAACCAGGAGGACCAGGCCAGGCACAGCCTACGGAAGCCTGTATTCTTAGAATGTAGGAACCAAGCCTGGCAGCCTGCTCCTGGAACCTGAGGTTTCCCAGGGAGCTTGGAGAGAAGGCGGAAGCCCTGCCCGGGACAGGGTCACCTCGAGGATGTGGCCACTCAGGGCCCTGCACTTGGGGAGGGTCCTCAGTGTTTCAAGGTCCGGTGAAGGAAGGAGAAAGGTGCTGCCCTCCTCACTCTCTGAAAACAGTGGCAGCTCTTTGCCCTTCCCTGGTCCTGCACCCGGGTATTCCCTCTGCCAGGACTCCCTGCCCCTCCTGTGGGGCTCAGCCCAGATGGCATTTCTTCCAAGAGTCTCTCCTGCTCCCCATTGGCCCTGACACGTGTTTTTGGCAGTGTTGGTCTTCTTGTTTCCCCCAAAGGCCCCTCTCTCACTCTTTCCAAGGCCCTGTTCCTCCTTTTGTATTCTTTGTCCTAAAGAAGGCTCTGCAAATTGTTTAAGCTTCAGGCCACATGAAACCCAGGTCTACCTGTGGCCTTTCCCATGACTCTGTGAACCCCCTGATTCAGAGACCGTGTGTCGCATTCCCTGGGGAGGTCCTAGGTCTGGAGCACATGCTGGGCTCTCAGTGAACATTTGTTAAACAAAAGAATGAAAGGAAGGAAGAATCCTTAGCTAGTGCTTAGCAGACCCGTGGTTCTCATTAAGAACCCTCAGCACTGTCACCTGGGCGATCTGGACAGGCTGGCACGTGGCACCTGTCTCAGCACAGCGCAGCGTCGGGTGGGATCCAGCTGGGACGCTCAGGGACTATGCTCTATGATCTTGGGCAAATGACCTGCCTCTCAATGGGCCCTGGTTTGTTCAAATGTACATGGGGTTTGTCACGACTGCCGTATAGACTGACAGTGGGTATTGTGTTATAGATCGGTGTAGCACCTGACACAGAGTAGTTCTTAGAAAATTCCTTTATATGCTCACTCCCTAAGGAACATTTCGTTTTTCATCCTTTTTATCTAGCACTGACAGCTCCCTAGGGCTGTCCTTGTAACCTGTTAACCAGTGGCTCCTGGATAATGGGGTTTTGGTGTGAAGGGTCCAGGCACACAAAGAGATTTGCCCTGGGCCCAGCACCCCACTAAGAATGGCCCTGAAGCCAGATCTGAGGTATCCCCCCATATACTGTTCCTTCCTACAATATGATAGTAGACTTGAGGGAAAAATTCAAGGAACTTGAACAAGAATATAAATAATAAGGAAACAAATCATGTGGCTAACCAGCTTTCACTTGCAGCTGTGGTTCAGTTTTCCAGCCATTTAACTCAACTGGAACCCTAATTTGTGTGTATCCCCCTCAGTGGCTGTAAAGTAGCAATTGTTTATCTCTGTCTCACAGAGAAGAAACGGAGACTGAAATGGCGTTGAGCCACTGGCCTGACGTTCCATGGTGGGCAATCGACAGACCCAGAACTGCAGGCCAGACTCTTGCCTCCCTAGACACGGTCTCCCGTCCCGTGTCCTTCAGTGCAGGGTTGACACACACACTGCTCAATTAGTTCAGGTTCCCACTCTGACTCCCTCATTTCGTGGGAACCAGTGTACGTGCCAGTGCAAGAACTGACGTTGCCAACCCAACGTGTAGCCTGTCATTGTGGTTTTTCTCTAACAAGAATTGAGAAGTGGTAAATGTTTCTCACGTTTTCTTCTGGCGACATGCACACATTCTGTGTCTGGATGTGCCGGAGCTTGCAAGTTCAATGGCAAAGTGGGTAGGGCATGCAGGAGGCAGGGTGAAGTGAGAGGGGCGTTTTACAATTTATTACAATGCAAGTTCTGCTATTCATTTCTTAAAATAGTAATAGAAGTAGCGGTAATAATAATTAATAAGAGTAGCTAACAACTCTTGGTTGAGAACTATGTGCCAGGCATTAACATTTAACAACTCTTTTAACCATCAAAACAGGCCAATGAAATAGGTATTGCCGTATTTCTCCAATTCTAAGACACACTTTGTTAAAATCACATTTCAACGTCTTATAATCCATGATAAGGGACTTCTATGTTATACTATAATTGCTGGTGAGTTTTTTAAAAATCTCTTAGTAGCACATAAAATTAGGGTACATTTTACAGATGAAGCAACTGCAGTGGAGAAAAACTAAACAATGCACCCAGGGGCCCACCACTAGTAGCAGAGCCCGGGTTCAGACACAGGTGCTCTATGTCCAGAGCCCACCCATTTGTCTGTCTGTTTGTTTGCTTTGCAATCTCAGGCATCAGGCAAACATCTCCCCTAAAAGCCATAGGTCTGTCCATCAGGAGCCAGGCTCATGCCGACTACACTTTGTGTAAAATAGGATATATATTTTTTTCATTCATGCTGGCTGTGTTTTAACTTGCACATGTAACCATGTCACTCACAGAAAACTAAATTTAGAAACTGCCTAAAGAAGAACAGAAGCCAAATTAAAGCTGCCTGGGTAGGCCTGGGGTGACAGAAAGGCATCAGAGCTATTTCCCAAGAGAAAAATCCACTCCCGTGGTTGCTTCAGACTTCTTTTGGCCTTGATTAAGTTACTTTCACTGTCTCGCCTCAGTTTCTCCAACTGTAAAATGAGGGGTCTATGCCAATTCCAAACTTTTTTGATGGCTCACCCTTAACATTTTAAACTTTTGAGCACACATCTTCAGTGTATATATCTTTATTTATTTATTTATTTATTTTTGGTGAGGAAGATTGGCCCTGAGCTAACATCTGTTGCCAATCTTCCTCTTTTTGCTTGAGGAAGATTGTTGCTGAGGTAACGTCTGTGCCAGTCTTCCTCTATTTTATGTAGGACGCTGCCACAGTATGGCTTGACTAGCAGTGCTAGGTCCGTGCCCAGGATCCAACCTGCAAACCCCTTGACCAACCAAAGCAGAGCACACGAACTTAACCACTACACCACTGGGCCAGCCGTATCTTCTTTTTATTTTATTTACGAAGAGTAAAATAGACTTGTGTATGTGTGTGTGTGTACACTTCTATGAGTTTTAATACATGTATAGATTTGTGCAACCACCACCCCAATCAAAATATAGAACACTTCCATCATCCCCCAAAATTCTTTTATTTTACCGGTAGTAGTGAAACTCTGCACCCCATGCCTAACTTCTGGCAACTACTGATCAGGTCTTCATCCCTTTAGTGCAGCCTTTCCCAGAACATCATATAAATGGAGCCATACCATATGTCACCTCTTGACACTGGTTTCTTTCACTCAAACACCTTTGAGCTTCATCCATGTTGTTGATTGTATCAATAACTCGTTCATTTTTATTGCTGAGTAGTGATCCATGGACTAGACGTACTATGTTTTACTTAACTATTCACTCACTGAAGAGCATTTAGGGTGTTCCCAGTTTTTTAATGATTATGAATAAAGCTGCTATAAACATTTGTGTATAGATTTTTGTGTGTGAGCATGAGTGTTTATTTCTTAAGAGTAGATATCTAGGAGTGGGATTGCTGGATTATATAGTAAATATATAGTTTGTAAGAAACCACCGGACTGTTTTCAGAGTGTCCGTACCATTGTGCGTTCCCACCAGCTACGTCTGAGTTCCACTTCTCCTGCATCCTTCCCAACGCTTGGTGTTTGCAGTTGCGTTTTTGTTGTTGTTCTACTCTTAGTCATTCTAATAGGTGTATAATTGTATTGCATTGTGTTTTTAATTTGCATTTTCATAATGATTAATGATGCTGAGCGTTTTTTCATGTGCTTATCAGCCATCCCTATTTCTTCTTTGGCAAGCTGTTTATTCAAATCTTTTGCCTACTTTTAAAATTGGGCTGCTGTTCTCTACTGTTGAGTTTTGAAGGTTATTTCCAAATTCTGTATATAAGTCTTTTATTGGATATGTGATTTGTTAATATTTGCTCCCAGTTTATAGGTTGCCTTTTAATTCTCTTAACAATGTCTTTTGCAGAAAAAAGTTTTAATTTTGATGAAGTAAATTTATAATTTTTTTTCTCTTATGGATTTTTTTTTATGTCATAGCTAAGAACTCTGCCTAAATCAGGGTCACAATCTTTTTCTTCTATGATTTTTAAATAAAAAAATTTATGCTTTTTGGGGCCAGCCCCGTGGCTGAGTGGTTAAGTTCTTGTGCTCCGCTGTGGCGGCCCAGGGTATCGCTGGTTTGGATCCTGGGCACGGACATGGCACCGCTTGTCAGGCCATATTGAGGCGGCGTCCCACATGCCACAACTGGAAGGACCCACAACTAAAAAAATACACAACTATGTACCAGGGAGGATTTGGGGACATAAAGCAGGAAAAAAAAAAATTGTGCTTTTTGATTTTACATTTAGCTCTATGATCCATTTCAGGTTAATTTGTCTATAAATTATATTTTGATATATAAGTTGAGGTTCATTTTTCTGCATATAGTTGTCTAGTTGTTTCATTTGTTGAAATTACCATCCTTTATCCATTGAATTGCTTCATACCTTTGTCAAAAATCAATTGATTGTGAATTGTATACTTTAAAATGATTAAAACAGTAAATTTTATGTGATATGCATTTTATCTTAAAAAAATCTACGTAAAAATATCAATTGATCATATTTGTGAGGATCTATTTCTGGACCCTCTTATTTTGTTCCACTGATCTATGTGTCTAAACTTTCACCAATAGCACATTGTCTTGCTTACTTAGCTTTAGATTAAGTTTTAAAATTGAGTAGTATGAGTCCTCTAACTCTGTTTTTCTTTTTCAAAATTATTTTGGTTTTTCTGGGTCTTTTGCCTTTCCATATGTTTTAGACTCAGCTTGCCTATAGCCACAAAAAATCCTGCTGGGATTTTGTTATTGCATTAAATCTGTAAAATCAATCGGGCCCTGTAGGGTTGCCAGACAATATATAGAAAATCCAGTTAAATTTGAATTTAAGATAAAAATAATTAATATTTAGCATAATAACATCCTGAATATTGTGTGGTACATAATTATACTAAAAATTATTCATTGTTTATCTGAAATTCAAATTTAACTTGGCATCCTATAATTTTTTCTAAATCTGGCAACTTTAGTTTGGGGAGAACTTACACTTAACTATTTGAGTGTTCTAATTTGTGAACACAGTATTTCTCTTTATTTATTTAGGGCCTCTTTTGATTTCTTTCATCAGTGTTTTATAGTTTTCTGCATGTTTTCTTAGATTTATACCTAAATATCATTTATTTTGGAGCTATTATAATTGATATTTTTAAAAATTCAGTTGTCAATTGTTCGTTGCTAGTATATAGAAATACTATTGATCTTTGTATATTGACCTTATATTCTACAACTGCATTAAACTCAATTATTCATTCCAGGAACTTTTTTGTAAATTTCTTGGACCTTTCTATGTAAGCAATTATGTCATTTGCAAATAGCGACACTTTTATTTCTTCTTTTCCAATACATATGCCTTTTATTTCTTTTTTCTTGCACTGGCCAAGACTTCCAGTACAATGTTGAACAGGGGTCATCAAAGTGGACATTCTTGCCTTTTTCCTGATCTTAGTTTGCTGAGACGTTTTTTGTCATGAATGGATGCTGGAATTTGTCAAGTGCTTTTTCTACATCAATTGATATGATAAGAAAATATGTCCCATAATGAGGAGAAAAATAAATCAGTTGAAACTGATCCAGAATTGGCACAGATGTTAGAATTAGAAAAGACATTAAAATTGTTATTATAACTGAATTTCGTATGTTCAAAAGATTAGAGACAGAGAATATTTAAAAGACCCAAATCAAACATCTAGAGATAAAAACTACAATATCTGAAAAGAAACATTGGTTGGGATTAATGGCAAATTAGCTGTTGCACAAGAAAAGATTGAGTGAATTTCAAGACACAGCAATAGAAATGATCCAAAATGAAACAAACAAAGAAAAAAGACCTTTTTAATGAAAAGCTCATCACTGAGCTGTGGAACAACTTTAAGCAGCCTAATATATGTGTAATTGGAGTCCTTGAAAGAGAGGAAAGAGGAAGAGGGACAGAATAAATATTCAAATCCAATGCTTCCTTCTTTTATTTTTGAAATTTTAAATGTAGGCAACTAATTTAAAAAGTAAAAAGTTATTTCGAACCAGACATGCTGGTAGACTGCATTTTGAAGTCTCTGATGTAACGAATGAGTAAGATAAGAGACATTGCATGGCAGTACAATTGCTTAATGAAACAACAGTTTTTCTCCTAGCACTCTGTTGCCTGGACTTAGACTCTTATCAGTGCTGCTCAGTGGGTAAGATGCCCAAATCCTACTTTGTGCTTTGATGGAACTTGAGGTAGTCTTGAAAGGGAAGAGTATTAACAAGACAAGAACAATCCAAGACAGTGTCTCATGGGGTGGAACTTGTATAGCAGCAAACGCAAATATAAACCCCATGGGTGTGGAGCTAGGAAGAGGTGGACTCCTGGCTAACCCAAGGACAGGAGCTGTTCTGTAAAAACTGCAGTTTTGACATTTCCTCTGGAGGGAGAAGGTTTACGCTTTACCTGCAGGTCTCAGGTTCAAAATCAGGCTGAGTCAGATATGGTTAATTTCCTCGCAATCTCCAGGCTAATTTAAATGCAGATATCTTGATCATTCTTCCTCTAAATTCTTGCTAACCTATTCTCAGTTCATATCTGAATAGTCAATCATTTTTTCTAAGGAGACGTTCTGAGTTCTGGAGAGAGTTTTTTTCCTGGTGATTTGAAACCTCAGTCTTTTTAAAATACTGAGTGTACATGCTTGGTTATTTGCCTGTTGACAAAGTAGGAGTCTTTTGAAAGAGTATTTTTTTAAAAATCCAGTTGCAGTTCTTTCAAATGCCTTCTCCCATGGCTTCTCGCATTTCAGAAGTATCAGGATAGCACATCCAGAAGTGCCAAATGCTTTCTTGCATCTTCCAGCCAAATGCCCCCAACTGGCATGTTTCATGTGGTGGAGCATTATACCTGGCAGGGGTCAGCCCTACAGCTGGTCAGAAAGGGAGTAGTTCACATGGAGTGTAGATACTGGTCGTTGCCTTTCAACAAACCATCCACCAACCCCTAATTCCTTGTTGGGATTGTTTTGGTCTGCTGTTGATGGGAGGTTATGTATTTCTCAGAGTCTGGGTCCTCCTCCCTTCCCCAGTCCCAGGAGTGAATTCTGATCAGTCGAAGGTTCTAAGCCAGTCATAAGAAGTGTAAAGCTTCCCCCTTGTCTGTGAGTAGTTTAGGAATGAGCGTATGATACAAAACTGTACAGTGAGAGGTGAGAGTGTGTTCTGGGGAGCTTTCTGAGAAGAAAGTGATGAGAAGAAATAATTTTTTGATAGTACCTGAAATACTACTACTAGTGATTATTTTTTCTTTTACTCATTGCCCTTTTCTTCTAGGTTAATATATTTATAATGCAAATAGCCCTGGAAGGAGTAGTACCTGGACTCATGTTGCTGTGAGTTAGTTGGTCAGCTCTCTAAAAGGGTTTCGGTGGTGTAGCGGGTTGCATGGTGGCTCCCCAAAAGATATGTCCACGTCCTAATCTCTGGAACCTAGTCCTTAGAAGTGTGACTGTTACCTTATTTGGAAAAACAGGTCTTTGAAGATATAATGAAGTTCAAGATCTTGAGAAGAGATCATTCTGGATCACCCGGGTGGGCTAAATCCAAAGACAATACAATGAATATACAGTGAAGCAGATGGAGATGGACACAGACACAGAGGAGAAGGCGATGTAAAGACAGAGGCGAAGATTGGAGTGATGAGGCCACAAGCCAAGGAAGCCAAAGAATGTCGACAGCCCCCAGAAGCTGGAAGAGACTAGGAAAGGTTCTCCCCTGGAGCCTCCACAGAGAATGAGGTCCTGTTGACGTCTTGACTTCAGACTTCTGGCCTCCAGAACTGTGAGAGAATACCATTTCTGGTGCTTTAAACCTCCCAGGTTGTGGTAATTTTTTTTTGCAGGAGCAGGAAACTGAGACAGGTGGCATGGGCTTGCTGAGTATTTAAAGGAAATAAAGATCCAGAGAGGGAAGCCTGTGGGCCATGACCAGTTCCTTGACTCTATGAAAGTCAACCTTTCTTCAGAGTCCCAGCTTTGATCCTAAGTGGGTCATTGAGCCTGTGCCTTGCTGCATGCTCAAAGACAAACTCATACCTCTTTCTAGACACACATTTCATCCTGACCCTAGCTATAGATGTTGCTCCTCACCTTGGCCATTTGTCTTTCAGATGCATGCCCTTTGACACAAGGGAGCCAGGTAAAACAGTATGGTAGATTGTTCAGTACACACTTTTCTCATTCCTGGGTTTACAACTCAGAGGGCCCTGTCTCTCTAAGAGCCTTCAAGTTTCCATAAGGACACGTTTGGAAGACTCACTTCCTCAGGTGAATCTGCCCGAGTAACTGACATAGTTGGAGACTTTGGCAGAGAGCCAGGAATAGAAGTTGGGGGCATAGGAACTAATTAATGTTGGTTGTGCAAGTACTGTGAGCCTGCCCCTGTGTTAGGTGTTTTACACGCACAATCTCATTCAATTCTCACAAGAATCTCATGCGGTAAGTAGTAGTAGTATTCCCATTTTATATGTAGGGAAACTGAGGCTCAGAGGGGACATAATGTGCCCGTGATCACACAGCTTGTAGGTGATAGAAACAGGATTCAAGGTGGTCTATTTGGCTTCAAAGCCCATATTTTCTACACAAGAAATTGCTGGCTCCCTATGGAAAGTTAGGAAAGGCTCAAGGTTGAGGGCAAAAGGTGAATGAAGGAAGTGCTGGATTCATGCTCTCCGTCTCTCTTTCCCCACAGGCAGCAGAAGAATGTCTTTGGACTACCTGGAAAGGAGCAATCAGCCCTCTGATAAAATGGGTCTGGGCTAACTGTTTTTGAAGAAATGCCGCTCTGAATATGAAATGACACAGAGCTTTAATATGGCTCGCTGGAGACCTGAGCTGCTCAGTTGCCCTGGGACCACAGATCACTTGGAAATGAAAAGATAATGAGAGTAGTTGCCCACTTCAGGCTTTGGGACTTGTTTCAACCAAGGTCTGGTGACTAGTACAGGTATGAGCCAAAAGTCTGTTTGAAAAAGGAGGCAGTGCTGTTGACTTTTCCTGTTCCACTTCCCCCATGCTTCCAATCCATCCTCCCCCAGCCTGCAGAGCACACTACCCTGGCAAAGGTATACTCACCCTGTTTGAACTGGGCCCTTAGCTTTCAGGGCAGCTTAACCAGGAACAAACCAGAGTCTCTTTTTCCCTCCAATCCTTATAAGAAATTTCCCAATGAGCACCAGGTAAGCTTTTAAGAGAAAAAGGTTAAGCTAACCATAAGAAATATAAGTTTTTAAACCCCTAATTTGCTGGTTATTGTCACCAATTTCTCTCCTGCACCCCACAGTTTAGGAAAATCATGCTTCCTTCTCACTGCCTCCTATGTCCCTTAGGAGATACTTTCTCTCTTACAGGAAAGGAAACTGTCCAACTGTCCAATTTTCAAGTTAAGCAACCTCATACTTGTTCCTTCAGTTAATAAGCTTGGTTATCTAGAAAATTGTTCTGGGAATAAACATTAAGACTAGTCTCTCCTTCGTTGGTTTGTTTGCTCTAATTAGCTTTGAAATTTACCAAAACTCTGGTCACGGCCCAACGGGGTCTATTTACCTGCAGTTCAGCTTTCCTTGTGACTTTTCTCTTAGAACATGGACAGCATCCAGATTCTAAGTCCCTGCCTGACTAGTTACCAGCTCTGTGATTCCAAGTGAATCACTTAATGGCTCTGAGCCTCAGTGTCCTCATCCAGACAAAAGAGGCGAGTCATCTCTGCCACCTACTCACAGTGTTGATCTCAGACAAGAGAAGGTATGTGAAAGCAAATTGAAAACTCTAGAAGCTGGTGCAGATTTAAATAATATCATGGTGAAAATCCTTGCCCCACCAGGATGTTAGCTGTCACCTCATCGCTCAGCATTTAGCACTGATCAGAGATCCTGAACTCCAACAGCTTGTAGTTTGATGTAGAGACAACAACTCTTTATACCCATTTATACTAATAGCGCAGCTGTGGTCTACTCTGAGTTGTAATCGAGTATCCTAAATCAAGATACTACACCTTGGGAGCAGAGGAGTAATGTCTTTGGATGTCCCTAAGAAGATATCCTTTGTTCCCATGTAGGAACCTACACAGCAACATTTCTGTCATTGCCATCAAGCATCAGCTGGGACCCTTGTGTTAACTCCGTTTAAGGGTCCCCTTCTCATGTGGGTCAGTTAAGACTGCTAGAAAATGCTTCATAAATGAGAATCCAAACCTATCTCCAGTGTTTTTATGCCTGCTGGAGTCACATAGAGAAGGTCCACCCATTTCTTCATAGGCTGGAAGATACTTGCTTGCTTTCTTTATTTTCCAGATATTTCATTGCTAGTATATAGAAATGCAACTCGTTTCTGTATGTTGGTTTTGTACCCTGATGCTTTACTGAATTCATTGATTAGTTCTAAAAGTTTTTTGGTGGCACCTTTAGGATTTTCTATATATATAAGATCACAGTATCTGCAAACGGAGATCATTTTACTTCTTCCTTTCTGACGTGCATGCCTTTTATTTCTTTTTCTTGCCTAACTGCTTTGGCCAGGACCTCTAGTACTATGTTAGATAGGAGTGGTGAGAGTGGGCACCCTTGTCTTGTTCCTGATCTTGGAGGAAAACCTTTCGGCCTTTCAGAGTTGAGTATGATGTTAGTTGTGGGGTTGTCATAAACGACCTTTATTATGTTGAAGTACATCCTTCTATATCCAACTTATTAAGAGTTCTTTATCATGAAAGGAGGTTGTATTTTGTCAAATGCTTTTTCTGCATCTCTTGAGATGATTACATGATTTTTATCTTTGATTCTATTAATACGATGTATCACACTTATTGACTTGTGTATGTTGAAACATTCTTGCATCCCAGGGATAAATCCCACCTGATTATCATGTATGATCCTTTTAACATGCTGTTGAATTTGATTTGCTAATATTTTATTGAGAATTTTAGTATCTGTATTCTTTGGGGATATTGGCCTGTAGTTTTCTTTTCTTGTAATGTCCTTATCTGGCTTTGGTCTCAGGCTGATGTTGGTCATGTAATATGAATTTAGAAATTTTCCCTCCTCTTCGATTTTTTGGAAGAGTTTGAGAAGGATTGGTGTTAATTCTTTGTTAAATATTTGGTAGAGTTCACGAGGGAAACCATCTGGTCTTGGGCTTTTCTTTGTTGTGAGGTTTTTTTATTACTGATTCAATCTCCTTACTCATTATTGGTATGTTCAGATTTTCTATTTCTTCATGATTCAGTCTTGGTGGGCTTTATGTTTCTAGAAATTTATCTATTTCTTCTTGATTGTCCACTTTGTTGGCGTATAATTATTCATAGTAATGTCTTCTGATCCTATTTCTTTGGTATCAGCTGTAATGTCTATTCTTTCATTTCTGATTTGTTTGGATCTTCTCTCTTTTTTTCTTAGTCTAGCTAAAGATTTGTCAATTTGGTTTATCTTTTCAAAAACTAGCTCTTAGTTTTCCTGAGTTTCCTTAAAACAGCTATTTTGAATTCTTTATCTGGTAAATTGCAGCTCTCCATATCATTAGGTTCAGTTACTAGAAGGTTATTGTGATCCTTTGGTGGTGTCATGTTTCCTTGATTTCCTGTGTTCCTTGAAGTTTTACATTGCTGTCTTTGTATTTGCAGTAGCAGTCACTTCCCCTAGATTTTATTAACCTCTTCAATGCATCCAAACTTGTATTTTTTTGCTCCAATGGCATGCTGGAACATCTCCACTGGAAACCTAGACTTCCACAAAGGCTCTCTCATCTGGGAGTGATTGTCTAAGACAAGCTTTCCAGGGGCTCCCAGACCATAGTCAAGAAGGGCTGGAGCTGTGGGCTACTGTAGGGTCCACAGCTGGGGCCGAGATCTGTATGCCCATCACCCGAGGCACAGGTGGGCAAGACTCCTCCCAGGCCCTTTGGCATGTGGTGCTAGATCCCACAGCTCCCACAAAGGCACTTTTGTCCATGGATGGATGCCAAATTGTTGTTGAAGTGTGGGACATGATGAGGGACATGTTATTCAGTCATGATGCTGATGTCACCCAGCTGGAAGATATTTACACACAGAAGCCAGGTCCTCATCAGATTTCCCTATGCCAGACAAAAACCCCTCAAATGCATCCCAGAGCTTTAAATCCTAGTGCCCTCCTGGCTGTCCTATGGGGATATACCTAGGTTTGTCAGTGTCCCTTAAAGTGTTTGCATTAGTCATTTATTCCTGTGAAATGAACTACCCTAAAACTTAGTTGCTTAAAGCTATAAGTGTATATTCTCTTACACCATTTCTGAGTGTACAATTCAGTGATTTTTAATATATTCACAAGGTTGTGCAACCATCACCACTACCTAATTCCAGAACATTTTCATCATTCCAAAAAGAGAGAGAGTCAGGAATCTAGGAATGGCTTAGATGGGTTGTTCTGCCTCTGGATTCTCACAAGGCCCCAGTCAAGAGTCAATCATTTGAAGGCTGCAATCATTTGAAGGCTTGACTGGAACAGGAGGATCTGCTTCTAAGAAGGCTCATTTACATGCCTGGCAAGTTATTGCTGCTTTTTGGCAGGGGCCTCAGTTCCCGGAGGCCTTAGTTCCACACCTTGTAGACCTCTCCATAAGACTGCTTGAGTGTCCTCAAAACATGTGACTTGCTTCTTCCAAAGGTGGTGATCCAAAAGAGAGAGCAAGAGGGAAGCCATCTATGTTTTATGTCCTAATATCAGAATCACACACTATTATTTCTCCCTTGTTCTATTGCATAGAAGCCAGTTACTAAGCACAGCCCACATTCAAAGAGGGAAATTTGGCTTCACCTTTTGAACAGAACAACATCAAAGGGCTTGTGGACATAATTTAAAACCGTCAGTGTGGTTTTGAAAACTGGCCATGATGGTCAAGATGAAGTATGATAGTGCAGTTTGCCATCAGACTATCACCTCCATTGGTCTGAGCTTTGATCTTTTCTTAGTGCAATTAAGGGGCAGTGGTCAGGTGCACGGGCCCCAGAGGCAGATAAACTGGGTTCAAAGCCTGGCTCTCCCCTACCTAGCTGGGTGCCCTCAGGTAAGATACTCAACCTTAGGTTACTCTTCTGTAAAAGGAAGATAATAATAGCCTCTTACAGAATGCTTAGCCTAATTCTCAATACGTTCTCAATAAATGTTAATGAAACCCAAGATGGCATACTTTTTTCAGCAGCCATTTCAGTCTGCTGATTCACTTATTTATCTCAAAATTGCAGTTTTCTTGTTTTTACCTTATTAAACTATGAAGTCTGGTCTCTCACACTCAATTTCTGTAAATGCCTTTTTAATTAATTTTCTAGATGAAGACATAATTTACATGCCATAAAATTTACCATTTTAAAGTGCACAATTCAGTGATATTTAGTTTATTCCTAAGATTGTGCAAATAACACCACTACCTAATTCCAGAACATTTTCATCATCCCAAAAAGAAACCCTGTTTCCATTAGCAGTCATTTCCCATTGCCTCCATCCTTATTCTCTGCCAACCACTAATCTACTTCCTGTCTCTATGGATTTGCCTATTCTAGACGTTTCATATAAGTAGAATCATGTAATATGTGGCATTTTGTGTCTGTCTTCTTTTTCTTGGGAGAATGCTTTCAAGGTTCATCCATGTTGTAGCATGTATCAGCACTTCATTCCTTTTAATGGCTAAATAATATTCCATTGTGTGGATATATTATATTTTATTTATCCATTCATTAATTGGTGAACAATTAGGTTGTTTCCATTTTTCAGTTACTACAAATAATGTTGCTATAAACATTTATGTACAAGTTTTTATATGAAGATATGTTTTCATTTCTCATGGGTATACACCTGGGGGTAGAATTGCTGGGTCATTGGGCAACTCTATGTTTAACTTCTTCAGGAACCATCAAACTGTTTTCTACAGCAGCTGCACCATTTTACATTCCTACCAGCAATGTATAAAGGTTCTGATTTCTCCACATCGTAAATGATTTTTTTTTACAATCGAAATAGAGGACTTCAAGCTTAACGTTACTAAATTTCCTTTTATTGCTTACAGGTACTTTTTGAGTAGTTTGAGATGATTTTGAACTCTGGTTCTCCCAATCTTGTGTTTTTATCCAATTTATTGATCAACATGTTGTGTAGAAATGTCAGCCTGATTGGAACTAGCTGGGAACCTAACCCATGTTTCTTCTTCACTTCTACTAAGATATCATGAAAAACATCAGACATTTTGCTTATATCAACAAACTCCAGATTTTCCAAATTCTCTTGACCTACCAGATTATAGTTAAAATGTAAATGTAATTCATGGAAGGGGAATTTAGGAATCAATAAATGTAATCTCCTTATTTTAGAGAGGAAAAAACAAAATGAAGTGACTTGCCCAAGGTCACTAGGTCACTAGGCAGTGTCAGAGATAGGACTCGAATCTAGTTCCATTTTTCATCCATTTATGCCTATTGTTCCCTGTAGTGTGTCACTCCGAGCACAGGTGAAGGGAACAATCACTTGACTGTTGACAAGGTACAGTCATTTAATTTGCTGGCAAAGCAAGCGTCTCTTTAGTTTTTTCCCCCAACTGTAGCCACAACCTAACTGTGGCATAACATTTCTAGCGAACCTATTCTGGTCCCTTTTAATTACCTCTTTTTTAAAAAAATAAAAAAAGTATGACATTTTAAATTTTTAAATGCCAATAAACCATCTGTTTAATAATGCATCTTAAACCTAGTTGTGCATGGGAAACGTTACTAGTCTGTATTTCCTATAATCTATATTTTCCACTTTTTTTTTTAAAGATTTTATTTTTTCCTTTTTCTCCCCAAAGCCCCCCGGCACACAGTTGTGTATTCTTCGCTGTGGGTTCTTCTAGTTGTGGCATGTGGGACGCTGCCTCAGCATGGTCTGATGAGCAGTGCCATGTCCGCGCCCAGGATTCGAACCAACGAAACACTGGGCCGCCTGCTGCGGAGTGCGCGAACTTAACCACTCAGCCATGGGGCCAGCCCCTATATTTTCCACTTTTGTAAAAATCTTTTAACTCCATCTTCAATCACTTCTTGTTTTCTTCGTTGTTTCACAAAAATTCCCAAGAATGATTCTGTCACATCTGTGTGTTTGTCTTGGTCTTGTGGTCTGTATTTGTGAGACTCCTGAAAACTGTCTAGATACCATCTTACTATTTTTTTTCCTTTTATATCAAACTTGAGTCCTTCAATTGTCCTACACTTTCACTTTGGAAATCTTTATCCTTGGAGAAGAAAGAAGCACAATAAGGGTTATTGTGTTTTTTCCTTCAATCATCGGAGTTTATTCACTATCTTTTCCAAAGAGTGTCCTATTCTTTCCTTTTTTCAGTTTCCGATTTAGAACATACTCTTTCAAGTCCTCTTTTCACAGTTCTCCCACATAAAAAAGGAAGAAATGCCTTAGGTACTGACATGGAATAAGCTCCAAGATTGTTGAGTGAACCAAGCATAGCTCAGAATTATAAACATAGCCTACTCTCTTTTGTGTAAAATTTGAAAAAAGGAATATAGACCATATTTCATTGATTCTAAAATGCACATATTTTCACATTTTGATGTTTCTGAAATTAGAATTCATTGTGCAATAGATGGCAAATCATAAGTCAGTTGGCAGGGCTTTTTAAAAAATTCCTTTTGTAGTGGTATACATAATAATAGCACATTTTGCAATCAATGGCATCCTAGGTTTGATAAAATACATTATTTCATATGATGGCTCATGCAAAGAATTTTCTCTGGGAGGATTTGCAAGAAGCTGGTAAGACAGATTGCTCATAGAGAGGATTACTAAGTGGCTGGAGAACAGCAGTGGCAGAATTTCTATCGCATTCCCTTTTGTATCTTTTGCATTTTGAATCACATAATTATGTTAAAAAATAAAACATTCAAATAAATTCAAATTTAGAAAGTGCAACTGGGGGTGCCGCCTGGTGGCCAAGTGGTAAGTTCCCATGCTCCACTTCAGCAGCCCAGGGTTTTGACGGTTCAGATCTTGGGCACAGACCTAGCACCACTCATCCAGCCAAGCTGAGGCAGCATCCCACATAGCAGAGCAAGAAGGACCTAGAACTAGAATATATAACTAAGTACTGGGGGTCTTTGGGGAGAAGGAAAAACAATGGCAACAGATGTTAGCTCAGGGCCAAACTTAAAAAAAAAATTTTTAATTAAAAAAATAAAAAGTGCGATTGGACATGAGCCCTCCTGACACCACTTCTTTGTTCAGATTTGTACACAGTTTTGTGTTTGTAATGGCGGAGGAGCACTGCAAAGGCAGAGCTGTGCCATCGTGTGCCCCACCCTTCACCAGAGCCCAGCATGGTGCCTGGCCAGGCACTAATTGAGATTGACATCATTCCTTTCTCTCATCCCTTTCGTCACTTGTAAATCATCAGCCAGATGTTTATTGGTTAAAATTAAGTTCAATATAGCTGATCCCCTCATTGCTTCCCTTACATTTCTACTGATGAAATTGTTCCATAAGGCAAGGTAATAAATATAAGATGGTCTGCTTTTATTAGATTCTGACTTCCAGGAGAACCATCTAGCAGCATTTAGGGAGGTGAGGAGAGAAACATCTTGAAAAGAAAAGAAAAACAGTTGAATTGGCTCCAAGGCACTTGGCAACAATTGGGTTACCACGATAGCTCCTACATGGTGTTGCTAACTGAATCAGGAGGCAGCTGCAATGAATGACCGTAAGATGTTGGCAGTGATGCATGTCACTGAAACACTGTTGCTGATTCATTCCTGTTGATGATGATGTTTACAAATACAAAGAGCCACTTCCCAGACCACTCTGAATGTTTTATACACAACAAAAAGTTGTATTAAATCTCAAGTAAGCAAAATCAATCCTAGCCATCCCGAGTGGCAAAGAATAACTGATAAGAGAGCAGAGCTGAGCTATCAGGCCTATTCCAAAAAGAACTCAAAAAGTTTAATACAGAATAGAGGTCGAATTTTCAGGGCCAGAGCTTTCAAGCTTGACAGGGATGAGCTTGAAGCCAGGGCCGGTTGGGTCTGGATTCAGAGCAGGTTCCCGAGTGATTACCATCAATTCTTGCTAGTATTTGTGGTTCCCTTACTGCCAGGCTGGTGAAGGGTGAAGCAAGCTTAAAGGCCTAGCAGTAAAAGGAAGAATTTTCAGTGGTTTGTGTGTTGAGGTACAAACAAAATATTTGTGAGAATTAGGACAGACCTAATTTTATATAAATTTACCTTTTAATAAGATTGATTATTTAATATGCAAGTATCATAAAACATTTCCTTGTGATGAGAACTTTGAAGATCTACTCTCTTAGTAACTTTCAAATATACAATATAATATTGTTAACTGCAGCCATTGTATTGTACATTACATCCCTAAAACTTATTTATCTTATAACTGGATGTTTTTACTATAATATCAAACAGTCTGGGGGTGTTATTTTTAATATATCTTTGAATATGCACTCCTGCTTATCCAGACTCTGTCCCTCTGGACTCCAGTTTATCCAGTTTCTTTACCAGGAGATTATTTAAAATATTTACAACATTAAAAAAATACTTTGGGGTCATTTGTTATGTATCAATGGACAACTAACACATAAGGGTTTAGTTGGTGTAGATATGTAACTATTTTATTTTTTTAGTCCTTGAGGTTTGTGATATATTTGTTTAATTGTGCTCTGTAATTCTGGGTGAATTACTTAAACTCTCTAAGTTTCAGTTTCATCATCTTAAAATGGGGGTAAATATATCACCTATCTGCCTCCAAGGTTATTTTAAAAACCAAAAAAAGTATACAAAGTGCTTAGCACAGTATCTTACAAATATTAAGCAATCTGTAAGTGTAAGCTATTTTCAATTAATAAACTAGCCTATAGTAGTCAGTGTGGCTAGCAGGAACTATGAATATCTGGTCTACCTTTTGGAAGGGCGCGTTTAAGCTTAAGCACCATAAACCAGTGTATTAGAAACCTTACTGCTATGGCTCAGTTCTCTAAGTTTTCTAAATCAAGAGCACAGTAAGAATTAGGCCAGTCTTTCTGTGATGCATAGAACACCCCATCAGAGTCACTGGGTGTCCTCATACACATGCAGACACCACCTGAAACATCAAATTGGTATCTTGAGGGCTAGGAGCTTAGAATTAGCATTTGAAAGAAGCTCTGGGGGTGGTTCTTATGTGCATCAAAATTTGAGAAGTAGTAGCTAAAGATTTCTAGAAACAGGCCTGAAAGTTATAGGAATTATAGATCTGAGTCTCCTAACTGACAAAGCTCATGGCAGAGAGTTATGAAAGGCCCTTATATATGTGCTACTTTCTTCTGCTAAACCCCTTGACTTGCAGGATCCAACGGGAGTTTCTTGGTAAATGATTTGGATTTTCTTTTATTCAGATCATGGTGCAGTCTAAACAAAATACCCAGTTATGGTGTATGAATATTACTGCTTAGCTAACTGTCCACATTATTTGCTAAAGCTTGTGGCGGCCACTTTCTCAGTTTTAAAGCATTCCTTTAGGGTGAGAAATTCATGTATTTTAAGCTCATACTTTTATCATCTTTCACTGTGAAATTAGGTCATTTTTCTACAAAGAATGTTTTCTGTCTGTGGTGATGTTGGTTTCAGGAAAATTCACGTATGTAAAAATGTTAGTGGTTTTGATACCATCTGTTGTCTAACCTCTTGAAGGACACTTGGCTGTGGTAGAGTTTTATTCGTGTTCAGAGAAGGAATCATTTTTCTGTGCACTATTATGCTGGCTGCTGCCTATGATAACTTGCAACTCTTAAAGCCAAGTGTCATATTTTATAAAGGACTAGTATCCACAATATATAAAGAACTCTCAGAATTCAACAACCAAAAAAATCCAATTAAAAATTGTCAAAATATTTGAAGATACACTTCACCAAAGAAGATATACAAATGGCAAATAAACATATTACTAATAAACATCATTAGTCGTTAAGGAAATGCGAATTAAAATGCTAATGAGATACTCCTATACATCTATTAAATAGCAAAAAGAAAAAAAAAACCCCTGACAATATGAAGTCCTGACAAGGATGTGAAGCAACTGGAACTGTCATGCATTGCTGGTAGGAATGCAAAATGGTACAGCCACTTTGGAAAACAATTTAGTAGTTTCTTATAAAACTAAACACTCACTTATCATATGACTCAGTAATCCTGTTCCTAGGTATTTATTTACTCAAGAGAAATGAAAACCTATGTCCACAAGAAAACTTGTACATGAATGTTCATAGTAACATTTTTAATGATAGCCAAAAAGAGGAAAAAATGTAAATGGTCATTAGCTGCTGAATGGATAAACAAACTGTGGTACATCCACACAATGGAACGCTAACTGGTAATAAAAAGGAACGAACTACTGATGTACATGCAACAACACAGATTAATCTCAAATGCATTAGATGAAGTGAAAGACACCAGACTCAAATGGCTACGTACTATGTGATTCTGTTTATATGACAATCTGGAAAAGGTAAAGTTGTTGGGACAGAGAACAGATAAGTGGTTGCCAGGGGCTGGGTGTAGGGGAAGAGATTGACTACAATGGGGCATTTTTTTTTAGGTGATGGAAATATTTTATATCTTGATTGTGGTGGTGGTTAATGGCTATATGTGTGAGTCAGGTAAAAAAGTTGAGTTTTACTCTTATGTAAATTTTACTCAATAAATCTGACCAAAAAAAGTACATGCAAACTTGGACAAAAACTGATCTGACACACAATGCTTTTCTGAATTTGAATACTAGAAGTTTGTGAAGCTTCTAGTATTAAAACTCTGATTGTAGGTGTTCCAGATGAGTGTTTCAAGCAAGCACTTTTCAAGATAGTTCCAGCTTATTAAGCTGGAAGGTGGACCAAAGGTACTACAAAAAAAGTACTAGTTCTGATGTGTAGAGTCTCCAGACACAGCTCCCTGTGGTGATGAACAACATAAATCTGGCCCCACTATGCTGCCTGCCTTTCATCCCTTCCTTGCAACCCAACCAGCCATGCCATCATTAGGATCTTAATGAGCCCTCTAGGGTTTCTATGCTTGGATCTCAGGCTATTCAATGGATATTTTAGGATATTTGAAGTGGTCCCTGGACATTACTCAAGGATGAGAAACTCACCAGAAGAAAATTTTGCAATATGTCTGCTCATGAATGCAACTGATTGAGTGCCTTTTAGCCAGGGAATTTACCAGGAAGGCGATGAGTGAACAGCGGGCCATGCAACAGATACAGTATTTTATCTATGATGCAGACATTTTTTTCCTTAATCTTGCTTTTAATTGCGTTCGTTACAAAATTCTTTGAGGATTTATAAAAAATAAGTGGGACAAAACACTGCAAATTTCAGTTTTCAGCCAAAGATGGAAATATACTTTAGTTCAATATGTAAGTCCCATAATTTTACTTCATGTAAGAAATTTAAATGTATGGAATCCCTTTGAATGATGCCTGAATATCCATTTCCTTGAAAAATCTGTACAATTAATTTTCTCAGGCTTAATTGATATCTCCTTAAGATCCATTCAATTTTATTCAAACTCAGGATCTTAATCCCTTGAATCTATTTTCTTTTACATGAAAGACTGACAATTTACCCTGGACTAGAACAGTGCTATCAGCACTAGACGAGCACCTTGGAATTACGGGGCTGTTCCCAGCCAGACTGAAAGAGTAACAGGACAGGCCAAGTTTGGGAACCCATCTACCAGCCTGGTCTACCTCACTTAACAAGAAATCCCTTCTCATTTGGGAAACCGAGGCAGTCCCCTCTCTGCTTACCAATCTCTCAGATTTTGTAGGAAATCTCTAAGTTCCTGGATGAATTATTGAGAGAAGCTCATTGAAGCCAAGGAGTTTTAGTGTTTAGTAAAAAGAACTTCTGAGAGTGGGAAAGGAGGTGGGCAGGAGGTAAGACGCAGATTTATGAAATAGGGTTCAGTTTCACTTTGTGCATTCTCTAATCTCAAACAGACTCTCCTGCCTTTGCTAAGTGATTGACTTTAAGGGATAAAATGTTTGGATTTCCAAAAGCAAACTTGATTTTTAAAATGGTGACCCACCTTCTGTGTAGCGGGAGCTTTAGATTACTTTTCTAGTATGAGGAAGGATTTTTCTTTACTCCAGGCACATTTTTCAGTCCAAGAGTTAGCCTACTATTTTATTGAGTACCTATTGTCAGGCATTATTAAACACTGTGTGGGGGGAAGAATAAATTGGTGAAAGGAAGACCAAAATGACTAATACTTAGCTCCAAGACTTAGATCCCAGTATCTTACAACTTGGTAAAACAGTTGCACCTACATTAAGAATATTTGTTCCTGTGGAACTTCAGTTAGTCTTCAGTTAGGAACCAATAGGGAGAATGGCCTTGTTATATTTTAGCATATTTAGAGATTCAATGGTTCTTGAGCATCTCAAAGATTCAGTCTTGCATGGCCACCATAGTGGAGAAAGAAAAGCTCTTTGCTTTGAGTTGGTGGTATGTGGAGTACTGGATTTGGAGTAAGACAGATCACTGGCTTTGAATGCCGGATCTGCAATTTAATAGCTGATGTGACTTTGGATGAGTTATTTAACTTCTGTATACCTTGGCTTTCTCATTTTATAAAAAAAGGATAATAGTAACATTTCGTTGGGCTGATATGTGAGATAAATACACAAATGCGTGTAAAACCCTTAACTTAGTGCCTGGCACATGGTAAATGATCAATGAATGTAAGATAGTACTATTATTATTACAATAATACATACCAGCGAATATCATATAAAAAGCTTTATGCTTTGGAACAGTAAAATAAAAAACCTCCAAGCAAATCCAAAACCTGTTTTCATTACTCCCAAACCCTATTGCGTAGTCTTGGGTGGGCATTCAGATTATTCCAGGCTGTGAGTCTAAACCCATGAATTTCTTGGAATTCAGCGATTAAGATCCAAAGGTAAACAATAGATTGGGCAAGGTCCTAGAGCGAAAAGGCAGTTTTTATGGCAAGGCCAGGTTTATGCTTAGTGATTACAAATTTCCTTTGACAGCTTTCAGTGGGAGCGGCTCTCTTGCAAAATTTCAAGGGAAATGTTTTCTAGACAATCTTATTTGCCTTTAGAGTAGGTCACCACCTACACTAATTTTAGAGGACCCTGCGTTAGCTTTCATTTTTCCCAGATGTCTGATGTGTAATACCTTACTAGGTTGTTTATTTTAGCAGTCTTTTTTTTCTTCCCTAGTTGAAAGGCAAATATCCCTGGGAGAGGAGAGGAGAATCAAGGGCCAACAGCGTGCTGGCTAACTCCTACTCTTGTCATCACCAGGTAGTGTGGCAACTAACACGCACAACCTAACCCTTGAATCTAGCCTGTCTTGTATGGGTCTCTGTCTCTTGTGGCTGTATCTAGTCCCCAGTCTTGTTTCTAAATTCCTCCAGGGCAGGAATTATGTCAAAAGATTCTGTAGAATATTGTTTAACCTTGACCCTTATTACCCCTTACCTTAAACCTGTGTAACATAATTCAACATCAAAAGTAGGTGAATAATAAATAGTAAATTATTGTTGTTGATTATGACCTAATTTCCCTTGCCATAATCCTGGACTATAACATGTTCTCTAGTGTTCTTTCAGAACGGTGATTGTAGTAGAGAGTTCTAGACCTGGAACCATTGCAAAAGGCAACATAAGACTGTAAAATAAGAAGGAAAAAACAACGAAGGATCTTAGATATAGAAGAATAGACTTAGTAAATTTAGAGTCCTATTTTCCTCCCCATTGCAAAAATTATCCAGTAAAATTTAGGTTCACTTTTGGTGAATCTGTAGCAAGGTCCACTTGTCGGTCATTTCAATAGCTTGCTCTGCCCTTCAGAACTCAAGAGTCCCTGGAAATAGGTCAGTAGCATGGAAAGCTGCTCTTTAGAATCTTCCAAAAAAAATTCATGGGGTTTTGATTTACTAACTTCTTTTTATTATCATTATTATTCTTTTCTAACATCTCTTTTCATGCTTTTATTTTTTAAATTTATTATTATTATTTTTTTTTTGCTGAGGAAGATTCTCCCTGAGCTAACATCCATGCCTATCTTCTTCCATTTTTTAGTATGTGGGCTGCCAGCACTGCATGGCTGCTAACAGAGTAGTGCTAGGTCCTGGTCCAGGAACTGAAGGGGACCCTGAAGCAGTGCATGCTGAACTCAACCACTAGGCCAACCAGGCTGGCCCAGATTTGCTAACATCTAATCTAGACTAACAAAAGCTTTATTTCCCTAATTTTACAATCTAGTTTCTTTGGCTGTTTCTGTGAGCTTAGAGTGTAGTGTACATAGTAAGAAACACAAGAGCAAAAACCAAGCCATTTTTATTTCTCCTGAGAACTGACTTTGAGAAAATGTATTCAAGGTAACAGGAAAAAATTGCTGGGGAGGTCTTTATAGCTTTTAAGTTGGCTTACTGAAAAGAAAGTGGGGCTTAGGGGCTGGAAGTGGGGTTAAGAGAGTTGGGCCTCATCGAAACAAAAAGCAGGAGCTAGTTTTGTGTTTTGTGTGAAGGGAAATGGAAACGCTGGATCTGGAGGAGAGCTCCCCTAGGATACTAGGTTATCAGGCCATAAGTGACAGCACTTTCCAAGAATCTGATCATGAAATGGGCTTTTCCATTCTTGCCCAAGGTTAAGTAACTGGGACCTGCCTTTGACTCCAGTAAATTAATTCAGTGAATACTATACCTAATATGTGTCGAGGACCTTATTGGAGTAAGACGGAGGAGGAGACAGTGGAAACAGGTGCAAAGACACTGACAGGACTTGCCCAAATGTACTAGGAAGTTCCTGAGAACCAGGTTTCCAGAAGGGTCTACTTGGTAGTGTGCCAATCAGCCTTAGAAACCACAGTACGATAGCAATGACTCCACTGCTAAACTCTCCCATTAAGGCGGAACGCACCTCCTGAGCTGTGTGAGGGCTTATCAGAGGAGGCAAAATTTGAATATTTCCATAAAACTGGAACAAAACCCTTATCTCGAGGCTTAGGAAATAATGAAATACGCTAAAATTACGCTAAAAATACCATTATGGATGTTAATTAACGACATGTAAAGTTGACTTTAGAAAGAATAAAGCTTGTTTTTCATTCTTCTACTGCAAATTACAAATAATGTAATGAAAACAAACATTCTTGATAGAATTTAAAAGGGGGTAGACAAAAACAGAGTAAAGCAGGTTAACGCAAAAAAAAGAAAGAAAAATAAGGAAGCGAGAGAGTTCGCTTTTGCAGCACCTCCAGCCCCGGCTCCACCCGGATCCCGCGAGCTAGAGCTCCGCCCCCAGCCCTGGAGGAGGGCCCCACCCCAGCGCTCCCACGGGATCCGCGCTCTAGCCCCGCCTCCGTCCGGCGTGGCTCCGCCCCGCTCCGGTAAGCTCAGCGCCTTTGCGGCGAGTCAGGGAGAAGTGAGGCGGGACTTCCGGTGTTTGAAAAGCTTCCGGCGGGAACCGGAAGATGCGGTCACACACTCAGAATCCCGGGCCTTCTGACGCGCGGGGCGGGAAGGTGAGCTGAATGTCCGCCTTGGCGGTCTTTTTGCGGGCTCGCGTGAGCCCGGCCTCCGGGCTCCGGTATTTTTGGGGCCATTTAAAAAGTTATGTGCGCTCCTTTGGGAAATAACATCCCTTTTTTTTAAAGTGAGAAGTTTCATTACATTTTACTGTCTGCGGTCTGTATCTCACAACCCACATCCGGAAGACCCCTCCTAGCTGCCGCGTGTCACCTGGAGCGACTTCTCAGTCAAATTGCAGCTCTTACCGTATAGGGGCAGACATGGGCAAGCCCGGGCAGACATGGGCAAGGCCGGGCAAGCCTAGATTGTTTGTACACCTGAAATTATTGGAAGTGGGGGCAGAAGCACGCTTTTCACTATCAGATCGTGGACCCGTCTGAATCTGCTGCATTCTCAGCAGTGTGCCTGGCATATAGCAGGCGCTGAATAACTGTTGAGAAAGGAATCCTGGGAACCCTGGGCACTTTTGATCGAACCTCCCACACGACAGCTTGTCATTAATGTGTGTGGAATGGGAAACAAGCCTAGTCTTGGTGTTTGGGGGTCTGGGATCTAGTACTTCCTCTGCCAGATAGCTCGTCCCTTTGAGTAAACCATTTCCCCTCACTGGATCTCAGGTTTCTCATTCATTAAAGAAAATAGCAGGACTATCTGATTTCTGAGGCACTTTACAGCTCTAGTATTTTCTTTTTGTTACTTAGGTAGGGGTCTGTGCCGACATTTCAAGCACCTGTGTTGGTACCTTCAGGGAACCTTCTCTAGGTGCCTCTTAAAAAGTTGTTCCCCTCTGCTCTCCTGCTTACATGTTCTAATTGTGGTTTTTCCAATTTTAATATTTGTTGTTGTGCGGGTTTCTCCGCCCCCTTGCCCCAGTTTTCACTTGCCTTAGTTTAGTGCCTTCTCCCTTAGTAACATCACAGCTACCTCCAAGGTGTTGATTTTGAAAATGCTCTCGTGCCCACAGAGATAAGACAGCTTGGAAGGAGTGAAAATCTCAAGCCACTAAGAATAGGGATATTCTGTGCCATCACTTTTTCAGGAAAGCAATGAGTGCCATGTGTAATGTTGCCTAATAGTGATGGGTAAAAAATGTGTATTCCTCTACAGATACCATTTTTGTATGTATTCTTATGTTCCTTTAATAAATATAGAGCAGCTATTAAGTGCCAGGCTCTGATGCAGAAGTGAATGTGGCACATGTGGTTCCTGCATAGTGTTTGCTGCCATGAAGTAAACATGAGGGATGCAGACAATAAACAACGATAATTATAGATTGTGTTATATAGTACTGTATAAAGGAAGTAAATAGGATTCTATAATAATATTATATCCTGGAACCCCATTTTAAAGCCTAAAATATTGAGCTTTAAGAGATGGGAAGGAGGCAGCCTATTGATGAGCAGGGGGAATAGTGCTCCACGCAGAGTGAACCTGAGGTGGGAAGGAATCATGCTTGTTACAGCAACTGAAAGAATGATGTATTTACGAGTGGCAAATGTAGTTAGATAGGTGGGTGGGGGTCAGTCCTGCAGGGCGTTTTAGAAGGCCGCGGTAAAAAAAATATAATTTGATTCTAAAGGGAGGATGGAGTGGGAAGTCCGAATGGTTTTTAAGCATTTTCTAAGTGATCTTTTGGACTGATATGTGGAGAATGGATTGTCAGGGCAAGAGTGGAGGCTGGAAGGCCAGTTAAGAGGCTATCAGTCCAGGCGAGAGATATTGGGGAGTAGAGACTCACTGGAGATCATAGAGATTTAAGATATATTTTGGGGAAAGAATTTATGTGACTTGCTAATAGACTGCATGTAGGTGATGAAAGAAAAAAAGATTGCAAGGTTTTGGCTAAGCAAATGAAACTTTGGAGGGTAATGGAGATGTTCAGTATCTTGATTATGGAGACGTGTATACATGTCAAAACTTACAAAATTTGTACACTTTAAACATTTACAGGTTATCGTATGTCAGTTATAGCTCAATGAAGCTGTTTTCCAAGGTTCTGGCTTAGCAAAGAACCATCCATCTAGGTGGATGGTGGTGCCATTTACTGCGATGGAAAGACTAGGGTAGGAATGGGTTTTAGGACAAGGAATGGTTATGAAGAGTTGTATTGTGGATATGTTAAATTTTACATAACTATGAGGCATCTAAATAGTTTCATAGGCAGGCATTTTATTATGTAAATCAGAATCTCAGAGGCAAGATTTGGGATGGAGGTATTAGGATTGTTAATAAGTAGGTGCTATAGGTATTTAAAACCATGGAAATAGATGAAGTTTTGGTTGATCTAACAAATTCTATGATGCGAAGTAAGAGAGCAAGGGAGGCATGGGGATGGAAATAATTCCCCAGAACCTTGGTCTTTAGACTGGAATATGCATACCCCTGGGAGTATACCTGGCATAGATAGTTTTTAAGAAATAATTTCTAGGTCCTCAGCATCTGTGTATACTCTTTCTAAAACTGATCTGCATGAAATTGCCCTGTGTATTCGTGCATATTCTCCTTTCCCACCTCCCTTTTCAAATTAGTATTTTTTTCTAACTGTCAAAAGACAAATTGACGTCTTATCCATCTTTCCATGGTAACATTGCCTCGGTGCCTAATAAAGGGGCAACTGGAAACATTTGCTTCAGGGAAATTTTAATGGTTAATCAAAATACAAGCCTGTCAAGCATTTGTCCATCCTGATTTTAAACTCATTTCTGTTAAGGCTGAAGTGTGGCATTAGAATTGGTATGTGGTGGTCCATGTGGGAATCTCCTAATTCAGGTACATTGTAGAATGGGGTGGTGAGAGTGGTTGTAAGATGATCTGGTTGGGTTATTTGATGGGGAGCTTAGCACTTTCAGATTTTTACTCTTGGGCTGGTCAGTTTCTCCAGAGAAGAGCCTTCCCATTCTTCTTAAAGGGTAAGGATCTGACTGGCAGCTTTTTGGGAGCTTAGTGGGAGAAGAGGACTCTGGGGGAGGGGGGGGGTCTCTGCGTTTAGTGTTTAGTCTGTATGGTTCCCATGCCCACAACCGTACTTGGTGTCCTCTAGTTTAGGGATTCTGTTTTACCTTCTCCAGATAGTAAACTTGCATACGTTTTCCTGGGGCAGTTGCCTAATAGCCTGGAGTGGAGTAGGACACCTAGAGATGCTCTTTTGTCTCAGACAGTTTACACCCAGCCCCTACTCCCTTCACCCTTAGTTTCAAGGTATCAGGTATTGCTTCCTGTGATCTTTTTGAAGATACTGCAGAGTAAACTGGTTTGGTTCTGAAATTCTCCCCCACTGCTGGCTTGGGATTGAATTTTTATGTAGTGAAATCTGTTAATCTTTTTGGCTTTTGGAATTTTGAGTTATGCCTAGGAAAACGTCTGTTTCCCCACCTTCACTCAAAATTATGAAAATAGTCTTCTTTACTTTTTGTAGTGCTTTTGTAGTCTTATTTTGTACATCTTAAATCGTTAGTCAATGTGGAATATATTTTTGTTCATGGTATAGACGTAGAAATTAAACACTTGTTTTCCTCCAGAGGGAGAACTGGTTGTCTCAATACCACTTACTGAATAGTCCATTTTTGCCTTGGTTTGAAATGCCACCCCGTCATACACTGACTTCCTCTGTTTTTGTTTTGTTGTGGTAAAATACATATAACACAGAAATCACGTTACCTGTTTCTTTAGAAGCACTTATTTGAGGAAAGATGACCTGCATAAACATAAAATCCCAAAAAGGGGTGAAGGAGAAGATAGAAGATTATTTTGTCTGCTTGAGACTGTTTTCCTTTTGTTCTCCTGGTTCCTTCTGACTGCTTCCCTGCCCAGTGGTTCTTCACTTACTGGACTGAGTTGATCTGTATCTACTGGGAGAACACGTTCTCTTTTGTAACAACCCCTTTGGTATTTCTATGCGGCATTCCTTCCTCCAAGTAGAGGTTAGAACCAGAGGCATTATAACATATGACTGGTTTAGGAACTTGTTTAAGGGGCTCTAAATATGTCAGAGTCTAATGTGGTTTTTATGGTTTGACGTATGTTCTTTAGTTAATAAAAGTTGTCAACTAAAGTGAATTTGTTTACCTCCTGTATTATTTGATGTCCCTGGTTATGTCTTAATTTTTTTAGAGCTGGTCCTTTGAATTTGACAAATATTTTCTAGTGGCATTAGTTATTATTTTATTTAAATATTGTGAACTTTTATTATAAGGGAATGGATTATCTTGTTTTGGAAATAACCTGGCTGCTTATTCAGTCAATCAGCATCATTTACTTGACTGTCAACTTTGTAGGGAGGACTCTACTTTATATACTGTAAGGAGACATAGAGCAGGGAAAATACTTCTTGCCTTTGAGATATAATTTAATAAAGGACTTTGTAATTTTGTCTGATAGACCATCAAATAAAATTTGTAGTATACTCAAGCATATAACTCTAAAAAACTAAGAATTGTCACCATGTAGAGGCTTGTTCTTCCAAAAGTGGTGCACACTCATGAGGCTTTTGAAACCGTTGGAAAGCTGCTAGCTGCTCTCATAATTGGCAGCCACATAGTGGGGAAACCAGTGTTTGGGCTTGTGAGTGATCCTCATTTTTTTTTCGGTGGTGTTTTCTAGCAGCAAATCTGTTGGAGTGTTAGTTTTGAATGGCACATCACTTTGTAGACAAAATAAGTGATCATTCAAGTGATTGAAATCATGCTGCTTTCATATTCTCTTTCTTCCAGATGTCATCATTGCCAAGAAGAGCAAAAGTAAAGGCCCAGACTGCAGTAGCCAAAGATGAATTTTCTTCCTTCTCCGAGCTGTAAGCATTTTGGTTTTATGTAGGGGTCGGAGAATGATGTATATTTTAAGGAGTAATGCATTCTGTCACTTACTAACTTCTTAAGTCATTTGGGTTGAAGAAGGCTGTTTTTTTTTTTTTTTTTGGTTCACTAATGCAACAAATATTTGTTAAACTCATGCTGTGTCCCAGGCTCTTTTTAGGTATTGGTGAACTGTTGAACAAGGAGAGAGAAAGTAACCAACTAAATATATAACATAATATTTATATTAGAATGTAAGCTCCATGAGAGCCAGGGAGGTTTTTATATTGATTTAGAGCAGGGTTTCTCAACCTCAGCTCTATTGACTGGATAATTCTTTGCTGTGGGAAGTGTCCTTTGTATTGTAGGATCTTTAGCAGCATCCCTGGTCTCTACCTACTAGATGCTGATAACACCCCCTCCCCCCAGTTGTGACAATAAAAAATGTCTCCAGATTGGGGCTGGCCCCGTGGCCGAGTGGTTAAGTTCGCGCGCTCTGCTGCAGGCGGCCCAGTGTTTCATTGGTTCGAATCCTGGGCGCGGACATGGCACTGCTCGTCAGACCACGCTGAGGCAGCGTCCCACATGCCACAACTAGAAGGACAGACAACGAAGAATATACAACTATGTACAGGGGGCTTTGGGGAGAAAAAGGAAAAAATAAAAACCTTTGGAAAAAAAAAAAAATGTCTCCAGATATTACCAGATGCCCTCTGTGGGGGCAGAATTGTCCCCAGTTGAGAACTTCTGCTTTAGAGCACCATAGCAGGTCCCCTGAAGATATTTAACTAAATGACTGATTAATGTTAGGCAGTAATAAGTACTGTAGAGAAACATAAAGCAGGGAAAGAAATAGAGAGCAAAGTGGTTCTAGTAGGGGGACTTCTTGGATACAGTAGTCAGGGAAGTTCTTTGGGAAGATGTGGCAAGAGATCTAAATGAGATTTGGGAGTGCAAGTTGCCTTTGCAACTTGCAAAGATCTGTAGGATGAGTGTTCCAAGTAGAGGGAAGAGCAAATGCAAAGACCATGAGGCAAGAATGAGCTTGGTCTGTTCAGGGAATAGCAAGACCAGCGTCACCCAAGCAGTGTGATTGGAATGCGTAGGATCTAATAGTCTATGACAGGGTGTTAGGGTTTTATTTGAAATGGCTTGGGAAGCCACTGGAGGGCTTTGGGCAGGGATATGACATGATCTGGTTTACATTTGCAAAAGATCATTCAGTTTCTTGTTGGAGAACAGACTATAACAAGGGAGGGAATAAGAAAGGAAGCAGGGGGATTGGCTAAGGAGGTTAGTGTAGAAGCCTAGGGTCTTAGAAGTGAAAGTGGTCTAATTTGGGGTATACTTTGAGGATAGAGTAGATAGGATATGATGATGCATTAGGGATCCATTAGGATTTGGAATGTGAAGGAAAGACAGGACAAATCTTTGGGGAAGACAGGAAGAGGATCAGTTTTGACAGTAGTGAAATTGGTTCTGTTTTGACATGCTAAGTTTGAGATGATTGCTAGATATCCAGTGAAAGTGGATATACAAGTCGAGCTCAGGTCAAGTGGGAGATGTAAAATTGAGATTCCTCTATATTCAGCTATAGGATGAGCTAAGGTCATCTAGTAGGAGAGCATAAAGAGAAGAGGGCTGAGGACCAAGTCTTGGAGGATCCCAACACTGAAAGGTTGGGGAGAGGAGAGGAGTAAGCAAAAGGACTAAGGAGGAGCTGCCAGGGAAGTAGGAGGGAAACGAGGGGAGGGGTGTTCCTGGAAGGTGTGACAGACGTGCTCCAAGGAGTGAGTGCCACATGCTGCTGAGAGGTCAGGTATGCTTAGGAGTGAGAGTTGACTAGCTGTCTTAGAACTGTCTCATGTATAATAAAATAATACCTGTACTGTATTTTTCTTTATAATAACTGAAAGCACTTTTGAGTCTGTCCTATAATCTTTGCAATTTTCCTCTATGAAATAAAGTTAGTACTCCTGCTTGACAGATGATGAGACTGAGGTAGAAAGAAGTCATTCTCTTCAGTTTGGTGATAGTGTGAGGAATGGAACCCTGGTTTTCTGATTCCTTGGTTTCTGATTCTCATTCCTTTCAATTCCACTGCTCTTGTGTTATGTTAGTTTAATGATTCTCTGTTTGTTTTTTGCCTACTTTTAGGCTTTAGTGAGCATCCACCTCTGAAGAGATCTCACTTGGAGACTATCAGTGGCTTGACCTGTCTTAATTATGCTCTCTTACAACATGATTTAGCTAAGAAGTCATCCAAGCAGGTTTTTGCCTCCGGGTAGAACTTAAACCATTCAAAAAGCCAGTCATCCCTTTTCACTAGTCTCACTGAAGGAAGTGGTTATCCTTCCCACCAATATTGACCTTTTATGTTAGGGATGGAAATGGAATCAACTAGGTTGACAGGAGCGTGATGTCCCTTTACCAGAGCTTGCGTGGCTGCCTTTTCTCTGCTGTTGGTGTGACTTTGATTCTTGGGTGGGTAGTAAAGTGCTGTAGCTGCATCTGACCCCGTCTATTCAGGAAACCAATCCATTCTGTGAAAGGGAAAAAGGGTTAATTAAAGCAGTTGGAAGGGTCTTGGTGCTGGCTTTTCATGTAATTTAGGGTATTTCCTAGAGCCATTTCCCACTCCTTACATTGATTTGAATAGCTTAATACATTTAAATGAATTTGATTAGCACTTAGGAAATTATTTAAGTGCTTTTCACTGTTAAAATGGAAAATGTCACAATGACTATGGTGTGACATGACCCAGTAAATTACTTAAGGTAATAAATGATTTCCTGTGTCTTGAGTGTATGTGTGCGTGTGTATGTTGGTTTGGTGAGAGCAGAATGGGGAGACCTGTGATTCACAGCCCATCAAGGGGTATTTTACCTTGGTCCTGGATTACCTCTCTTGTTTCAATTCTTAGCAATATTTATTCACAGCCGGTGCTCACATCACTTCATTTTATATTAAACACCTCCTACTTTATTTTTTTTTCAGGAAGCGTATGTCTCTTTTTTGCATTTAACATTTGGCTTCATTTTTCCTGGGAATTTTTCTTTCAATTTACTCCTAGATCATCTGCCTCTGAAGAAGATGACAAGGAAGATAGTGCCTGGGAGCCTCAAAAGAAAGTCCCCAGAAGCCGTAAGCAGCCTGTTCCCAAGGAATCCAAACCAAAGAGGGTGCCACGGGTGAAGAAGAACACCCTACAGATCAGTGATGGCCCAGAAGGCGTGGCTGTTAAGGAGGAGCTGGTAGGTCCTTTAGCTGGATAGAGGGAGCATTGTAGTGCCTTCCTTATTGGTGATGCTGCTTTCTCCTTACACAGAGTAGGACAAAGCAGGCAAATGACAAAAACTGCAGGACAGTAGTGTCCTCTGTTATGGATCTTAACAGTATTTACCATCAGATCCACTATTGGAGGAGAAGGAATATTTATGATCTGGCATATATGTCTATCTTGCTAAGGCAAACACTGTGTCTATGCCAATCTGGATTAAAAAAACGAACAACAATAAATTATAGGCTCTTTTGCATTACAGAAAGAATTATGCATTTCCAAAATCACTCACTGTGGTATCCCTTTAAATAACAGCTTCTTTAGTACATTTAGAATAATACTCTTTTAATATCCATTGGATGCCTGACTTTCCAGGGGGCACATTTATTGTCTATAGCGGGGGACATTATGTTGTACCTTACTGTGCCCTTGGATAGGGCTTTTGAATCAACCTTTTCTCCTATTACCCAGGACCACTGTTTCTTCTTTTCATGCAGGCTTTTCATTGCACACACTTTTAGTGTGTGGGTGGGCTTTACCTATAGCTGAGAAAGTATTGACTCCTATCATCTTGTGGGCAGAATTTGAAGGTTTTTCATTAACCATGGCATAGATGCCCTTAAAGGTGGCTTGATTGCTTAACCTAGGAAATATCTCTTGGTTCAGTGGTTCCTTGTATTAGAGTCGCAAACCCTTTGAGAATTGATGAAAGTTATGAATCCCATTTTAGCAAAATCAGTAAAATGTGCATGTGCCTATCCTCTAACTTTTAAAGTATAGTCCAAGAGTGTATAGCTTAAGAACTCTTGTCATGGTGACTTCTTGATCCTTCCAGTGATGCTTGGTGTGTTTATATTTTTTAAAGGGAAAAAGAGAATTCAAATAGAAAGTCTTTCAATTAAGAGACATTCTGGGGGGTTTTTAGAATTTCTTTCAGAATTGCCAAAATTCATATGTTTTGTAGTTCAATGAAAGCACATGGAACATGTTAGAATATTTCATTTTGTTAGGTTTGGCAATTTGCTCCTCTATAACCAAAGTAAATGAACAAAATAGTTGAAAACCCTATTTTGGGTAGAGCTAGAACTGGCAGCCTCCTAATAATTTAAAAATCCATTGTTAGTGAACATTGCAGACAATATTCATCATTATTCAGTCTCTTGCTATCCATGTTGCTGGTATTTACCACCCCAATGGCCACTCTCCTTCATTCATTGAAGACTTGAGCTCCTGCTTCATGTCTTCCTCTTCTGTCATCATTCTTAGTTATTTCCCCCTTCATTTGGATGAGCCATCTAATACCCTGTCTACTTGAGTCTTTGACCTCCTCATCTTCAGTGACTTTTTCTTCTTCTCTGCCTTCACCCCCCCTCATGATCTCAACTTGAATCTTGTCATCACCAGAAACTGTTACCACTGACATTTCTTTCTCAGCCATCCCACCTTTGTACCACCACCTCACCATTTCCTTTCTTCCAGGTCACTTGTTAGGTATCCTCACTGCCACAAGTTTGCAATCTTGTCACAACATCTCATCAGTAATTCTCAACCTGGGGAACTTGAAAAAATGCCAGTGCCTAGGCCCCCTTTCCAGACCAGTTAAATCTGGAAAGAATTCTGGCGGTGGGCCTGAGCATCCGTGGTTTTGTTTTTGTAAAGCTCCTCAGGCGATGTGTATGGACAGCCAGGGTTGAGAACCACTCCCTAGTCCTTTGACTCTAGTGCTCTATCATTGGCAGTCAGCCCTTTTCTGTTCTTACCTGATCTAGCCTAGATTACATAATCTGTCATATAAATCACTTTTTATTAAATAGTCTCACCGTTTTTGCCCTTCTTTCCTTCCATCATCCATGACTGATCAAACACGGATGCTGGGTGAGCCATAGCCTCTCCTCTGCCGCACCGAGCAGCCGACTGTTGCTGGAAACAGTCTTACCAATGACTTAATTTGTTTTCTTTTAGAGTCAAAACCTCAGACCTCAAAATGGCATCTAAAATACCTGGTAGGTTCCTTATTTTTCCCCAGTAGGTTTGTTTTTCCACTTTTTCCCTTCTTTTAAACTTCCTAAATTTCTTTCTTTTCTCTCCTTCTCAGCTGATGACTTTGCCTTTTATGTGTTTGAGAATATATGAAGTTTCTCATTTTCTCAAGCTACCTATATTTGCATTCATCTTCTTTTGTCCTATTACCCTGGAGGGAATGTTATTCCTCCTGTCAAGGATTAGTCCCACTGCTTGGGCTTCAGATCCCATCCCCTCTTGTCTTCTCAAATTCTCTGCTCCTTCGCTCATCCCATTTCTTCTCTCTTGTCAACATTTCTTCCATTGGCTCAGTTGCTCCAGAGTATAACAATGCTCTTTTACGTCTAATTTTTAAGAATCCTCCCCTTGACACCATATGCCTCTCCAGTTATCTGTCAAGCTCACACAGTACAACACCAGGCAACGCCAAGGCCAAGGCCTGCTGACTGATTTGACTGGTAAAGATACAATGAGCCACTTTTCGATTTAGACAGTTTGCTACTTTCAGAGACAGCAAAACAAATGTGGTCAAATTCTTCTTGGAGTCTTGGGCTACCTAATAACCAGAGTATTAAGAGTGATTAAAAAAAGCCATGAAAGCAAAAGAAAATGAACTTTGATTATTCAGTCTGTCGAAAATTCAGGTTAGGTTAGAGGCAGCCCTGATGGTCTAGTGGTTAAAGTTTGGTGCTCTCACTGCTTCAGTGGCCCAGGTTTGTTTCCTGGTTGCGAAACCACACCACCTGTCTGTCAGTAGCCATGCTATGGCTGCGGCTCACAGAGAAGAACTAGAAAGACTTACAGTTAGGATATGTGACCATACAATGGGGTTTCGGGGAGGAGAAAAAAAAAGGATTCAGGTTAGATGTAAGGAGAAAAAATATTCCCATGGAGGCTTATTAAACTTGAAACTGTCCCTGAGGGAGGCCATATATTTTTAGAAGCTTCGAAAAATGGAGAGCTATTTCTATAATTTTTTTGATAGTTTTGATCCACATTTCTCAAAATTTTTGGTCTTTGGATCACTTTACACTCTTAAAACCTATTGAGGGCTCCAAGGAGCTTTTGCTTATGTGGGTCATATCTATTGATATTTACCATATTAGAAATTAAAAGTGAGAAATTTAAAAATAATGATAAATTTTAAAATAATAATAAACCTATCATATGTTAATGCAAATAATGCTTTTTAATGGAAAATAAGTGCATATTTCCCCAAACAACAGCAACAAAATTAGAAGAATGACATTGTTTTACATTTTTGCAAGTGTCTTTAATGTCTGACTTACTAGAAGATAATTGAAATACATAAAGAAAATCCAGCCTCCCATACAAATATGTATTTGGAAAAAGGAGAGATGTTTTTAATAGACTTTTAAGATAATTTTGAATATTCTTATTTGATACTGTACCAAAACTCAGTAAGTGGTGGTTTGTTTCATTGTGGAATCTGGAACTATATTAATGAACTTCTTATACTCTATTACATTAAAATTCACTGGTCTGTGTTATTTGGCTAGATCTTCTACCTATGCCTGATTTTGTAACGTTGTGTATTGGTCATTTGAAAAATATTGGTTCCCTGATTTATACAGATCTTCCAAATGTTAGCACCTAGCACCTTTTATCACATGATGTCAAAAAAGTCACATTTGTTACTATAACCACCAGTTTCATCACTGTTGGGAAGCTGGCATGTTCACAATGGATACAAATTTTCTGAAATTCTAATTTTCACTGTAAAGCCTGAGTTTTATTATTGGTCACAAATGTCAGGTATTCCCTTAAAGTAACAGTCTCACTTAGTTCATTTATGAGAAAATGTCTGCCACATATGCAAGTCTGAATAACCATAGTATGTCAGTCATTCTTTTAAGTAAAAATGGTGTTTTGTGGAAAAAGAAACTAGTACAACTCAACTGAAACCATTGCATGAGTGCTTTTCCCAGAGACGACCAGTGCACGTCAGTACGCGTGGCAGGCAGCAGCAGGGCTTTATGTACACTAATCATTTCAGCAGAGAGTTTTAAAAATGTATGTTTTCAAGGACTGAAATTTAAAAAATTAATAATTTTTACTGCTTCATTCTTGAGTGAAACTGACATTGCAAGTGTGTGGCAGTGGAGGGAACAGTGATTGCTAGTACAGCTTGGTGCCACTGCCTTGGTTTTTGCTCCCGTTGCTCTTGCACCATCAGTGAAATGTCAACACAGTGGAAAAGGCAGATAATGTCTTACCATTATTATGAATATAGTTTTGACCTCGCAGAACCCCCTGGAAGGGTCTCAGGGTCTCCCAGGGGCTTATGAACAGCACTGAGAAACACTGGATAAATCTTGCCTGCAGACTCTAAAGAGGATACCTTTATGTGTCTAATTTACAATTGTTGGCATTTCTTCTTCTCCTCTTACTTAAACCTCTCACTTTTAGTCATTTTATTTTTTCTTCATGTCTTTGTCTACTTCCTTTTCCCTCTCCTAGGAGGTGGTCTAGGCGTGGAAGCGGTGATAATGATGATAGTATTAGCAGATATTGAGTGCTTATCATTAGCCAGGCAACTTGCTCAAAACTTCACTGTGTGACCATACGTAATCCTCACAACAACCCCTTGAGGCAGGTCTGATATTACCCTGATTTTATAGAAGAGAAAGCCAAGGCAAGAGGTGTTAAGTGACTTGCTAATGGATCACAGATAGTAAATGATGAAACTGGGTTTCTAAGTCAGGAACATGCTTTTGTCATCATTTCAGGAACTGATATATCTCTCATGGGTGTTTTTTTCGTCAGCCATGCTCATAAGAGTGATATATAAAACCACAGTGCTGGTTTAATAATTAATAGTTTGATATAATCAAGGACTTGAAGTTCTTATGACTAGCAGTGTCTTTCCTCAGAGGCTGAAGTAAATAGGGAATTAAATAATAATCAGAAATTTACTTGACGAGCATGGACTCAGAATAGGAGAATTAGATAAATCCATTTATTTGCGTTTATTGAATGCCTACTGTGGTCTAGGCATTATGCTTGTCACAGTGGCAATCGAATGTTTTAGTTGCATGAATCTAAAGTAGTCTGATGTATACATCTCACAGGAGGGCTGTCTTACCATTGGGACCAAAATACTCAGAATCTGTTTGCTGAGCTTCCCTCTTCCTTGTACATTACTGAAAAGAATGCTGATCATATTTGGGTTTTGCAGTTCTCCTTTTTCTGCTCCTCTATGGCTGAAAACCCTCTGTATGATTGACACATTCTTTAGCTATGTCAATTCATTTGATCAGGTTATTATCACCTTGTATGGACCTGGGACTCATTCTGTTTTTATATCTCTGTTCTTATCCAATATGTTTCAGCTAAAAAGGTAATACTTAGAGGCTGTTTAATGTACAGCATTTCCAGGTTCAAGTGGTGATAGGTCGGGATTAGGATGGAGTGTGCTCTTTATTGTACTTCTCAGTATTTTCAGTAGTCAGTAATTCTGGAAAAATATTTGATAGGAGAGAGAATTGAATTTTGACTGAAATTTGGTTTGGGAGTTGTTCTTTTGTTCAAGTTTGTGCTATCTGCATCACTTAGGTAACTGAAAACAGGCTAGCTTGTGAAATTGTAAACTATCCGGTCAGAGTCTGTATCTTATTTACCACTCTGGTGCCAAAATGAGTGCCAGGTCTTGTTCCTTCACACCTGAATTGTCACTGAGGGGAGAGTGGATGGGCAGTTGCAGAGAGTAGCCCCTGGACACCTGTGTGGACTGCCGTGCAGACTCCTACTAAAGAAAAAATGCCTGGCACTACCCTGCTGTTGTGCTGTTTTTTGTCCACTTTCCGTCTGCATAAATTGGTGGCAGGCGTAGCCTTTTGAGTTTTATGAGGGTGTGAGTGTTTACTCTTTTCCCCCTAAATGGTTGATGTTTGATTGCAAGTTTTAAATCTTGGTTTTTCTGGCATGTGTAGACCTATTCTTTACTCATTTTTTTAAAATTAAACTTTTTATTTCTAGGTAATTGTAGAGTCATATGCAGTTGTAAAAAATAGTACAGAGAGATTCATGTACCTTTTATCCAGTTTCCCCCAATGGTAACATCTTGAAAACTATAGTAAAATATCACAACCAGTATATTGACTGGTAAAATCCTTTCATCTTATTTAGATTTCTCTAGTTTTATTTGTATTCGTTTATATGTGTGTGTATGTATATATTTAGTTTTATGTAATTTTGTCACTTGCAGGTTTGTGTATCCACCACACAGACCCTTGTGGTTTCATCAGCACAAGGTTCCTAGTGTTGCCCTTTTATAGCCATATCCACTTTCCTCCTGTCCTTCCCTCTGCACCATCTCTGACTCCTGGCAATCACTAATTTGTTCAGGAATGTTATCTAAATATAACTATATACCCTCATGCACCACATAACAATGTTTCGGCCAATGACGGACTGCATTTATGACGGTGATCCCATAAGATTAGTACCATATAGCCTAGATGTGTGGTAGGGTATGCCATCTACGTTTGTTTAAGTATACTCTACAGTGTTTGCACAATGACAAAATCACCTGACTACGCATTTCTCAGAACATATCCCTGTTGTTAAGTAGCACATGACTATAGTATACAACTTTTTGAAATTGGCTTCCCCCCCAATCAATATAATTTCCTTGAGATTCTTCCAAGTTATTGTGTGTATCAATAAATTGTTCCTTTTCATTGCTGAGTAATATTCCAGAGCAGTTGGTTTTTATCTTTTAATTCTCACTTGTTCTCTTTGTGGTTTGATAGAACAGCTCTGTGGCTATTGCCGATGTTGACTTGGAAGACAGAAAAAATAAATCGGATACTGTGCAGCCTCAGAAGACAGCGAAGACAAAAAGGAAAAATTCAGCTCAGTCACCTTCAGCTCAGAGGACCAAAAAGCTGAAAGTTGATGAAGAAACCCACAAAGCCAGCAACTTGGAGAGTGGGAGTAACAGTTCAGAGACACCGTCCACAAGCACTATGTGGGAAGGTGCATGCAAGAAGGAAGAGAATGAAGATGACGTTACATTCGGTCAGTCCCCTTTAAAGAGAGTGAAGACCGAAACATGTCCTCAGGGGGAGCCTGTCAGGTTTCCGGCAGACGCCCACAATATTAAAGAGGAGGTGGAAATGAACTGGGACATAGTGCAGGTATGTGCAGCCTTTTTCTGTTACCGTAGTTTGTTTGATTCCTTTCTTTTTGATTAGGTTGGGGTGGCACTCGCTGAGGGAGAGGTTGGGAGTTTTCAGTTCTCTTTTCAGTTTTACCAGTGATTTCTGGAGGCTTTGGCCACTGGTTCATTTCCTGGGCACACTGTTTTGTATGATAACTTATCATCATCAGTCCTTGAGCTAAGAGCTGGGACCTCAGGCCAGGTAGGTCTCTGCCATGGTGTTCTGGTGAATACATACTATAGAGACAGATTGTACAAACAGATTGGGCCTTCATAGTTCATTGTTAAGTTTTTGCTTTGAATTTGGACTGTATTTCCCCATAAAAGCAGTGCAAGTGAGTAGGTCATTGGCCATTAGTGCATTTATTTATCTCTTAGTATAATGTTGTAATATACTATGAACAAGGCCTAGCAATTTCTTAAAAGGAAAATCCTATCCAAATTCCAACTTGAGATGCCATAATTATATCTCTTACTACAGGGGAAATCAGATTTCTCCCAGTTTCTTTGGCTGGCTTTGGGGATGGTAGAGAAGACGTGAAGAGTGACTCTTAAACAATGATTTTCAACCTTTTGTCTGCCCCCAAACACTTTGGGAACATTTGAAAAGTAGTTGCAGCATCGCCCCTTAGGGGCTCCCTCCCTGTGGTCTGTCCCCTGGTGATTCTGATGTGTTCTCCTTCCCCTGCTGTGAATTGTTTCTCTAGAGCCCAGGGCCTCTGCTGGATCCTAATAACTACTTCTCAGTCAGGCACTGTCTTATTTTACCTTTTTCTTCAGAGGAACTTTTTTTTTTTTTTTTTTTAACCTATGTTGCCTTTTGTTTCTGTTACCTATTAGTAGAACATCACCAGGAATTTTTGATTATCATTTTTCTTCTCTCTGGCCCACTAAGGAATAGAGTGTTACCTTATAGCTTTTTTAAAATTCTTGTTCCTAAACAATCCAAAGTTTCTTGGAGAAACAGTATACTTAGGCTCCTTTCTAGTCCTTCTTTTTCTTTATTCATTTAGGCCTACATGTTTTAAAAGGGTGGTTCATGGACCACCTGCGTCAGATTTACTCTTAACCTTTCTTAAATGCAGGCTTCTTGGTTCCAGTCAAGACCTGTGGGGCTGGGTGGACATGTGCCACTTCCCTTCCCCTTTCCTAACACTTTAAAGTTTCTTTCTCTCATTGACATAGATCCACCTCTAGCAGTCGACAGTGAAGAAGAGAGAGGGAAGGAGGTGTCAAAGAACATAAAGTCTCTTGAACTGTAATAATAAGTTGTTCAAAATTAAGTCAAGGGCTACTTATTCTATGATACTTTGCTTCACACCCCATCTCCTAATCTATGTAACAGAGAAAGATGAAAATGGTCCTGCCTTAGCCAGTTGTCTCTTGGCTATAAGGAATAGAAAACTATTTGTAATGAGCTTAAGCAGAGAAAGAGTTTATTACCAAGAACACAGGGGCCTTTCAAAGAATGCCAGGGACAACTGTGATCAGTCTTGCAAAGGCCTTGAACCAGAAATTGGAAAACTGTGAGGACTTGAGGAAGAGAGTTGCTCAGTTTTCTCTCTCTCAGGGGTTTCCTGATCACTCATTTCTGCTGCTTCTCTGTCTGAATTATTTTCTCCCTCGGCAGATCAGATTTCTCTGCTTCTTTACAGAGGGTGGAAAATGACAACTCCCCAACCACTTGCCATTAGTTTTAGCCTGTGAGGAGGGAGAAGTGTATGGTGAAAGAGAGGTGCCAACTGCCAGACTGTGAGTGGAGTGGAAGCTTCATTTATAAGCAGGTGGCAGCCATGCCCATTGTTGTGTTGTTGGAATAGTAAATGGGAGCAAGTTATCTCATTTTAAGGTCCTGGAACTGGTTTATGGCCTTTGGTCATATCATTTGGGTAGTATAGGTATACTTGTCTTCCAATTCCAAGCAGTTTTTTTCTCCTCCTCCTCTTTATTGGAAGTGATTTTTGACATCTGAAACAGCCTAGTCTGAGAATCTGGCACTCCTGGCTTGCGAGCTGGGAGGAGTGGTTGCTACAGCATCCACCTTTGCTGAGCCCCTGATGGCAACTGATAAGCTCAGCAGTTTCTAGATGGGTTTAGGGAAACTGCCAAGGAGACTTTAGGTATGATTTACATGTTTGGGTTTTAAAAAATTTAACCAGATGCAGTCATCCTTGTCCAACCTTAAATTAACTTTTACAGACAATTCTTGTGGTATGTGTGGATTTCCTTTCTTGTACTTTTTTATTCCCCCATAAACAGGAGAAACTTTGTGGGAGAGAAAATAATTTTATCTTAGCACCACATTCCTTCTTCTAAACGTGGTGGAGAACAGTGGCAGTTGTTGGGGGAAAGCAGACTGAGAAGAGTGAGAGTCAGCAGTGCCAAGTCAGACAATCAGGAAGCTTCTTGAACATTTGGATGAGGACCAGACTCAATGAAATGCCTATAATATGCATGTTATCTGCCACGAAACAAAATGTATGTCCAACCTCTTAGGAAGAAATCCTGAAAAGTACCTACTTAGTAAGGAACGGTCAATGGAAATTAATTGTATAGGAATTATTAATTATTTCTAATTGAACATGTGGGAAATGTCATTTATATTTCCTTCATTTTGCATGCTGTTTCCCGAGGACCTGCCCACCATAACACCTTGATCGTCTGTTTTTTCCCTTGGTGTGTTTCTCAACTCTGAAAAGTCCACTGCTTTATCGGGAACATCGCTGTCTTTTTGGGAAGGGAAAACTACATTGCCAGTACTTGATTTATCTGTAGTCATTACATGTAAACATACTTTGTGTCTCTTTCCTAATCAGGCATCGGGGATCACTGGATCCCTCGAGTGGAAGCAGTGTGCTCTTAAGCCCTTTCCCCCAATCTAAGTACGTGTGGTTGCCGTCAGAAACTAGTTTTGTTAAAATACATTCTATCGTTGTGCAAATATGTTGTGAATACCATGACCTTTAGGAATTTGAAGAGGTGACTAGTCACAAACAGTTTTTGAGAAAATCCAATCCTCCGAAGAGCTGATTGCTGTTATATATAGTCTCTTTATTTTGAGGGGAGTGGGAGTAGGGGAGTGGAGCAGCCTTATATAAAATCTTAGTAAAGTTTGGTAAATTAGGGAAGAAAAGCAAGCAAAAGCCTCTTTATTAGCTATTTTCCTTGTTCTTGCAAGAGATGATGTGGGATTATATGGGTGAAAAAGACCACGGGATGACAAAACTGGGGACAGAAGTGGGACACGAAGGAGATGAATGTTCTCTGAGTTGGCTTTCTCACTGCAGTTCTGCACATAAGCACAGCACCACCCGTTAGGTTAACCTCTTTGTTCCAGGAGAGATTAAGTAAAAGAAACTGTAGCTTTTTTTGAAGCTTTTTAAAAAAAACTTTCTGAAGTATATATACAGAAAATTGTGCAGCTCATGAATGTTCAGAAGTGTAACCATGTAACCAGCTTGTGGATCTTCGAGATCAAAAAACAGAACATGACCAGCCCCCCAGAATCCCCTTTCATACATACCTTTTTCTGACCCTCCCATCCCTTTTCCTGTTATAGGACTTCTAACAGCATTGATTAGTTTTTCCTTTGTGGTCTTTAAGGAAACTTTTTTTTGTGATAAAATAAGTGATACAATAAAATGAATCGGTAAGGGTAAAGAGAACAGCAGGAATTACAGAAGGCAGGTGTCCGGTTAGTGGTTTGGAAATGATTTTGAGTAGAAAATTCTCTCTCTCAGTTCTACTCAATAGAGTGTCATTTAATTTAGATGTTCGTTCTTTTAAAATGCAGCTGCTGCCTGGATGATTAAGGCCATAGTTCATTTGCTGATACCCAGATGTTTTCTTTATCACTGAGGGAATGGGTATATAGATTTGGAGGAGTAAATCTCAGGACAATTTGGGAAAAAGCCATTTCATTGGAGGTTTTAGACACCAGCGGGCAGTATGAAGGCATGCTTCACCTATCTGTGATAGGTTCAGGAGGAGAAGTGAGGTGATTTGCTTAATTTGTATTTTTGCCTAAATAATCACCTTGCTTTGCACACAAATTGAATTTTTGAAAAGGTAATATAGCTCGTGGGACTTTGGGTAATTTATTTAACTTCTTTGGGCCTCAGCTTTTGTATCTGTAAAATGGAAACAATAATAATAATACCTGTCTCTTACAGTTTAAATGAGTTAATATTGAATATGTAAAAGTGTTTAGAACATAATAAGCCCTATAGAGGTGTTAGCTTAAAACAACAGTCACAAAAAGTGCCTTTCTATTTAATTCTTAGAGATGAAAAAAAAAATCTCGACTTCTTTTTTACTTTACTCTCATTCCTATCTACCAGTTAACTGTAAAAATCATTTAAGTATGTTAAACAACAAAAATTCAACAGGTAGATTTTTTTTGCTTTTTGCTGAGGAAGATTCACCCTATGTTAACATCTGTTGCCAATCTTCTTTTTTTTGTATGTGAGCTGCCACCACAGCATGGCCACTGACAAGATGAGTGGTATAGGTCCACGCCTGGGAACTGAACCTGGGCCACTGAAGCAGAGCGCATCAAACTTAACCACTAGGCAACTGGGGCTGGCCGTTCAATGGGTAAATTTTAAAGATCTAGTTGGCTTTATTAAATGATTCATGAATTGGACAGCATCCCATCTAGCAAGCAGAGAGGAGCTCAGAGGAGCTGTACCAAATGGAGGGCTGTTATAGGCAGAAGGGGGATGGGATAAGGATTACTTCATCTTCATTTAGGGGGTGGAAAGGGCCTATGTGGCAGGTTGTTTCATTGATGCTCACCAGAAAATTCCAGACTGACTGGTTAAGACTGCATTCCTAGGGGAGACTGTAACTGCAGTTAGGTTAGGTATTAAGTCTTGGTTTGCTGACATGGGGCTTAGCACAAGTGTCTCCATTTTGGGCCTGTCATTTCTTTTTTTAACAAGTAATAAATGTGAAGTTTAAAAACCATAGGGGGCTGGCCCCGTGGCTGAGTGGTTGAGTTCGCGCGCTCCGCTGCAGGCGGCCCAGTGTTTCGTTGGTTCGAATCCTGGGTGCGGACATGGCACTGCTCATCAGGCTATGCTGAGGCAGCATCCCACATGCCACAGCTAGAAGGACCCACAACTCAGAACATAGAACTATGTACTGGGGGGCTTTGGGGAGAAAAGGAAAAAAATAAAATAAAATAAATAAAAAAAACTCTTTGGAAAAAACCCCACAAAACTATAGTAGTTGCCTGCCTTATTCCAACCCATCCCTAAGGTTTGCTCTCTGCTTGTAAGTCTTTTGGTTATTTCTTTGTCGTTTGCTTCATTCTTCTAAGATACAGATTTCTGGGCCCCACCCCAGAGTTTCTGACTCAGTGGATCTAGAGTGGGGCTCAAGAATTTGCATTTCTAATAAGTTTCCAGATGATAGTTATATTGCTGGTTTGGGGACCACGCATTGTGAACCACCGCCTAGTCTACAGATCTCATTGAATCTGAGATCTCAGGGGGGTTGATTCAATAGCTGAGACCAAGTAATGAGTAGATCAGTCATTGAGGGGCTTAGTATTAAGTATAGGATAAACTCCAAACTCTATGGAATTCCCCATGTAGCTCCATCCACCTTTCCATTTCTCACCTCACTGTAACACTGCTTGTACATTTTAGCCTTACTGAACTTATAGTAATTTAAAAAATGTGTAGTGGCTTTCAACTCTTCTCTCTTCTTAAATTCCTGCCCCTGTTTGACTGCCTGGAGGTACCTTCGTTCTCTTGTTGCTTTTCCACTGCTGCAGAGTTAGATGTTTCTACCTCCCCTGTGCTCTTAAAACAATCTATATATGTTTCTGTCAGAGTGAAGATCACACTGTATTTTACTTGTCTACTTGACTGTCTTTCTTTTTCTGTTACTTTGTCCCAAAGTCCTTGGGAAAGAGGACTCGGTTTTTTGAATTTTTATTTTCACTGGCTTGGTGTAGTTATTGGCGTATAAAAATGAGCTAAAATAAATGTTTGACTGAATTAAGACAGAAGAAATTGAATGATTTGGAGGCCCAAAAGTAGTGACTGCTTATAGTAGTTTTGTTGTGCTTAATTTCAAGGAGCAAATTTACATAAGCATCAGCATATACACCTTTAACACATACGATGCTTCTGGATTTGTTAGGACTTGGTACTATCCAGATATGGATATTGAGTCTTAGCTGTCTTGGGCCACTTTCAGTTAACAATAGCTGAGCTAGTTTAGGGTAGCGGGAGCCCATGGATTGCTTCAACCAGTTCCAGTCACCCAGCTCCAAAATGATGAGCATTTTGGTCATTTTCACCTCTCGTGTCTATCTTTCAGAATCTGGCTTATCTTTCCAGGGCCAGCTGAAATGCTACCCTTGCAGCAAGCCTTCCTTATTACCCCTGGAGAGATCTTTCTCTTCTCTGAAAACGTTATACTGCTTATTGCCTGGTGCATGCTGTTTCATTTGTACTTATTTGCATTAACACTTTATCTTCCCTTCTAGATTGCTAACTCCTTGAGGATGGTGAAGTTTGCAACCAAGCTTGGGAAGGGATTCTAAAACTATGTCACAGTGGTTGGACCTTTACCAGTAGGTAGATAAGGGTCATTGGAGCTTATGTTCAAAAGAAGAAAAAGAGAAAAATAAGGGACTTATTTTACCTGTGTTTTAGCAATATAATCAGTAGTAATGCGGAGAGGTTGGATGGAAGGCATAGAGAAGAAAAAAACTGCTCTCTGGTTCAGATAAAAGATGATATTAACAGAAAGGGAGCTCGAGGGGAAGGAACAGACATTTTAGAAGTTTAGTTTTCTTCCTTGGTGACAGATTAGGTGGGCATAATAGAGAACAGTGATACTAAGGACATTGATTACAATGCTTTTGGTCTCAATAAGAGAAAAGCTTGCACTAACTTAAGCAGTAAAGGAGATTTATTGACTTAAGTAACAGGAAAGTTTAGTCAGTGCACTTAAACGGTCTCTCTGCGATTCTGTTAGCACTACCATCCTCAGCTACAAGATTCTACATGTACAAACTGTATTTATCCAGAGGAAGAAATTGTACCTGGGTCCAGAGTTGCAGCCCAATGTGGAGCTTTAGGCTGACTAGACTAATCTCTCTGGCCAGAGCAATGACACACTCTGGCTGTTGTTAATTCCGAAACAACTGGTTACTTGAACAAAATGCTGTGGAGCTAGAGGTCAAGTATTCTCAAGCCACATAGCTGTTACATAACGGGGGAGGGATTGTTGGGAGAGATAACTACAATATCCTCGATAGTAGAAGACGATGACGTTGACTGAATAGGAAATAGGAAGAGGTATAGGTTTGAGGGAGAAAATATTAATAAGTTTGATTTCGTAGGGGTCAGGAAAGATATCAAGCAAGAGGAGCATTTCTGGATGAGGGAGCAGCTTTATGAAGGCCTTTCAAGAGGGAAACAACTGGGCTTGTTCTATGAACTGAGAGAAGGCCATAGGGACTGGCTTCTAATGGGGGAAGATTGGATAAGATGAGATTGGAGAGGAAGGCTTATGTCTTTTGGGTCATGGTAAGGAGTTTGGATTCTAAATGCAATGGGAAATCATGGAAAGGTTTTGAGCAGTCAAGAGACATGATCTAGTACACATTTGAAGAGATAATTCTTGTTGCTTTATGGAGATTGGAATAGATGGGATGGGAGTGTATGCAAGGAGAACAGTTAAAGGCTACTGCAGTGGTGCAGTCTTGAACTAGGCTGTGGTGTGGGGAAGAAGAAATGAAGAGGAGTAGTAGACTAAAATATTTTGCAATTGGAGTTGACTGGTTCTTATGGTGGAGTGGATTTAAGAATTGGAGGAGACAAAATAGTTAAAGATTCTTATTTTTCTGGCTTGAACTGTTGTTTGAATGGACATAATAAGGGTCAAACTGGAGGAGGAATAAGTTTGAGAGGAAGATCAATTTTGCAAATGCAAGGTTTGAGATGCCCTTTACATGTCCAAAACTGTATGTCAGATAGTTGGCTAAATGAGTCTGGAACTCACATGGAAGAGAGCTAGGGCTGGAGATGTAAAGTTGGCATCCTCACCAGAGAGTTGGTATTAAACCATCATAATGGGTGATAAAATGTGGGCCTCATGAGTTATTTCTCATGCCCAGAGAACTGAGAGTATCCTCCATAGTCTCTGGAGTGCAGCCATTTATTTCATTTGTAGTTTTGAAATTCAGTCTATTATATACATTGACTTGATCTTGTTAATCAGTTGATTATGATAACTTAATAATTTTTCTGTTTTTTTCTTCCATTTTTGGCAGATCTTGGACATCAAGATTAAAATAATAGTAAAACCTTCTGCCTTTTGTGCTTTACTTTGAAAAATCTGCTTAGGTTTTTGAGAATATCTACTGAAATTGCATTTCATTCTTTCTCTTCTCCAGGCTGACCTCTGTAAACTTTTCTGCTTACATGTAAATTTTACTGAAACCATAAATAGACTTGTTTGCTTGTTTGTTTGTTTTGAGGAAGATTAGCTAGCCCTGAGCTAGCATCTGCCTCCAATCCTTCTCTTTTTGCTGAGGAAGACTGGCCTTGAGCTAACATCCGTGCCCATCTTCCTCTACTTTACATGTGGGACGCCTACCACAGCATGGCTTTTTAAGCGGTGCCATGTTCGCACCCAGGATCTGAACCGGTGAACCCCGGGCTGCCAAAGCGGAACCTGCACACTTAACTGCTGCGCCACCGGGCCAGCCCCAGACTTGTTTTTTGTAAAAGAATTATTTTTAATTTGTAGTACATGTGTATGATACAAAATTCAAAAGATATAGAAGAGTCTTCCTATCCTAATTCTCAGCCAACCAGTTACCTTTCCTGAAAGTAAGCCATGTTCTCAGTTCTTGTGAATCATTCCCTATCAGTTCATATAAGTAGTTACATGGTATTCTACTTCATGAGTACATCATACTTTATTTACCAGTCCCCCTTGCAGACATAGGTTTTTGCTGACTTTTGCTATGCTGGAAATAGTTCTTCCAAAAAAAACCACTATAAATAATGTAATTTTCTGGAGGTATGAATATATCAGAATGAATTCCTAAGAGTGGAATTGCTGGGTCCAAGAGTTTAAGCATTGTAAATTTTTATAGATGCTGCCAAATTGCTTTTCCTCCAGAGGTTATGCCGTTGTATTCTCTCACTAGAGGTGACTGAAAGTGTCTTTTTGAGCCAGCCCTGATGGCTTAGCAGTTAAAGTTCGGTGCACTCTGCTTCCACGGCCCAGGTTGGATTCCCTGGTGCAGAACCACACCACTTGTCTGTCAGTAGCCATCCTGTAACGGCTGCTCACATAGAAGAACCAGAAGAATTTACAACTATACACAAGTATGTACTGGGGCTTTGGCGGGGGGAAAAGGAAGAAAAAGGAGGAAGATTGGCAACAGATATTAGCTTAGGGCGAATCTTCCCCTACAAAAAAAATCAATAAATAAAAAAGAAAGTGCTTTTTCCCATCACTCATGCCAACACAGTGAGTTGCTAACCCCTTGATCTTTGCTGCCAATCTGACAGATGAAAAGTCTATCTCATTGAGTCCTGTAGAATTTGAATGATATAGAGTGATTTCAGTTGGATTTTACTGATTTAGTGAAATGACTATTTTATGATTGTCAATGCATATATGTATTTTATATAGTTTTCTTTTCCTCTTTTAAACCACAGGGGGCCGGCCCCTGGCCAAGTGGTTAAGTTCGCATGCTCTGCTTCAGCAGCCCAGGGTTTCGCTGGTTCAGATCCTGGGCGTGGACATGGCAGCACTCATCAAGCCATGCTGAGGTGGCATCCCACATGCCACAGCTAGAAGGACCCACAACTGAAAATACACAACTATGTACTGGGGGGCTCTGGGGAGAAAAAGGAAAAATAAAATCTTAAAAAAAAACAACAACAAAACCACACCAAGTAGTTTCTAAAAGACTGGAGAACATTATTTGATGCTATATTTTAAACCATATATTATATATGTTTAATTTTCAGGACTTTAAATCACTAAGTATTCTTAATTTGCAGGTTTTATCTGAGAGAACGAATATTGAACTTTGGGTTTGTGCCAACATCATTCGTCTCTTTAATGATGATAACACAATTCCCTTCATTATACGTTATCGAAAAGAGCTCATTAATAACCTTGATGCCGATTCCTTGAGAGAAGTTCGACAAACCCTGGAGGAGCTACGGTAAGAAATCTGGAAAGGGATGAGCCTAGTGTAAGGGGAAAAGGATATGTGAGCCAATGAGGACAAACAGTGAGGAAGTGAATGACAATATATTTTGAGAGTTCCGATGTTTTCTTTTCTTGAATTATTGTAGTCTGGGTATAGTCCTGTTCTGACACAGGTAGTCGGCTCTAGTTTACTTATTTAGAGGTATACAGAGCCCCTCTGCTGGTGTGTTTATATTTACCATGGCCATGTATCAGCAAAAAGGTGGTTTGCAGTGAAAGTGTGTGCCTAAGAGTGACTGTCATCTCTCATAGAAATGGTTGTGCATAATGGCAAAATTAGGACAACTAGCAATACGTTTTAGTCTAAATCTTCAACAGCTTGCATAAAACTGTTCTCTTAATACTATAAAGTCCCTAAATGGAGAGTTCTTTGGCAGTATAGAGTGTGATAGGAAATATGTATATTTCCTTTTTTTAAATGGCATGGTAATTTAATATTAGTGCATTGTAAGTTTTGTATGGTTATAGAATGGAAAATACTCTTTAAAAAATTATGCCTATGGACTTATTGTAATAACTCAGAACTATGCATACAAAGACTATGAGACTCTATATTATTTAGTAGAGTTTTTAAAACAGTCTTCACCATTCATGCATTTATTATGTGTCTCATACATGCCAGGTGCTGTGTTGTTAATGTGTGTGTTCTTCAAATCTGCAACAAGGATCTGATTAAAATTGGATATAATCCTACCATCAAGCCATTCTAAAAGTACTAAGGGTTATTTTTATGACATGCCTAATAAACTTTCTGTGATTTTTGGGGAACTTGCAACTCATTAACTTTTCTACCTCTTTTGTTGAAATTCTTTTAGTGCCAAGAGGACTAAAGTGCTAATATGTGGAGCGTTGTATTTCCTTAAGAGGCAGCATCAGTTAGCCAGCCCAGAAGTACAAGTGACTAGCTAATCTACTGGCCTCAGGGTCAGATCTTCCAGGGCCAGGCTAGTTTATAATCAAGTAGCAAAGTAGCAAGGCGTGTGAACTGGAGATCACAAGCCCTGACTAAGAGGCGCAGCCTCTACTCATCTCCAGCAGATTACTGACACGCAGGATTGTCTACCCAGTTTGTCAGATCTTCCTATTTCTAAAAAGAAGCTAGTAATCTGGGTTTTTATGTAGAAAATTTCTGGACCAAACAAAACCCTCTGCAGGCCACATCTAGAAGACCAGCAGTTTGCAGATTCTGAGTAAGCTTTCTGTTTGGTTGAAGGCAAGGTATGAAGAAAATCTGAGGGTTTTGGGATGTGAAATTGGGGAAGTGTTACAAACAAGAATAGTTTACTTAATAAAATTAAAGGTATTCTAACAATATTGGGTTGTATAGGGAACAAATAGAAGTTTTATGTCACAATTATTATTTCTATAAAAATCATTTCTGCAAGAGTTCTAGTCTCTGGGTATCTATTAATAGAGCAATACATTAACTGGGGCTTAGAAGATCTTTTTATATCATACAGAGATTCCTTTTTGGTAATGAGATATGGTTTCCATCTTTTCTTAAGCTTGGCATTTTCTACAAGTAGAGCATTGGTTTTCAATCTGTTAATTGCTACCCGTAAATGAGTAGTGAAACTAGTTTAGTAGGGCATTACCACTTTTGAAAAAAAAGAAATAGAGAACAGAAAATGTGAGTATAGTTTATGTGGTAAGCGTAAGTACTGTTTCTTGAAACTATTTGAATTATATGTATGTATTTGCATACTGGGTTGCAAATAAAATATATTTCTTACTGAGGGTCACTTTAAAACAAGTGAATTAAAAAGTATGATTATGGATATTAAGAAAAGTTTCCTGTATTTTCTCTAAAGAAAAGCCTTATATGCAGGCCAACAGGACATTGGTCTTTTGTCAAAATGACCCTGGTAGGCTTTAGCGCTTGAAAACAGTCTTGGGCTACCAGGACTGTAAAAGATAGGCTGTAATCTAAGGACTGCATAGTCTTCATCTTTAATTTACAATCTGCCTTTAGTTTGTTTTTTTCTTTAGTAGATTTAATTTTCTTTTCCATCAGTCGTTTTTAATAATTTATCATCTCTCTAACTTTTGCCCATCATTTTAGCAGTACCCTTATTAGGTAGATCCTGTAAAGAGGAATAGGTAATGAAATGGGATGAGAGGCATTAAATATGACAATAGGATACCATATTCACAGTGAAAAATCATTGTAAAGTGGTGGAATGACCATGCACTGCCCCTGCCCTTGCCCGTACCTGTGCATTGATCCCTATACATTGAATCTTGGAATCAGCTTTTCTCCTGGTTGTTTTTAGTGGAGAATGGTATTTAGAAACCAATTATGGGTGCTAGGTGTACTCATCCTGAGCTTTGATACCTAACAGCAGTGAGCATACCTGGCACCCATAAATTGGTTTCTAAGTACCATTCTCTTGATTTCAGGGCTGGGATAGGGAAAGTAAAAGATGAGCTTGGAATATCTTGTGCCAGAGAAGAATGATGGGGACATGTCAAAAGGACACAGAAGCTAGCTTGGCGGGGTTACTTCTGGCCAAATCTGAACAATTTGAGCATTGAAATAAATGATAGCAATTTATTTTAACCACTAAAAAAATAAGAAGCCGTGAATCTATAGTAATAAGTCACTGAATAAATTCAAAGTTTAATAAGGAATGGGATAATCAGAGTACCTCTCCAGAAAATACTTAATTACAAAGGGAATAAAGAGTACCTCTATCATGGAGAAACCTACAAATACTACCTTAATCAAATGACCAAAGTTAAGTAGTAATGGGACAAATGAAAATCATTTGCCACCTAATTGGATGTAGTGAGAAGAACATAGCATTACTTCTATGATATTTTTGCCAAAGATGCCCCATCTGAATCAAACTGCGAAGAAACGTCAGAGAAACCCAAACTGTGGGACATTCTCCAAAATAACTGGCTTGTAACATTCTACAGTATCAAGGCTTTGAAAATGAAAGAGAGCCTGGAATAATGTTTCAGCTTGCAGGAGAGTATAGACACAAGGCAATTACATAATTCTTAACTGAATTCATTATAAAGGACTTTATTGGAACAGCTGGTGAAATGTAAATGATGTGTGAGGATTAGATGATCGTAAATATCAATGTTAATTACCTGAGTTTGATGGTGGTTGTTGTTATGAGGGAGAATATTCTTATTTATAGAAAATGCACATTAAAATATTTGGGGTGATGGTAACTTATTCTCAAATGGTTCAGAGGAAAAAAAGTTCTTTTTATTTTACCTGCAACTTTTCTGTAAGTTTGAAATAACTTTAAAAAGGAAGTTTTGACATGTAGGTCTTGAATATTACAAAAGTTTTTATTTTCAGGGCTGTTGCAAAGAAGGTTTATAGTACAATCCAGAAAATTAAGAAAGAGGGGAAGATGTCTGAATGCTTGTTAAAAGCCTTGCTGAACTGTAAAACTTTTGAAGAACTAGAACACGTGGTAAGGAATCCTTTTTATCTTTTAATGTAATACCTGAGTGTATTATGATTTGGGTCTTTTTATAGATAAAGAAGACCTGGTGAATAAGAAGCTAAAGTTATCAGCCATCATTATTTAATTTGACAAAATATTTATTCTTTATTCAGTAAATATCTACCAAGTGGTTTTTTGTGCTAAGCACTTGAATTTACAAAGATGAGTAATACATAGTCCTTATCTTCAAGGAGTTTCCAGTTGAGTGGGGAAAAAGGAGAGTAGGTTATTGAAGTGTGAAGCTTAAGGGAGAGTGCTGGGCTGGGGACCTAGATGTGAGCATCTTCAGCATATAGTTGATGTTTGAAACCATGAGAGTGGAAGATTTCACTCAAGGAGAGTTTGTGGGGTAGGCAGATCAGGATAGACCATTGGGGAACACCAACTTTGGAAGCATGGGTGGAGGAAGGGAGAGCTTAAGAAGGAGACATGGAAAGAATAGTCAGAGAAGTGTGAAGAAAATCAGGAGAGGATGATACCATGAAAGACCAGGGAAGAGAGTTTTAGGAGGTAATGATCAATAGTTAAATAATTAAAGGTAGCAGGGAGATTTGGCAAGATAAGGACTGAAAATGTGTATTTGGTAATTAGGGGTTCGTTATGGATCTTTGTGATACTGGTTTCAGCAAGGTTTTTGTGGAAAGAGAAGCCAGATGGCCGTGGGTTGAGAAGTGAATGTGGATTATGAAGTAGAAGCATTGTGTTGACAACTTTTAGAGGAGCTTGCTTGAGTTGAGGAGAGGACCTTGCAGTCCTTGCAGTCTTTGTGGTCTAGGCCCTGAGTTTTTAAGATGACTGAATCTAAACAAATAACTAATTTTAAGTGTATGGAAATGTATAAAGAATTGGATAAGGAACAACCATTTCACAGAGCTAATATTCTCAAGTTAGTGTTACTAATTCATCTCTCAAGGAGGAGGAGAGGGTTGAGAAAAGGATATCTTTATTGTTCTCACCATGTCCTTTAATTTTGTCCTAATTTTAATTTTTGCTTTTCAAAATGGAATGATTTGGTATGTTTTCTGACTTTTTTTGCCCCTAGTCGGCTCCATATAAAACTGGGAGCAAAGGCACAAAAGCCCAGAGAGCAAAGCAGTTGGGATTAGAAGGAGCAGCCAGGACACTGCTGGAGAATCCAGGGGGGCTCAGTCTGCTGTCTTACGTGCGACCCAATGTAAAAGGTACTGCCTTTGCTTAAAGAGATCAGCCCTGTTTCTTTCTTTTTCAATTCAAAAACTTCTGTTAAAAAATTATTTCTTTAGGTATTGACTATATAAAAGAATATTATAGCATGTAAAGAATAAGTAATTCTAGTAAAACAAATCTCGTATACCTCCTGCTTAGCCATTCTGCCTTCCTCTTTTTTTTCTTTTTTGAGGAAGATGAGCCCTGAACTAACTGCTGCCAATCCTCCTCTTTTTGCTGAGGAAGACTGGCCCTGAGCTAACATCCATGCTCATCTTCCTCTACTTTCTATGTGGATGCCTACCACAGCGTGGCTTGCCAAGTGGTGCCATGTCCACACCCGGGATCCGAACTGGTGAACACCGGGCCACTGAAGTAGAATGTGCGCACGTTAACCGCTGCCCACCGGGCCGGTTCCTCATCCTTCCTGTTTTGATGCCTGTTCTAGTCTTTTGACCATTTTTCAATTGTGTCATTTGTCTTTTTCTTATTTATTTGTAAGTATTTTTAAGATATTGTTTCTCAGTTAAGTGTGTTTCTCAGTTTAAGATGTTCCCACCCAGTTTGTAACTTCTCCTTTCACTTTCTTTAGGCAGTCTCTTGGTAAATAGAAGGTCTTACTTTTATTATAGTTAATTTATTAATCTTTTTAATTTTACTAATCTTTTAAGATAATTGCTTTTTTTCCTTCTTAAAGAAATCCCTTCACATCCCGAGGCTATGAAGATTCTCCTATATTGTCTTTTAAAACTTATTCTATGTCTAAAAATTTATTTAATTATAAAAGTCATAGCTACTCTTTAAAAAGAATTCTAGCAGTTCTGACATACACAAAGTGTAAAGTGAATCCTTCTCCCGCACTTGTGCTCTCCAGGAGGAAAGTGTTTGTCTTATTCTGAAGTGTATCTTTCTATCCTTTTGTGTGTGTGCGTGTGTGTGCACAAGAGAGAATGAGAGAGGAAGCGGGTAAGGGAGAGAGATTTCTAAGAAAAATCCAAGGAAAGTGACAACTGATACGTGTCAAGATGCATTGGTTTTACTGTCAAAATGAGGGCCTTAGAGTGAGAGTCTTTTGAGTAGGAGCGCATCTTTTCAGGGATGCTCTGGTAGGATTGATGGGGAGGTCGATGCTCTGGTGATCCCTACGCTTGTTCTAGTTTCTTTTGGCCTTCTGTTGATTCTTTAGGCTGGGAGATCTAAGTGTCTGTAGAGGGCAGTCTCTGATAACAGAATCCACAGTATGTGCAAAACTGTAGAGAATCATAGCATACCATAACTTGTTTTTGTTTTAAATAATCCAGCAAATGTGAGTTGAGATTAAAAAAATTGAGTATGTGTGTTTTTTAAAATAAAATATATCTGTTCCTATGTGAATACACGTATCTTAATGTCTGTTTTGAAAGGGCAATAATGAAAAGAAGAGGTATATCAATATTTGAATTTAGAGTTGGGTTGAAATGAGTAAAATTCAAGTTTAATTTTTTAATGTGTATTTTTAGTTAGATTTTCAAATACTTGCAACATTTAATATTTTAATGATAGCCGAGACTATATAGCCAAGCATTAAGGTTAGCCACAGTGGGAGCTATCTGTGCCCAGTTATGGTATGTTTTATTAGAATCAAATGTTGGAGCTTTCAGAAATGTTCGATGCATAAAAGTTTATTGTTTGGTTTTATTTTTCTCTTGTATTTGATTATTTTCCTTCTACTCCTCACTTCCTTTGGTACAAAGTTTTCCTTAGTTCACACTCATACTAGTTCCCACTGGGTAGGTTTGATAGCCATGTCTCTTTTGCTTGTCATATATGTTGATGCTCCTCGACTACATGATGGTGGATGCTTGGTGATACTTCTGATAATGGGGATCGGTCATAGCACAGTTACAGTAGCACTAGCACATGTATCAGGACTTTCTGTTTGCTTTAGTCCCTCTTTCTTTCTCTCTGATCACAAACGTAGAAGAATTATAATTCTAAACAAGCTAGATACTGCTTTTTAAAGTTTGCTTGAAATGTTTTTCCTTTCTTTTTCCCCTTATTCTTTATGTTACACACACTCATGATCACCCTCAGCTCTATTACTGTTTCTCTAAAGAAGTATTTTTATCATTCTCATCATTCCTCAAAGAAACATTTAAGAAACCAGAGATTTCAGTGGGTTTTTTTCCCCAATAGAAGATACGTCTTACTTGCCACAGGTCAACAAGAATTTCGTCTGACTCAAGAAGATATACTATGCCACAAATGGACTGCATCCTAGAAGATCCAGGATATCCCCATGTTGTATAGAAGGAGGAGTAACTGATTGCTCTGTTGTGTGTAAGAAGAGGTGGCCTTAGTGCAGATCAAGTAAAAAGAAATGTTGGCCCTTAAATTTTTGTTACAGTGTGGAGGTTTGAAGAATCTGTAGCTGGAAAGCTTTTGCTACAAGGCAAAGGATATGATTTTTTTGGTTCTGTGGACTTTATTTTCTCTTGATTTCACTGAGGTGCTACACTTTTGGAAGTCCTATTATCCTTGGCTGTATTAAGCCCTAAAGATCACTTCTCTTTGATGGAAGAAGTGGCTTTTTCAAAGCACACGAGACTCTTCCAATTCTTTCTCTCCCTTGTTGAGCTGAGAGGGGGTGTATAATTTGAATGAGCTTCCCGAATGACTTTGATAATTTCTGCCTTCCGCTGAGAACCACTGCTCTAGAGATAGCACAAGGCACCTCCCCAGCAGTGGTGTTTTAAATTTTCCTGAGTATCAGAATCGTCTGGGATGCTCTGTAAAGCAATAAACCCCCACATCTGTATTTGTAACAAGTATCTAGTGTGATTGTATTTTTCAAGTCTTTAGACTATACTTTACAAAACATTGCTCCAGAGCTCTAGCATAATTTTAATTACATAATTTCATTAATTACATATGGCTTACAAATTGTATTCCCCCCAAATATCGGAGGCTTTTCAAAGGCCCTTTGTTATAACAAAATCTGTGATTTCCTCTTTCTGTTCTCCTATTAATGGTTCTCATGGTACGTTACATCTTTACTACTGACTTATCACCCTGGTGTTCTCATTAAACTTGGTATAATGATGCTGTGAGATGCTTTGGGACTCCAGGAATTAGTGCATAGTGAATGGTTCCTTAGATGAAGACTGATGTAGGGAGAGAGCTAACACAAGAGCACACATGTATTGACTGCTTTACTCTGTGCCACAGTTGTTCTAAGTCATTTACATATGCAGTCTTCTACCTCTCAAAGGTGATTTGTTCCTGAAAATTCCCTCACAGGGAAATTCTTTTAAAGTGTAAACAGAATACCTATTAATTTCAATGGCCAAATTTCTTTAAAATAAATAGTTACTTTAGTAGTTAAAATTAGTTATCAGAACACAACCCAACCAGACATTTTCCTTTTATTGATTACTCCATAATAAATCTGTGCTCTTGTTCTCTTTCTTTTGTACCTATTAGTCATTAAACCTGTATTCTCAGAAAAACATACTTATGATAACCACTGCTTACGTAATTCAAGTTTTAGTGCAAGAAAAAAAAAAAGAAGCTTTAATGGAAACAGAACAATAGGATGATAAAGACCAAAGAAAGAAAGTAATGCAAATGATCTCTCTCTGTATAAGTTACTATCTTCAGACCATGATATACAAGACTCAGTGGTGTAAATTAGCAAACCAAAGACACTTGGACAGAACTTAACGCACCGTTGATAGACAACTCAGCTATGAAGATGAACAACCACGTGATGGCTCTTGTTTTGTGCTCATGAAATTTGAGAAATTCAAATGGGTGAATATGTGAATAAATGCCTCATAAGTCAAAATAAGAATGTTCATAAAAAGGAGAATTTTTGTAACTGGAATGAAACGGTTTACTTTGGGAGATGGCTTTATTAATATATATTCCCATAACACGCTTAATCTTTGTAAATACTTCATGAAGTAGGTACTGTTATTATTCAATTTTTATAGGAAACTGAGTCACAGAGAGGTCAAGTAACCAGCCCAGGGTCACATACTTGGTAAGTGGTAGAAAAAGGATTAGACCAGGCCGCTGGCTCCAGAGCTGCGTTTCTCACCACTCGGTTACGTGCTTACATGAAGGTCGTCCTGTATTATTGCTTTGGGAGCCGTATGTTGTCGCAGAGGGAGGCTGGTTACTGCTATGATACTTTTCTGTCTTCAGTTTGTCAATTTAAGGTTTTATTTTGACTGGAATAAATTTATTGTGATTTTTCTAGACTTAAAAGCCCATCTGTAGTTCTTGCTTTTGTTTTCGCTCTTCCCCTTCTCCTAAAGGGCTCTCAGCACTCCAGGATATTGAAACAGGAGTGCAGCATATTCTAGCAGACATGATTGCTAAAGACAAAGACACGCTGGACTTCATTCGGAAATTGTGAGTAACTCTTTTATGGAGTTTTTTCTGCTTTGTGGACTCATGCTGTGAAGGGTTGCATGGTTTAGTGCTAACACCAGTATTCATTAAAAACTTTATTTTCAGACTTTTTCAAGTAGCAGAACTCTTTGTTCAAGCAACAGAACCCTAATATATAAAACAGATAAAAGTAAAGTTGCTTTAATTGAATTCTGGGCAGGGAGCCTGGAACTCTGCCTGCTCATCCTCCTTAACGCTGAAGCACCTCGGTGGGGAGCTCTGAGGAACACAATTTAAAAACCATTGCATTACATGATATATGCTAGAGAGAGGTTCATATTCATTTCGAGTGGGTGGCATTGCTTTTTAAACATATTGTGATGTATGTACTTAATTTTATGATATCTTGGGGCTGGCCTCGTGGTTAAGTTTGTGCACTCTGCTTCGGTGGCCCATGGTTCGTGTGTTGGGATCCTGGGTGCAGACCTTACACATCGCTCATCAAGCCATGCTGTGTCCCACATAGAAGAACTAAGAGTGACTTACAACTAGGGTATACAACTGTGCACTGGAGCTTTGGGGAGAGAGATAAATAATGTTTCATTTCTGGTATTTATCACTGATTGGATTAACTTGAGAATGTTTAACATCAGGTATACATAAAGTGCTGACCTCAAAATGAATTTTAGCTGATGTAGACAGCAGCTTATCCATGGTATTGCAGTTCCAATTTATAAGATGTTAAAATCCTTTGACCTAGACCTTACTTAGTCGTATGGATTTTATGCCTCATTAAAAAATATGTTAATTTAAAACCCTATTTTTCTGTACTCTGTCCTTTTCTGCTGTTTATCAGAAGAGACGACAGAGTTTTGCCAGAGGTCTGTTCTTCCTCTCTCTCCACATCTTTAGCTGTGTGAGTGGAGGAGAGGGAAGGTGGAGATGAGCCTGTTGACTACTGTTGCTTGTTAGGTTTTTGTTAACACAAGGGAGAGAACTTTTCCATTTTTTCAGTGGTCCTAGCAGGAATGACTTGAAGTAGAAGAAATGCCCAGGTTTTTAAGTGTTTTTATAAATAATTATACTGCTGAAATTTGGTTCACTTTTATAAATTGTCATTGGAAGCTGTCATGATACATCCTCTTGTTTCCCTTCTTTTTGGCTTTTAATTGGTTCTGACTGCCTAACTCAGTGGTTAGAAAAGGATAATATCTAGACCAGAGTTATTAATCTGATTCTTGTAGACAGTTTTGGCCTCTTGCATAATGGTATCTGAACTCACTTAGGCATTTTATGGGAGGATTAGCTTGATATATAAATATATCTGTAGGACCTATGCCAGCATGAATAGGCAGAGTCCTCTTTTGATGGGTCAGTAACTTTGTGTGTGTGTGTGAGATGAAGATTTGCCCTGAGCTAACATCTATTGCCAATCTTCATCTTTGCTTGAGGAAGGTTGTCAGTGAGCTAACATCTGCCAATCTTCCTCTGTTTTATGTGGGGTGCTGCCACAGCGTGGCTTGATGAGTAGTGCTAGGTCCACACCTAGAATCCGAACCTGTGAACCCCGGCCTGCCAAAGCAGAGCGTGTGACCTTAACCACTCTGCCACCAGACCGGCCCTTCAATAACATGTTTCTATTTCGGCATCATTAAAAAAATATTTCATTTGGTAATGGCTTAACTTTTTTGCTAGACTTATTTCCATATAACTGTTTCTTTACTAAAGCACATATTAATAACTACTTGTTTTTTGAATATTTCTGTATCTGAACAGGTGCCAAAATAGATATATTTGTATCCAGTCATCTCTGGCAAAAGTCTCCTCAAAAAAAGTAAATGAGAAAGATGTTGATAAGTTTCAGCTGTACCAGAATTTTTCATGCAACATAAGAAACATCCAACATCATCAGGTAAATAAGGAAACTGCTTCTGTATGCTGATAGTAGTAATAATGATAATACTTTCGATTTGCCTACTACTCTGCTTATTAAGGAAGTAAAGACTTTTAAGTCAACTCTTTCCTTTTTTCTTCATATAAATTCTTATAATATAATCACATCCTCCCCATTTCAGAAATGGGGAACTCAAGACCCAGAGAAGTTAGTGACACTGAAAATTCTGAGCCGAGCTGACAATATAACACCTCAGGCATCTTGTCTTTCTGGCCAGTGATCTTTCCCTTGTGATATACTGATTGGAGATGTCTGATTTACAATAAATTGCAAGAGATCTCACTCAGTTGTATAAATCATACTCATTATATCTCAGTCTTTTGATTTCATTTTTCAGTTTACTAAGTTTTTCCTAATTTTAGTCATAGGTTGTATCTACATTGTGAAATGAAGCTTTTAGGTCATATAGAAAAAAAAAAAGATGAGTTACACATCGAAAATACAGTAATACTGGCTTTTATCTTTCCTATATAGCTACCTTTACCAGTGCTGTTTATTTCTTTGTATGCCTTTGAGATACTCTCTAGTGTCCTTTCATTTCAGCCTAAAGGACTTCCTGTCACATTTCATGTAGGGCAGGTCTACAGATACTTTAGTTTTTTGTTTATCTGGAAAGTCTTAATTTCTCTCTTTATTTTTACAATTTCCTTTTATGTTTGGTAAAATACCTATAACATAAACTCTACCATCTTAACCATTTTTAAGTTTACAGTTCAGTAATGTTAACTATATTCACATTATTGTGCAGCTGATCTCCAGAACTTTTTCATCTTGCAAAACTGAAACTGTATATCCATTAAACATCTCCTTCATTTTTGAAGGATAGCTTTTTCCGGATATAGAATTCTTGATTGACAGTTTTCTCCTTTAGCACTTTGAATATGTCATCCTACTATCTTCTAGTCTCCATGGTTTTTGATGAGGAATCAACTCTTAATCTTACTGAGCCCTTGCACATGATGAGTTACTTCTTTCTTTTTGTTTAAGATTTTCTGTCTTTGGCTTTTGACAATTTGATTATAATATGTCTTACTGTGGATCTCTTTGAGTTTATCCTTCTTGGAGTTTGTTGTGTTTCTTGGATGTGTAGATTAATGTTTTTCTTCAAAATTGGGAAACTTTTGGCCATTACTTCTTCATTTGTTCTTTCTGCCCCTTTCTCTTCTTTCTTGGGTCTCCCATTATATGTATGTTGGTATGCTTGATTGTGTTCCACAGGTCTCTTTGTCTCTGTTCATTTCTTTTCTTTCGTCTCAGACTGTATAATCTCAAAAACTGAGCCCCTTCAGGTTTGCTGATTCTTTCTTCTGCTTGCTCAGATTTGATACTGAACCCGTCTAAGGAATTTTTCATTTCAGTTATTGTACTTTTCAGCTCTAGAATTTCTATTTAGTCCCCTTTTATAATTTCGAACTCTTTATTTATATTCTATATTTATTGAAACAACATTCTCCTGATTTCCTTTAGGTCTCTGTCCTGATTTCCCTTAACTCTGAGCATATTTAAGATAGTTCATTTAAAATCTGTTTAGTAAGGCCAATGTCTGAGCTTCCTCATGGACATTTTCTACTAATTTCTTGTTTTCCTGTAGATGAGTCATACTCTTTTGTTTGTTTGCATGCCTTGTAATTTCTTGTTATAAAATGGACATTTTGAATATTATAATTTGGAAACACTGAAAATCAGATTCTCTCCCTCCCCAGCATTTGTTGTTGCTGCTGTTGTGGGTTTTGTTGTTTGTTTGTTTAGGGACTTCTAAACTATCTTTGTGAAGACTGTATTCTTTGTCGTATGTGGTCACTAGAGGCTCTGTTTCATTAGCTTAGTGGACAGCTAGTTACTTGACAGATTTCCTTAAATGCCTGAAGCTAAAACAAAAAACAAACTCTCCTAGTTCTTGCAGACTGGCTCTGTGTTGTGCCACTCCTTCAACACTTAGTGAGACTGTTTACAACTCTGCTTTAGCCTTCACTTTCTCTTTGTACAGAACCCCAAGGTCAGTCAGAGGTGAAAGCTTAATGTCCTCTCAGGGCTTTTCAGAGCAAGTGTCTAGTCCTGAGCATGTATGTGGCCTCCTAGACTCCCTAATATAGGCAGGAACTTAAAAAGGTCCTTTCCCCTCAAATGTCTCATTTCCCAGCCTCTTCTTTCCCGGGTGTTTTTGGTCTGTCTTTTGATTTCCCTGACTGTAATTCTTATCCCTGACTGTTGTTATCCCTTAAGACTGTTAACCCTTAAGACTGTGGCTAATCCATTTGCCTTTAAATACTTTTAACAAATACTACTCAGGAAATTGCCTCTGTCCTGGGAAAGCTCTGAGGCAGGCAAAACAAAGGCAAGCTCTTGAGCCAATGCCTCAGGGAGCCACCAGAGAGATCAAAACACACAATCACTATTTTTTGAGAATAAAGTCCACATTGCTCCCTCTGGTACTAGCAGTCTGCACCATGAGTGTAGACTGCTATCTTCATGGCCACTGCTGAGCTGGAGAGTGGGGGATAGTAAGAGGGTAAGTTAAAAGTTCTCTTTTACCAAAATTCTGCAGCTTCTTTCTTCTTTAACTGTTGCTCTGGTTGTTGTAATTCTTGGATTTGGATTCCAGAGTTCTGAAAAAGTTGATTGTGAGTTTTTGTCAGTTTATCTGTTACTTTTGTAGAGTGATGGAGTTTTGGTGTTTCTCACTCCACCATTTTGGTGATGTCACACCTAACAGCGTCTTTAAAGTGTAGGTATGTATTCCCCTTGTTCTATTCCAAAACCAGAATGTTGCTTTAACATAATAAATATCCTTTATCTTATTTAATGCTTTTTAGCTTGAATTCTACTTTGGTATCAGGATTACAGGATAATCCTTTCAGGTATAAAAATTATAATTTTGTTGAAGTTCAATCTTTTTTTTTGTTGATTATGCTTGTGGTGTTATATCTAAGACCTCACCTAACTTAGGAAGATTTTCTTTTATATTTTCTTCTAAGAGTTTTATAGTTTTAGTTCTTATGTTAAAGTCTGTGACCAGTTTTGAGCTAATTTTTGTGTATGATGTGAGGAAGGGGTCCAACTTCATTCTTTTGCATGTGGCTATCCAGTTGTGGCAGCATCACTTGTTGAAAAGACTGTATTTTCTCCATTGAATTGTCTTGGCACCCTCGTAGAGAATCAATTGACCATAGAGGTATGGATTTATTTCTGGACTCTCAATTCTTTTCCATGGATCTGTATGTCTATCCTTATGCCAGTAGCACACTGTCTTGATTACTGTAGTTTTGTAGCAAGTTTTGAAATGGGGAAGTGGGAGTTCTCCAAGTTTGTTGTTCTTTTTCAGAATTGATTTGGCTATCCTTGGTCCCTTGAATTTCCATATGAATCTTAGAATTAGTTTGTCAGTTTCTGCAGAGAAACTAGCTAAGATTTGATAGGGATTGAGTTGAATCTGTAGATCAATTTGGGGAGTATTGCCATGTTAGCAATATAAAGGCTTCTGATCCATGAACATGAGATGTCTTTCCATCTATTTAGCTCTTCTTTAGTTTCTTTTAAGGTTTTGTGCTTTTCAGAGTATAAATTTTGCACTTCTTTTATTAAATTTATTCCTAACTATTTTATTCCTTTTGGTGTTATGGTAAGTGGAATTTTTAAAAAATTTCATTTTCAGAGTGTTTATTGCTAATTTGTAGAAATTGATTATCCTGTAACCTTGCTGAACTCTATTAGTTCTAATAGGTTTATAGTGGAGTCCTTAGGATTTTCTGTATACAGGATCATATTATCTGCAAATAGACTTTTGCTTCTTTCTTTTCAATCTAACTATCTTTTATTATTTTTTTCTTTCCTAATTTCCCTGACTAGAACCTCCAGTACAATGTTGAATAAAAGTGGCAAGAGGAGACACCCTTGTAATCTTAGAGGGAAAGCATCTAGTCTTTCACCATTAAATATGTTGTTATCTGAGGGGTTTTTTTGTGTGCCCTTTATCACGTTGAGGAAGTTGCCTTCTATTCCTAGTTTGTTGACTGGTTTTATCATGAACAACTGCTGGAATTTTGTCAAATATTCTTTCTGCATCTATTGAGATGATTGTGTAATTTTTGTTTCTTACTCTATTGGTATAATGTATTATGTTAATTGATTTTTGGATGTTAGACCAACCTTGCATTCCTGAAATAAATCCCTTTTGATCCTGGTGTATAATCCTTTTTATATGTGTCTGGATTTGGTTTACTCATATTTTATTGAGGATCTTTATGTCTGTATTCATAAGAGATAATGGTCTGTATTTTTTCTTGTGATGTTTTTGTCTGGTTTTGCTATCAGTGAATAGAAAAAGTTGGGAAATGTTTTCTTCTATTGTATTTTTTGGAAGAGTTTGTGAACAATTGGTGTTAATTCTTTAAATGTTTGGTAGAATTCAGTGGTGAAGCCATCTGGGCCTGGGAATTTCTTTGTGGGAAATTGTTAAATTACTATTTCAATCTCTTTATGTGTTATAGATCATTTTGGATTTTTTATTTCTATTTGATTCTGTTTTGGCAATTTGTGTCTTTATAGGGATTAGTCTATTTTATTTAAGTGATCTAATTTGACATACAGTTGTTCATAGTATTCTCTTATGATCCTTTTTATTTCGGTAGCATCCACAGTAATGGCTCCTCTTTCATTCTAGATTTTGGTAATTGGAATGTTTCTTCTTTTTTCCTTTGTTGGTCTAGTGAAAGGGTTGTCAGTTTTGTTGATATTTTCAAAGAGCCAACTTTTGTTTTTGTTGGTATTTTCTACTGTTTTTCTATTCTCTGTTTTGTTAATTGTCCCTCTTTTCTTTATTATTTCTTTCTTTCTGCTTGCTGTAGGTCTGTTTGCTCTTCCTTAAGGAATGTTTTCAATGTGTTTTAACACAGTTGCTCTTTTACTCTATTAAGAGCATGAACAGGTTGATCTAAACTTAAATTCCTCCTTTGCTACTTGCTAACTTTGTGATTTGGGACACGTTAGTCTTAGAAAAATTATTATATAAAATGAAGACAATAATACATCACTGGTGGCTTTGAAGATTAAATGAGATAATGTATGTAAAGTGCTTAGATGGGCCTGACAATTAGTAAGTGCTCAATGAATGGCAACAAGAAGTAGTTATTAAATATTCTGCTTAGAAATCTCCATGTTTGTATTTATCTTAGCAGTATCTTTTCACAAATATAAAAAGTATATCTTTCTAACTCAAGATGATCAAATATTTTCAATTATTATAATCTGAAATGAGACTTTAGATCATCAGAGTCTCTTCCTGTGAATGTCATAGGCTTTGTACCTGTATTTTATTTTTAAAAAACTTGAAAAAAGTATAAAGAAATGATTATTTTTTAATACATTCTTGATAAATAAATGAATAAAAAATTGATATAGCTGTGGGCTGGATAACCACCCAGTTTGTTTCACAAATCTTGACTGGTTAAATTAGTCTTTTGTATATGGTCTTTGTCATATATGTTTGCACGCAGATTCTGGCAATTAACCGTGGAGAAAATTTGAAGATACTGACGGTCAAGGTCAACATTTCTGATGGAGTGAAGAACGAATTCTGTAGATGGTGCATCCAGAATAGGTCTGTTTACAAATTTTTGCAGAATTTCTTTTCGTTTGTTTCTAAAATACCATACTGAGATCTACACTCACTGGTGTAGAAAGATGTCCATTATGTAAAACAAAAACAATGACAGGCAGTGGATATAGTGTTGTTTTTACATTAAAAAAAAATACGTATATATGTTGTGTATGTTTAAATAGAAAATATCTGGGAGGGTACATAAGAATTATTAATGGTGATTATCTCTGGGGAGAGGGACTCTTACTTTAATACTTTTCTGTACCATTTGAATCTTTTATAAAGAGCATGTTTTCTCGTGAAAAAATAAATTAACAAAAACATACTGTATAGCATATCTGAAATGTTTTGTTCACTAAGGATAATTGAAACAAAAATTTAATTTATCAGATATTAGAATATAAATCGCTAAACATACTGTATGTAGTTTACCTAAGATATTTTGTCCATTAATGATGGTTGAAACAAACATTAAATTTATCGGATATTTCAGAGAAATTTGTAAACTCATGTAACTTTTTTTTTTTTTAAGATTGGCACCTGAGCTAACATCTGCTGTGAATCTTCTTTTTTTTTTTCTTCTTCTCAAAGCCCCCCAGTACATAGTTGTATATTCTAGTTGTGGGTGCCTCTGGTTGTGCTATGTGAGACGCCGCCTCAGCATGGCCTGATGGGTGGTGCCGTGTCCGCGCCCATGATCTGAACTGGTGCAACGCTGGGCCGCCCAAGTTGCCACGTGGCCAGCCCCTAAACTCATGTAACTTTCTCTTATCCTTTTCCATTTTAAAGGAACCTTTTAAAATAACACCACATGTTCGTATAACACTTTTAACTTTAAGTTTTGACTTTTCAGAGTGTATTTGATCCTCACAACAACCTATTTGGTTAGTAGAGCAGATTTGTAGCTGCCATTTAACCAATGAGAAAACTGATACAAAGAGGTTATGTGGCTTGTCTAGCAGTTAGGAGATGTAGGTTTTGGGTATGTTCATCAATAGCTAGTTCTGTGTGACCTTGGGTTGGAGAGATTGCTACTTGAAGAGTTGGATGAATGGTTTTTTGAGAAGAACAAGTGTTGTGTACTTTGGGAATTAGCTCTGTCACCCATCATAGTTCTTGCATCAGTTCATTGGAAGCCAGTTTTCCAAAAGCCAGTTCCATGAAGGATCAGCTTGCTGGATGACCAAATAATACTAACCAAGGACTCATCAAGTAAAACAGCCATCTAAATGTCAATCAGTAGGTAAATTGTTTAAGCCAGTTATGTTATAATCATACAATGGAATTTTGTGTAACCATTTTGAAAAAGTTGAGATAGAGCTAAAGTTGAAATATAATCATGTCTTACTAGGTTAAAAAGACAGTTTATAATTAGTATTTATAGTATGATCTCACTAATGGCGAAAAAATATGTCTGTGTCTGTGTAGGAAAATGTCTGAAAAGATATAAATGATTCGCCTTAGCTCTGGTGTGAGATTTTCGTTTTCTATTCTATACTCTTCTATATAGTTGTCATTTTTTTTGTTTTGGTGAGGAAGATTAGCCCTGAGCTAACATCTGTGCCAGTCTTCCACTGTTTTGTATGTGGGACGCCTCCACAGCATGGCTGATGAGTGGGGTATGTCCACATCTGGATCCAGACTTCCGCACCCCGACCACTGCAGCAGAATGTGTGGAACTTTAGCCGCTTGACCATGAGACTGCCCCAGTTGTCATTTTTTTTTTAGATTTTTTATTTTTTCCTTTTTCTCCCCAAAGCCCCCCAGTACATAGTTGTGCATTCTTCGTTGTGGGTTCCTCTAGTTGTGGCATGTGGGACGCTGCCTCAGCGTGGTCTGACGAGCAGTGCCATGTCCGCGCCCAAGATTCGAACCGACGAAACACTGGGCCGCCTGCAGCGGAGCGCGCGAACTTAACCACTCGGCCACGGGGCCAGCCCCTGCCAGTTGTCATTTTTTAATGAATGCTTATTTCCTTTGTAAGTAAATAAATTCCATTAAATAAAAAGGAAACAACCAAAAGAAATCCTAGATTTAAAAAATTGTATTAAGAAATCAGATAATTTTAATTAAGATATGATGGAACTCTAAAAATTTTTTATAGAAAGAGCAAAATCCTAAGAAGTTTGAATTCCAGTTGTATTACTTCCTAACCTTGTGACTATGAGCATGTTACTTAATTTTTCCCTCAATTTTATTCTTAAAATGGTGAATAATACCTTTCTCATGGATTTGAGAGAATTAAGTGATATTCCAGGTGATTGTGTAGCCTTTGATGATACCACCTATTACAAAGTGGTAGGATTGTTGTGCTAATTTCCTTTTTAGAATGTTTTTTATACGTAAGTCACAGTAAATTGGGGACAACTTCTAGCTTATTTTCCTATGAATATTCATAATACTCAGTATCAGAGTCTGTCCTCAATAGTTAAGGAAGTATTAGTTATGCTTTTAATCTATTGTCTTTGTACTAAGTAAATGTCAAGAAATGGTTTTCCTTGGAGTTATTTAATTATTTTTCCTTGGCTCATCTATAGTTTATTTTGTTCTGTTCTACTCCAAGTGAATATATATTATTTAACCAATACTATAATATTTTGCCTCACTATAGTATTGTGATATAATTTTTAGTCATGTTCTAGAAGTTTCTCTTTATATAGAGAATTGAAGAAAACTTCTATGAGAACTAAAGAACTGAAGCAAGAGCTAGCTAAAATACTTATCTAGGAAGTCAAGAACGATTCTCCAGGAATTTTTTTCTTTAAACACATTTGAATGAATTGAGATGCTTATTCAAATTTTTTCTCCTTCTTTTTTCGACTGTCTTTGTCCCTACTTCTGCTACCTTCCACCTCTCCTATGTATTCATGCGTTCAGGTTATGTGCTAGATGTTGGGGATCCACCTGTAAACTAGACAAATATACTATCTGCCCTTGGTGACAATGTACTTTAATGAAGAAGGTCCTGAGCAAATGATTAAGAGTATGCTGAGGTCACAAAGGAGAAGTGTAGCCTATTGTAAGAGTTTGTAACAGGGAGCACTCATAGAGTCTGGGCTAGGTGCATATATAGGTCAGAGACAGAAGGAGAGGGAGGAGAAGCAACAAGAAATGAAGATTGAGGTGTAGGCAAGGGCCAGATCATACCCAGCTTTTGAGGCATGCTAAGGATTTTGTTCTTTATCTTAAGGGTGATGGAAAGCCAATAAAGAGTTTAAACAGAGTGTTGTGATTGGTTTGCATTTTAAGAAGATCACTTTGGCTGCAGTATAGAGAATTATTTGGAGGGAACCAAGAATAGATGTGGGGACAAGAGATGATGGTGGCTTGGACTAGGATGGTAGCAATAGGAAATAAGTAGGCAGATTTGAACAATATTTAGGAGTCTACAGGGTTAGTACAAGGTATCTGATTAGATAGTGGGTGCATTGGTTACAGAAAGTGGTGAACTGAAGAATAACCCTTGTATGGGTTGAACAACAAGATAGATGGTGGTACCATTTACTTATTATCGTGCTATAAATATATACAGTACTATATAATTAGGGCAAGGAGTGATTTAAATGAAACTCTTGTTATTATCTAAGGGAGAATACATTTATACCAATGTATTAGTATTAAAAATAATAACTAGGTCCAAATTTGGCTCCTGAACAATTCATCATATAAATTCAACATTTTATACTTAAGTATGTACAAGAAGGTAAGTATGAAGAAGATTTCTGAGCTTGTCAGATGCTGAAATAGTTATTATGTTTGTGAGAACTTCAGTAATCCAAGTTTCTGCATTTGCTCTTTAAACAAAAACCTGTGAAGGAATGATCTCAGCAGTTGCCTGTGCATGAATTGGATTGTATAATAACCAGAACTTGTCTTCTTGAGCTTGCAGATTTTTGTCTTTGACTCGATGAGTGAATTTCTGTTTTCAGATGGAGTCTGGGACCCACAATTCTGTCCCTATCCTCCTGCATCTCTTCTAGGCTCACTAAAGGATTCTGCTGTGATCTTAATAGTCCTATAGGCACTATTTATTTGCCAATTAATTACTGTTCTCTACTTGCATGTAGACTTAAACTGAACAGAATCCTCTCACTTAGAGACACAGAAACAGAATAAATATATTAAACTAATTAAGCCAATGTTTGAATAAAGTATTTGCACGGTACTTTGATCAAAGTTAAGTGGGTATGGGGCCGACCTCGTGGCGCAGCAGTTAAGTTCGCACGTTCTGCTTCTCGGCAGCCCAGAGTTCGCCGGTTCAGATCCTGGGTGCAGACATGGCACTGCTTGGCAAAAGCCATGCTGTGGTAGGCGTCCCACGTATAAAGTAGAGGAAGATGGGCATGGATGTTAGCTCAAGGCCAGTCTTCCTCAGCAAAAAAGGAGGATTGGCAGTAGTTAGTTCAGAGCTAATCTTCCTCAAAAAAAAAAAAAGTTAAGTAGGTATTTGGAGTGGAGATATTTTGTAAAAGATTTTTGCATATAAATTCATGAGAGATATTAGTTTTTTCTTTCGTATTTTGTTTTGTAGGGTCTTTGTCTGATTTTTGTATCAGGGTCATAATACTGGCCTTTTAAAGCAAATTGGGAAGTATTCTTTTCTCTTTTTTTTTTTTTCTAGAAGAGATTGTGTAAAATTAGTGTTAATTCTTCTTTGGTAGAATTTGGTTGAATTCTCCATTGGAATCATCTGGGCCTGGAGATTTTTTTTTTTGGAAGCTTTTCAGTTACAAAATTCAATTTTTTTGTTGAGTTTTAGTAATTGTGGCTTTTGAGAAATTGGGTCCCTTTTTTTAAGGTTGTTGAAATTATGAGCATAAAGTTGTTTGTAGTATTCCTTTATTATCCTTTAAATAACTGTAGGATATGAAGTGATATCCTTTGTTTTATTCCTGATCTTAATGATTTATATCTTTTCATTTTTTACTTTGTTATTCTTACTAGAGAATTATCAATTTTATTGTTTTTGAAGAATTGGATATTCGTATCGAGTTTTTAAATTGTTTTCCTATTTGCAATTTCATTGATTTCTACTCTCATATTTATGATTTTTTGCCTCTGGTTGCTTTGGGGGTTTTTTGCTTTTCTTTTTCCTGTTTCTTGAGGTAGGAACTTAGATTATTGATTTGAGATTTTTTTTTTCGGTGTTAGTGTTTATGCTTTTGGTCTTAGTATTTAGTGCTTTTAATTTCCCTCTTAGCACTGCTTTAGCTTCGCCCCACATATTTTGATATGTATCTTTTTATCTTTATTCACATGTATGTATTTTTAAAGTCTCCTTTGAGACTTCCTCTTTGACCCCTGGATTATTTGGAAGTGTGTTGTTTAATTTCTAAGTGTTTAGAGATTTTCTTGTTTTCTTTGTGTTATTTGTTTCTGGTTTGATTCCATTATGGTCAGAGAACATACTCTTGTATGATTTAAATTCTTTTAAATTTGTTGAGGTTTGTTTTATGGCCCAGGATATGATCTGTCTTGGTAGCTGTTCCATGGACACTTGAAAAAAACACATGAATTCTGCTGTTGTTTGGTTTATTGATCTATATGTGTTAGTTAGATCCTATTGGTTGTTTGTGTTGTTCAGATCCTCAGTATCCTTGCTCAGCTGTATTTTATGTTGGTTCGATCCACTGTAAATACTTAGTATTACTAAGATGTTTATGGGTTCTAATGAGATGGTCATGAATGGCAGGTGTTCCTAGGGATTTGGAAATTGAAGAGAATGTCTCTGAGGAAGAGATTTTAATACTTTAAAGTATTGGCTGCTATTAGGACAGATCCTGCCTATTCACATAGTTTGTTTGGATTTTTATATAATCTTGGGTTACAGAGTAATTTTGAATAAGTTGCCAATATTTGAAAATTTTAAGAATTTCACATAAAAAGTGTGTTTCTGATCTTTTCTGAAAAACATGATGTGGCATCACTGGCCCTGCATTCTGTTATGGAAACAACTCACTGAAGCTGAGTAGGCTCCTTAGGGAGCAGCATGCTGTCTTTGCAGCAGTCTTCCCCACCCCATGTCAGCCCCCTCCGTGCTTCTCTGTTGGGAACAGTCCTGCTTCCCATTCCCACCCCTATACGATGGCATTTGAAAATATTGGGGACAAAAATTGGGGATATTTTTGGTGGTTGTCAAATCAATGACTGGGGCTGGATACTAGCCTTTTTTCTTTTTTTAAAGTCGATTTTAGTGCCAGTGCATGGAACAGTCTTGTAAATTATTCTGTCCCAAAATGTCTGTCTCATCACTTTGAGAAAATGTTACACTAAAATGGTAGTCCTTTTTTTCATGTGGTACATTTAAGGGGAAGTGTATCCTGTACCCATTTGTCTTTTAAATATGGGAAAATGAAAGCTACATGGAAAGAGCCTATCTTTATGTATAGATAAGAAAAGAGGGGAGTATATTTCTTTGCCAAAGTGGAGAATATTTCTTTGTTTGTAATGGGTGAACAAAGCATATCTCTGTCAAAAACCTACAGAATATGCCATGGATCTTCTTCAGTTGTTTACAGTACTTTTCTGGCCCCTGTAGGTATTTGAGTTCGTGACCCGTGCCTTAATTTGTGTGGTTCATTGTGCACACCTTATATAGCAAGTGTTTTGTATTGTGGAATTTGGTTAAAGTGAGGTCCTTCGTTTTATTCAGAGATGTTTAACTGTTGAATTAGTGGAAGAGTCAAGTTTTAAGATTATATCCTATAAGGCAAACCCGCTGTATTTACTTTAAGTTTAGATATAATAAGGTCTGTGACTTCACTATTTTATTTCAGGTCCCTTCGTGTGCTAAGTGCTAAGTTAATACATCCCAGGAAGCCAGTTAAGGGATAGAAATTGGTGTGGGATAAGGAAGGAAAAGGAGTTTCTGTAATGTAGGAAATGAGTATAGCTGTTATCCTGTAGCGCTGGGTCTGGTGATCTAAAGGTCAGCTGTGAATGGGTATAATTGAGGCATTTTCAAGTATAAAATAGACTCACAGCACTCTGTGTCAGAGAAGGGAGCTGAGCAGTCACACCAAAGGAGGATGTCGAGGTTTAAGGAAGACTGTTGGGGCTTCCAAAGGGATTGGGTAGGTAATGTTAAGGATTTCTGGGTTTTTCCTACAAGTATTGGGAAAACCTTGATTTGGGCTTAAGGGAATGACCCCCAGTAGACATCAGATACATACATTAAAAAAATCACTCCGTTAGTGCCCTCCTGCCTCTAAGGACTATCTTCCTAGCCTAATGTCCCATGACCCAGGACTATGTTGGCTCTCCTAACTGGGCTGATAGCATGATGTATAAGAACCTTGCTGATCTGGCCACTCTTAGAGTCTCTAGCCCCATCTACACCTGACCTGATCCTGCCACTTTGTGTCCAAGCAGTACTAATCTGCTTGTAGTCACTTGAATTTATCATCCTCTTTCATGCCTCAAAGCTTTTACAAATGCTATGATTTTTTCCAAGAATGCTTTTATTCCTTTGTCATGCTTGGTAAACCACAATTCATTTTTTAAAACCCATCTCAGATGTTTCTCTGGGACATCTTTCTTGACATTGGGTTCCCCAAGTTAACAGTAATAATAGTGCATGTCTAATTCCTATCCTACTCCTCCCTACATCCCATGCCCTTAGGTAAAGGTGACAGTAGGAAGTAACAGGGGTTTGGATAGAAGGAAGCATTTTTGTCCTGCCTAAAAGCACTTTTATTCAAATTGAAAAACAAAACTATATTCTACTCAAATAATACCCTTCTATGAGAGGGATTCAAATAGTTATTATTATGTAACCTTTGGTGTATCACATGTCTGTTCACTGAAATTTAGTTAATTTCCTAGCTGGGATAAGTAAGGGAGAAGACAGTGTTCCTAAGGTATATTAATGGTATAGTAGAAACCATTAATATTTTATTAATTTATTTGTTAATTTTATTAATTTATTAATATTTTATTAATGGATTCTGTTCAAGAGCCACTGAAGGGCAAGGGCAGAGATGCCATAGATGGATGAAAACACAGAAGGGGTAGGACTGAATTTGTCCTTTTTAGCTTGCCTTTTTCTCTTACCGTTCTTTCTTGAGTGTCCACTAATAATCAGGTCTCTGGCATTTATGTTCATCGGTATGTATGCAGATGTACTGCCTGGTAGAGCAGTACAACCTGAGGAATAGAATGAGTTCTACTCAAGAATGGCAAGAGGCACGGGTTACAGCTGAGTTTCTCCTTTGCTCAGTCTACCTTAACTCTCAGGAAGAGATAAAGAAATGGGAAAAGGATACACTACTTGTCTTACCTTTGGCTGCCATAACAAAATACCATAGATCGGGTGGCTTAAACAACAGAAATTTATTTTCTCCGGGTTCTAGACACTGAAGTTTAAGGTCAAGGTGCAGGCTGATTTGGTTTCTGGAGAGAACCCTCTTCTTGGCTTGGAGACAACTACCTTCTCACTATGTCTTACCTGGTTTCAGGGCGGGGGGGGGGGATGGGGAGGAGGAGGAGAGAGAGAGCTCTCTGATATCTCTTCTAAAGGCACTACCCTCGTGACTTCATCTGAAGCTAATTAACTCCCAAAGGCCCCATCTCTAAATACCATCCCATTGGTGTTAGGGCTCCAACATGTTAATTTTAGGGGACATAATTCAGTCCATAGCAGTGCTTTAGTAATTTTTTGGTGACTTTCTTATTTCTTAAGGTTTTGACCATTATTAATAATGCTTTGGAGACTCTTCCCAGAATAGGAAAGCTTTTTCCTTCATTAAGTTTTGTGTGTGACCATGGTTACCAGATTTTTAAAAATAAGAACTCCAGATGTCATAGTAATAATTTCCAGACATCACAGTCTCTCCTCACAGATTATGTTACTTTGGCTTCAATAAACTTTTTTCCCCCTTTTCTGTTCCGCTTCTTCTCCCCTCTTCAGGAGCCTTTTCATGGTCTTGTTATTGTTACATCAATTTTAGTACAGGCTTTTCTTTTTTGCAGGTGGAGACCACGAGGCTTTGCAAGGCCAGAGTTAATGAAGATCTTATACAATTCACTGGACGATTCCTTTAAACGCCTTATTTATCCTCTCCTCTGTAGAGAGTTCAGGTATGCATCTTGTCTTATTTAATTTTGTGTACTGTTTATTATTATGTATGGTAATAGGCCCTTTAAAGCTTGTAGTAAATATTTGTCCATGCATTAATCAATCCCGAGAACTGAGTCAGAATCACAAAGTCCTTAATTTAAGCCTAGCTTTCAATCTGTAGAGGCATTCACATGCGTGGATCACAAACGTAGCTCTTGATCACAGTATCCTTTTGAGATCTTGACCACTTAATTGTACTCCTTCCAGTTCTGCAATACCAGTCTTGCAATTTGACAACCAAGCCAAACAAGTGATTTTATTGATGAGAGATTTGGCTGGGGAGAAACAAACTAAGAAGTTAATGGAGAAGTTAGTTGGAAGCAGTTTTTAGAGATAAGAGAGCCAAAAAAAGCATGAGGAAATTAGTGGAGCACATGATGAATTTATTACTGTGAAGAGAGAAAGCTAATATATATGTTTTTAACTCCAAATGGGAGTTGTTTGGATGAGCAATTATTAGCAATGATGAGCAAATATTAGGAAATTACTAAAGTGACCATTTAAATGGACTAGCATAAGGACTAGGAGTTACAAAGAAGAAGAACTGCAAAGGAGGTGAGGTGCAGAACTGTTTTTAGGGGAGGAGATGGAAAGAAATGTCTGGAGGCCAAAACCCTCTTCCTGCTTCTCTGCAGTTTTGTCTTGGTAGTCAGTCTTTAGAAACCAGCCATTCCCTCATACATTCCTTCTTGTGTGCTACAGATTTTCTTCATTGTCACTTCTTATAGGTTTCAGCAAGGGTTACCTGGGAATTGTAGATTTCTAGCCATCTCTTCAGTCTCACTAAAATTTATAGCTACCTTTATAATGTTTGTCTGTTTTTCTTTTACTGGACTTAGCCATTGACTTTGGAGGTGTTTAGAGCGTGGAGTGAGGAGGTACTGTTATTAAAAAGGACACATAGCTCGTTTGTCCAGCTTCTTTTTATCAAAGTCATTCATTCTCTTGATTCATCCTTTTTAGCCCAGGCGTCTCTTAAAAGTTTTGGAATCCTATTTTATTCCAAGTCTGTGTGAAGTAGCCTCTCTTGATTTTGAGTGCTGGGACATAAAATTAAGAAACAAGGGATTCTGTTCTTAATGAAAGAAAAAAAATGTCTTATTTAAAGTTCATTTCTTTTTATATATTTTTTCGTATTTTCTTGTGCTGCCTGTAATGTCCAGTGGCACTTCTGACATTTTTGCATATATTCAATCTGAGTAGCTTCACTGCCTGTGGAATAATTTCATTGAGATTTAATGTAAGCACTTTGGTGTGGTATTATTTAATGTATAATCCTTCTCTGACTTCCATTAGCAGTGGGTGAGCAAGAGCTCTTTCCTTCTCTTTTTCTAAAATGCCTGTGGTTAAAAAAATATATCTTATTTCAGTCCATAAGTTGATTTGCAGACATTGTCTACAGATGTGTCTCTTGATAGAAATACTTCTAATTACCTGAACAGCAGTTGAAGTGGAAAACTCCCAACTGATGGGTTTTTTTTTAAAGAAAAAAAACTTTAATTCTCTAATTAAAAAGAAATTTGTCCTAATGTAGAAAAACTGAAAGAATCAGTAAAATACGAAGAAAAAAACACATAATTTCACTACCTAGAGATAACCATTATTAACTAGACTTTTATCCATGGTGTGTGTATTTAAAGAGATCATATAGACTATGTTATTTTGCAGCCATTTTATAGTCAGAGTTGACTATCTATCACAGATAGTCTACTGCATTTCTTATTTCCATGACTGTCGTGATCATTCATCCTAGCATCGTTTTTCACACTTACCTCTTTCATCAGTTCTACATTGTCAGTTACCGAGTGCTGTTTTACCATTTTTTATTGTATCTTGAAATTTGCCTCCTCTTGATTTCCATGGTTACTGTCTTAGTTGAGGATATCGTTGTTTCTTTGGATTACTATTCTAGGGTCATAGATAATTTCTGTCTTGTATTTTCCGATACATATTTCATATTGCTCTCCTAAAGCTCCCATCTGATTCTTTCATGCTCTTCAACTTCAAATCCTTCAGTGGATCTTCTTTGTCTCCAGGATTAAATCTAAGCTCTTCAGAAGAACATACGTGACCATTCGTGATCTGGTTTCTTCTTGCCTCTACAGCCTTATGTCTTGGTATTTCTTCTTTCCTTTAGCATATGAAATTACTTGCTTTTTCTTTAATGGGCCGTGAGCCTTTACATATGCTGCTTCCATTGCCTGGAGTATTTTCTCTGTGCCTTCCATCCACTCTCCCCTTTGTTTGCTTAACTCTATTACTTATCCTTCTTGATTCACCTGAGAAGACATCTCTCAGAAAGTTTTCCTAATTTAGGTATCCCTCCCATGTGTTCCCATTAGCATAGCCCTTATCATTGTTTTCTACTTGTCTGTTTCTGGCACTAGACAGTAGTGTTCCAGGCAGGGATCTTGTCTTTTCAGCTTTGTGTCTGTCAAACCGATAGTGGTACCTTACATAAAACTGACAACAAATGCTCACTCAAGAAATAAAGTTAAAAGTGAAGATTTAGAAATACCTATAATGATACTTTTCATGTTGCATAGCTGAATGCAGGGTGAATGACAGTGAAATGTTAGAGGAGATGAAAGAAAAGCCTTAAGAAACTGAATTAAGTCAGAAAAGCAAACATTAGGGGCTGGCCCGGTGGCGCAGAAGTTAAGTGCGCACGTTCCACTTCGGCGGCTCAGGGTTCACTGGTTCAGATCCCAGGTACAGACATGGCACCGCTTGGCACGCCATGCTGTGGTAGGTGTCCCACATATAAAGTAGAGGAAGATGGGCATAGATGTTAGCTCAGGGCCAGTCTTCCTCAGCAAAAAGAGGAGGATTGGCAGCAGTTAGCTCAGGGCTAATCTTCCTAAAAAAAAATAAATAAATAAAAAAAGAAAAGTAAACATTAGTTAGCTGTGTGTGCGTTCAGATATATAAATAGTTCTGCCTCAACACTAGTGTGAAATGTGCTTTGAATTGCTTCTGTACTCTCAATTTTCTTGTGGCCATGACATGCATTTTTTTTTTACCTGATCTAATAGAAAAGACATACTTTCTATAAATTCTTATGAATTTCAGGAGCTAATATGTTAACAGCTTTTGTTCAGTAGATGAATGGTATAAAACTTAGTTTCCAAATACCTTTAAGTCCATTATAGACATATATTTTTATCCTAGAAAAAGTTTAAAAATTAGACTTTTAATGACCTCTCTGGATAGAACTGGGAAGTTATTTGCATGAGGCATGTTCCTGGACTGGTTATTGGTTTCTTTGGTCACGTCCCATCACTGTGAGAATGACAAGGTATGGGATGGATTTGGGGAATGGAGTAAAGTGAGAAGATGACATTGAGATATGAACAGGCAAAGTTGTAAAATTAAGTATTGATGGAGGAAACTACTTATGATTTCGTAATTTCTCACTCTAGTTTTGTGTTTGTATTTTTAATCAGCTGATAAATTTTGATTTACAACCATGTGATGTCCAGATCTTATTTACCCTCTCTCATATACACAGATATTTATACATATAGATTTTGTGATAAAAAAAGAGCAGATAGAGAAGGGATGTAGATACAACAGACTTATCAGGTTTGCTTCAGAATTGTTTGTGTTGTCATGTATTACTGTGATTAGCAAAAATAGACTCAATTTTGTGTATGACTTTTTTTCTCTTAAGTTATTTTGTTATAATAAATATTCCTGAGAGGAGTAACTGTATAAGATGAATTCTGTTCTTCTGGAAGAAAGTTTGGGTGAATGAAAAACTAAATACTTTTTCTTTTCTTTTTCCGTTTCTAAAGAGCCAAACTAACATCAGATGCAGAGAAGGAATCAGTAATGATGTTTGGACGAAACCTTCGTCAGCTCCTCTTAACAAGCCCCGTTCCAGGGCGCACCTTGATGGGAGTGGATCCTGGTTACAAGCATGGTTGCAAGTTAGCTATAATTTCTCCTACCAGTGAGCATCTTTTAGCTTTTCATATAAAAGTTGTTTGGTTGGTTATAAGTTTCACTTCATATATTTTGTGAAGACTTGAAATAATGTTAATTTTCAAGGCTTAGGAAATGGTTTTATCGTATACAGGGACATGAGAACCAGAGAATCATATTTCGTATGTTATTTGTTGACGTGAACCCTGAACATTTCACCATCACAGTGGAGACACTGAGGATTAAGTAGGCTCAGAGTCTAGTGACCCTACTCATCCCCCATCAGCTTCAGTTTATTGTGATGCATTTATAAATGATACGTTTTAATTCTGGATATCTTTTAAATTCCACAAGACATTTTTGTTCTGTCTAGTCAATATTTTTTTTTCCAATTTGCTCATATATTTACCCTTTCTATTGCACTTAATTTCTTTCTGCATTTCTGTGTTTCCATTTGAAATCATTTTCTTTCTGCCTGAAATTCTAGGCTATTTCTTTTGTTGTTGTTATTGAGAAAGATTGGCCGTGAGCTAACATCTGTTGCCAATATTCCTCTTTTTGCTTGAGGAAGATTGTTGCTGAGGTAACAACTGAGCCCAGTCTTCGTCTATTTTGAATGTAGGACACCACCCCAGCATGGCTTGATGAGTGGTGTGTAGGTCTGCACCTGGGATCCAAATCTGTGAAACCCAGGCCACCAAAGCAAGGTGCATGAACATAACCACTATGCCACTGGGCCGGCCCCTAGGCTATTGCTTTTAGTGTGGGTCAGCTGGTGACAGATCATCTCCGTTTTTGTCTAAAAAAGCTTCTGATTTAGTTGTGAAGAATATTTTTGCTGGGTGTAAAATTCAAGATTGGTAGTTACTTTCAGTACTTTAAAGATGTCCTTCTATTTTTTTTTTTTTTGGCTACTACAGTTTCTGTTGAGTAGTCAGTCAGCCACAGATCTTTTATTACCCATTTGAAGGTATTAATGGCTTTTTTCCAATGGTTGCTAAGATTTTCTCCTTGTGGTTTTTGAAAGTTTTCTTATGATGTGTTTAGCTTTATATGTGTATGTGTGTGTGTGTATATATATATATTTGTGTGTGTGTGTGTGTGTGCTGCTTGGGGTTTGTAGAGGTGTTCGCATCTCTTTCTGGAATTCCAAGTACATATATGTTAGACATTTCATTTTCTATTGATTGTCTTTCAGTTAATTAATCCTCGATTCTATGTCTAATCTGCTATTAAATCCATCCACTGAGTTCTTTATTTAAGTTACTATGTTTTTAAGTTTTAGAATTTTCATTTAATACTTATGAAAAATAGATTATAGTTCTATGGTGAAGTTCTTCACTTTTTAGGTTTTTTTATCTTTTAAATTTTTCTTATTTTCTATTTCTCCTAAGGCATTTACTAAATTTATTTATTTTTGTGTTTGTTTTGATTTAGATTTTCATTTCTGATATAACTTTTTCTTCATATCTAATTCATTACTGAGTTCTCTCATTTCTGAGGTTTTCTAATTCTGATTCATGTTAATTTTTTTTTTTTAGCTTGTTCTTATATCTTAGGTTACAGTTTTTCTCTGTTTTGTGGACACATCTTTCTGTAAGGACATTATACTAGTCCTCTTTATTTCCTTTTTTAAAAAATAATCATTCTATATGGAATTTATCATTCTTTTCTGTTGCTTTGTTTTATGTAAAATCATAAAATCATTGAGTTTTCCTCAACTTTTATGATGGAAGACTGGGTCAGAAAGGATTTTTTAGATGTATATCTCTAGAACTATCGCTTGTATTTTTTCCAAATTATTGAAAAAAAAACCCTGCTCTATATCTATGTGGATAGAGAGATAGTCTTATACTTTCTGGAATCTGCTTCCCTATTCCTTTCCCCTTTTTATCTGGACTTTCTTTTTGCTTTGCTCATACTGTCCTTACCTTGCTCAATGTGAATCCCAACAGTTTCTCTTGAGTGTGGGGTTTTGTCTTGAAAAGGATATTCTACTTGTCAGTTTCAAGAGTTCATAGAGATCAGAGTTTTCTAATCGTTTTTGAACTTACTGGGCAACCTTTGTATTGACCTATAAATTAGAGTAGGCCAAGATCATCCCAGTTTCAGCTCCTCTTCTCAAATAAACCTGTTGTGATTTCCAGGGAAGTACCTTTTGACATTTTGGGGCGCCTTCCATTTTCAGTTCCATGAGATGCTCCATTTCTTCTCTCTGCTTCTTCCTACAGAACGCTAATGCATGTAGGTCTTGGTAGTTGTCAGTGCATTGTCCAACCTGCTCATCCTTTGGGTTTTGTGGGGGTATTTTGTTGCAGATACAGTCTTGAGTTTTTGATTTTGCTGTCCTAGTTGCTCTATCTCTTTTTATGCTATGCATTTTTATAATAAATGGGAAGAATATTTTATCTGTTTTTTTCCTGCCTTTATTGAGCTATCATATGGCTTTTATCTTTTACTGTGTTTATATTGCTTATAGGATGATTCTTTTAGAAATTTTATGTACGTACACACACACATGCACACATATATATGTTTCTATTTTCAGTCTGTTTTGGTAAGCAAGACTGTTCCAAGAACTTATCCATTTCGTCACTTCACCTAAATGAACATGGAGTTGTTTGTAGTAGTCTCTCTTATCTTTTTAAGCTGTGCTGAATCGTTAGTTATATCCCCTTTTCATTTCTAATATAATTTGTGTTTTCTTGCCTTTCTTTTTCTTGATTGGTATTGCTAAAAGTATGTGTTTTTCTTAATAAATGATTTTTAACCTTAAACTTCATTATCTTCTCTGTTATGTGTTTTTTTTCTGTATTTCATTAATTTGTGCTTTTAACTTTATCATTTCTTTCCTTCCTCTATCTTTGAGGTTATTTTTTGTTCTTTTCCTAGCTTCCTGTTTGGTCACTTAGCTCATTATTTCTGTTCTTTAGGTAGTTATCCTCAAATTTTTAAACGTGTTTTTAGGAGAACTATAATACAGAAAAGCTCACAATACATAAATATGCAGCTGAAAGAATCACCCAAGGTAAAGGAATTCGTGTATCTACAATTCAAAAGAAGAAATAGAATAGTATTATGACATTGTCTGATATATAGTACATATTCAGTAAATATTGGCTTTTACTATTTTTGATGTTAGATGTTATTAAAAACCTATGATTCTCTTTTAGGTATCATAGCATATTTTCTAGTTGATAATGGTTTTATGTAGCAATATAGAGTCCTTGTAACTTTGGAAGTAACAAAATTTCAGAGTGCTTAGGGGGGAACCTAATTTAATGAATGTGAATATTCAGACTGCGTTTTAAAAGTTCCCTTTCCTGTTGCAGCTTGCTTAATCAAATCATTGGTCTGTTATGTTTTGTAATTTCTTACAAAATGGATTCTCTTTTCACTTTTTTTCCTAAGGTCAGATACTTCATACTGATGTGGTTTACTTGCATTGTGGACAAGGCTTTCGAGAGGCAGAGAAAATAAAGAGGCTTTTGCTGAATTTCAAGTATGAAAATAAGTAACCTTTTGAGTACTTGAGTGGCTCAGCCCATCAGAGATACTTTTGAAGCCCCTAATTTGGAGGGAGGGATTAAGGGAAGTGCCTTGGTGAGAGAGAAGTAACCCGTCAGACAATGCTGGGGCAAATTTCTGGAGAACTCTGCATTTGGAGGCTCCGGAGGAATGCTGCTGTCTTCCTCTGCCACCTTCACTAAACAAAGGTGGTAAGAGAAGCAAAAGTGAGCATTTAATTCTTCTATTTGGGCTTCCTCTCTTTCCCTTCCTTCCTTCCTCCCTCCCTTCCTCCCTTCTTTCTATCCTTCCTTCCTTTTTTCTTTCTTTTTCATGGATCTGAGGGATGGATATAGTAATAGACGTTTCAGAAATTATTTGACAACATGTCACATAATTCAGTCATAATGTCTTTATTGGTTTAGAATGCTCCAGAGTTAACTTACCCATGTCTCAATTTGGTTCCTTCTAGATAAGAAGAAAGCTGACTTTTCTTAAGGTTGTGTGACAGTGAAATGTTTTTCCACCATCTCCTATATGAAATGTAGGCACAATGTCTTATCCTACATAAGTCTGTGTCTCCCTTGGGAAACAGTGGAGAGGTGGCTCGGCTAGAGCAGAGAATAAGAGCATCCTATAATAGCATTTGTGCATTCTGTACATGTTCTCCTGATTGATTTAGAAGCATGCCTTGAGCTCATTCAGTTTCTCATCCTGTTTCTCCCTTGAAGCTGCAGCACAGTGGTGATTGGAAATGGAACTGCCTGCCGGGAAACAGAAGCTTACTTTGCTGACCTGATAATGAAAAATTACTTTGCACCACTGGATGTTGTTTACTGGTAAGGATGTTAGGAATGTTTGTTTTCTTTGAGAGGCAAAGGAACTTCTAAAGTTTCTTCTGTGATTAATTCTCCCTTCTCTTTTTAAGATATGCATCTTATTTGCTCCCAAACCACCTCTTGTTATTCACAAGAGCTTTGTAGGGCGATGGAAAAATATCTGTCTTTTGGGGAAATTGAGTTTCAGCATCCTGAAACCTCCCACAGAAGCAGCAAGTTATGATGTATTTGGTTTCATGGGATTTTCCAGGCTGTACATTGTGAGGGCTCAAGTTAACTATTGACTAGTAAGTAGAATAGTGTACCAGGCTAGCAGCTATAGACTGTGAGTAACTTAGCCTTCTTCTCCCAAAGTTTTGATGCCTATGAATCATTGGCCTTCAGAACTGAGAGCCAAGGTAAGTATTACAAATTATAGCATTTCTGATGTTCCTTTCTTATTTGTCTCTTTATCACAAGCTTTCATTTTTATATAGGCATACAATTAACTTCTGAATAGCCGAAGATTAGCATGACCCATTTCTCTTGTCATGCTTCTAGATATTTAGTTGTTCTGCTTTCATTTACCATTGTTTCCTCACATTCCCTTTGGACCTCAAATAGCCATGCTTACCTTTTCCAAATTACAGTAGAATGTTAAATCCTAAAAGCTTTAATTCTAAGAGAGAAGATAGTTATAATGGCTGATATCTAGGGGAGAGCACACAACAGCCATCACTCCTTTTTGAGAAATCTAATAACTAAGTATAGTAAACTGATGAGTATGTGACTGACAGGATCAACAAAACAAAACAAAACAAAACACAAAACCCAACACAGGAAGAATTCTAGGATCCATTAGGCCAAAAGAGGGGGGCCTTGTATTTAGTGTAGTAGTGCGTGTGCCAAGAGTAAATCAATATAGCAGGAAAACAAACTCAGGGTAACCAGAGGGGCTTAGAAGGTCAGGGACAAATTGTAGGTGTCGTGGGATCATGGTTCAGGAAAGAACCAGAGTGAAAAGCCCACCTCAGCCTTTTTTCCCTCTCCCTCTTCTTGTTCAGGTTGGTCTGGGGACTGGTACGGATGTTCCCTGTTCCAGGAACTGCACACACGCACCCAGTCCTTTTGAGAACCTAATACAAGGATCTGACAGCTGATTTAGTTTATTTCAGGCAACTTCTTTGATTTCTTTTTAACTTGTTCACATTAACTTGATATAAATATCTTGGGTACATTTATAGTGATTATAAATAGAACTTTCAAATCATTAAAAATATTAAATAGTGAAGGCTTCTTGAATTTCATCTGAATTTGTTTGTCCCTTTATTGAACTTTCAGCAGTGTGTTGAAGTAGAAAGAAAATGAGCTTTGGAGGCAGACAAGTCTGGGATCATCTTTTGTTGTCACCGTTTACTGGTTATGCAAGTTTGGAAGAGTAACTCTGCCTCTCTGAGCTTCACTTTCCTTCATCATTAAAATGGGGAATGCTTTTGCCTTCAATAACATTTTGAAGTTTTCTTCATCATTATATATTAAAACTTTGTTTTGTGTTTATCTCTTTTTGTGTTTCTGTTAAGAATTGCTTTACCCAATTACTTTATATCTGTATGAAGGAATACTCTTTTCTGTTAGTTTTGTTTCCAAGGTGGCATAGTACAGAATTCTTTCATTGTTTCATTTCATTAGTTTTTCACTTGATTCTCTTGGATTTCTCAGTATATGGTCATATCATCTGCAAAAGATGAATTATCAATTTCTTTTCAAGTGTTAGACCTTTTGAAGGTATAAAATAAGAATCTCTTGTTTAGTGGTGTCATGCATTATCTTTGAAAAGCTATTAAAGAATAATGATGATAGTGGATCTTTTTCTTCTCTTCTTTTACTTTTATTAGAATACTTCTAATGTCTCCCTTAAGTTTGATGCTGGCTTTTATATATTTTAAAAGATCATTTTAAAGGAATAGCCTTATTTATGAGTGTTTTAAATACTGATCCCTATTTTATTGTTTTAAAAATAAAGAATGAATGATAACATTTATGCTTTTCCAAAATTTTGCTATAATCATATGGTCTTTTTTTTCCTCTTGATCTATCAATATACTGAATTGTAGCAGTAAATTTCCTATAATGGAACCATCTTTACAGTTCTGATTTGAACATAGTATATTACTCTTCTTAACGTACTGTTGGAATCTACTTTCTAATACTTTATTTTGTACTTTTGAAGTCCTTAATGGGGCACATACCTAATCAGAACTTAGAGTCAGTGCTTTAGGAAAATCAGCTGTTCGATTTCATTTTGTTATCATTTTGCTGATTCAGTGTGCCTGTATGAGCGCACCGTATTTTGTCATCTAATGCTTTGAAGTTACATTGCAAACTACATTTAAGTTAAAATTTCCATGCTTTCTCTGGCAGTCATTTTTAGCACCTCCCATACAGATAATCTGATACTCATTTCTGTAATCCTGTCAGCCACTCATCCAGAAAAACATCTTGACACATCCACCAGCATCTTCCCTCTTATCTATTCCCTCCAACACTTTCTGCCTTGGCATACCTGCCATAGGTTAGCATATGCTGTTAACTTATCTCCTGACTTGTAAACGCCATGCACCCTGATCCATCGATCCAGCTTCCCTCTTATCTATTTTATTCCATACCTTTAATATACCGTACAAACTCTGATACGTACATGTATTACGGGGGAGGTTATCCAAAGCTTCAAATCCTAATTACCAAAGGAGAAAAAAAACAACTGGAATTAAGTTGTAGAATGTAACTATGCTAAGGCTTGGTTAGTCATACATGTTTAAAGTTGGAAGTGTTTGTGAAAAGAAATTTTACAATATTTTATGTTGCTTTTTTAAGGTGTATGCTAGAATGATTTGCCATTTTCAATTCTCTGCCACATAGTAGGCACTCATTTTATTTTTGGAATATCTGAATATTTGTTTCCATTACTGTTAAATTGTCACATGATTATTTTCTGCTTTTTTTACCCCTGTTTTTTCTTTTGTAAAAAGTAGGGTTTTCTTTTGTGTAGCAATGGTAAAATTTATTGAAATGTAGAACTGGCAGGCTCCTTAGGAGACAGTTGTGTTTATGTGCAATGTATCTGGTTTCTCCTGCATTGAAACCTTCTTAAATCAGGAGACCATGTTTTATTTCTCTCTCCCTCCTTCACATTAAGCATATTTCTTTACTTATAGGTCTGTATCAATAAATATTTACTAATTTGAATTGTTAAATATTAAAGGTTAAACCATTTTTAATCATATAAGTCTTTTCAAGACTATTGACCAGGATTGCTGTGTGCAACAATTATGGAAAATTTCCCCTCTGCTTAGGGCTTTGGTAAATCTATGACTTACTGATTTCTCTGTTTTTTCATCAATACAGAAATTTGCACTTGGCAGATTATAGACTTATATTTTGCCAAAGATAAATGATGATCTCTGAAATAAAAATATTTCATGGTTAGTGTTATATATTTATTTAGTGTACTACGAAAGAATTAAAAGTAATCTTTAATATTTGCTGTCATATTTCAAACTGATTGGCAAGATTTATGCTGATGGTGGGAACATTGTTAGAAATCACAGCATTATGTGCATTCTGGAGAATCACAGATACGTGAGATCACTTAAAATCTGGGAGCAGAAAATGGAAAATAAAATTTTGTGCTTTTAGTTCAGACCCTGTGCTTAATGTTTCTACTCTGAAAGCTGCAGTAAACAAATGACATTGAGGAGGCAAATATAGAAAACAAAAGAAAAGAAATTAATTTTGTTCATAATGACTTCTTTCATTAGGATAGTAAAAGAGTTAGAAAATAGAATGAACTGAGAAGATGTGGTGTGTGATGAAAGAATGAGAAAAGGGGTGGCAAGCTGCACTGTAGGGTTGTGTTGTATTTTTTGAGGTTAGATGTTTACTGACGGGCTTGGTCGTTGAAAGACAGGGAGATGGCCAGATCCTCTTAGGAAAATAACGTTGGTGCTGGACATCTGTGAAATCCACATTGGACCTCTTTCTTCTTTTTTCATCCCGTAGGGTACCAACCATTTAATAGAAGGAAAATGTAGTTTAAGGAATCATGACTTTGTGGTTGAGATAAGTTGATGTTCCTTTCAGAGTCTAACGTAATTGCAGGGAATAGCTTGAACCTCAAAAGGTTAATTCATTTGTGAAAAAATGACTAATGGTGAAGCTAATGGGAATAGTTTGCATTAAAATTAAAAAACATTGTTTCTTTAAAGATGTTAATAATATTTATTATTGAAGATTGATTGGAAAATACAGGTAAGTGACAGGATTTTCCATTATCTAAATTATTTATATTTAAGAGCATATTTCTAGATTTTTCTTATGTGTATATGTGAGAGAAACTCACACTGTGTGTGTTTTATAACCTTTCCCTCACTTTGGTCCTTCCTTGTTTGACAGGTGGCTTTTTGTAATCATCACCATTATCAACAAAACGAAAGTGCATGTCCTTGTGCTTAGATCTTTGCACATACCTTTCTTTCTTTACAATACATTACAAGAAGTGGAGTTCAGGTTTAATGAGGCGCCTTACTGCTCCTAATTGAAAAATTCTACCACAACTAGAAGGACATGCAACTAAGATATACAACTGTGTACAGGGGGGTTGGGGAAGATAAAGCGGAGGAAAAAAAAAAAAGAAAAATGCTGGAATACCTAGCCCAGTCTATTACTGAGATTATTTCCACACTCCATTTCTCCCTCTTCTCAGTATGTTGGCTGATTACGAAATGTTATAATGTTTTCATCTAAAAACATTTATATCACTCGTACATATAAAAGTCCAAATAAAAAAGGAAGAAAATAAAGCATTTTTTATTACAAAATATATCAAAATGTACCAAAGAATACATAACCTATGTACAATTTAAAGAAGAATAAAATGAATGACTTTTTCCCAAGCTCTTAGGCCTCGCATGTTCTTTTTTCTTGGATTGCCTCCACCCCATGTAACCGCTGTCTTCAACTGTACGAATTATTGCTTGTTTAAGAAAACTCATTTTAGGGGTCCACCTGGTGGCATATTGGTTAAAGTTCCTGCACTCTGCTTGGGTGGCCTGGGGTTCGCAGGTTCAGATCCTGGGCATGGACCTGCACACTGCTCATTAAGCCATGCTGTGGCGATGTCCTACATAGAAAACAGAGGAAGATTGGCATGGATGTTAGCTCAGTGACAGTCTTCCTCAAGCAAAAGGAGGATTGGCAACAGATGTTAGCTCAGGGCCAATCTTCTTTGTAAACAAAACAAAACAAAAAAACTATGTATATATAGATATAGTTTTTTTTTTATGTGAACCTCTCAAGTTTTTATTTTCCTAACTTTTCTTTAAATCTTCTGACTTTTCTTTATGAAGCCACAAAAACCTCGTTCTCTCAGTTACTTATATGGTCTCTTTGAAGCTTCATTCTCTAAGAAACCAAAAATTAACTAGAGAACATTAAGTAGCTTAGATAACAGAAATAGAGAGTAGAGGGCTGTTAAATAACCGAGAGTAGTTTTGAAAAATAATGGTGGCTGGTTTTTCCCACTCCTTCCTCAGGACTTTATTCACCAGCTGTGGTATTTCATAAACAGCAGAGCGTCCTGCTTTCTTTCCTCCCCTCCCCTCCCCTCCCCTCCTCTTCCCTTTCTCCTTCCCCATCTTTCTCCTCCCCTCTTCCTTCCCTCCCTACTTTTTCTTCTTAATTCTCTTCCTTGGTTGTACCATATTTTAGTCGTCTCCTGTTGTTTGACAACTGGGTTTTTCCAATCTTTGGTGTATTGTTAGTTCTAAACCTATTACTACAGACTTGTAGACCACAATTTCAATATTTATTTGCAGGCATGTTTAGTACAGTATTTATAATGAACTGAGGAGAAAGGGCATTTCTGTTTTCAAATTAACCGTTGATAATTCAGTCTGAAGAGCACTGGTATGATGATAAGAAAATAAAATAGCAAACTGTTTATTGTTCCTTTTTGCCATTAGGTAGCATTTTATACTGCTTGCTTTCTTTATTCTACTTATAATTTATTGGAATTCTTGTGTCTATAGGGTGATATCTTTTAGTTCTTTAATATCTCAGCCATTCCTCTTCAAATAGTTCCTCTGTCCCATTATCTCTTTGTCCTTCCTCTGTAATTATATATATATATATATATATATTTTTTTTTTTCCCCTCAAGCTTCTCACTCTATCCTCCATGCCTTTAACCTCGCTCTTTCGTTTTCTGTCTCTTGTCTCTCTGAGCTGTTTTCTTCAGGTTGTTTCTCTAGTTCACTGGCTTTTTCTTTAGCTCTCATACCCATCCACTGAAGTTTTTATTTCAGTTATATTTTTCACTTCTAGAAGTCCTGTTTGTTAGTTTTACAGGTTTAGAGATACTTGACACATAATAAACTGCATATATTTAAAGCTTTCAATTTCATAAGTTTTGACATATGTGTACTCCCATAAAACTGTCACCTCAATCAAGATAATAAACATACCCATTACCCCCCAAAATTTCCTTGTGTTCCCTCCCTCCCCAAGACAACCTCCGATTTGCTTTCTGTAGCTGTAGATCAGTTTACATTTTCTAGACTCCTATGTAGTTGGAATCATACAGTATATATTCATTTACTAGCTTCTTTCACTCACTGTAATCATTTTGAGATTTGTCCCTTATGTTGCATATGTTAATAGTTTGTTCTTTCTATTACTAGGTAGTATTCTGTTGTATGCCTAAATGACCATTAGTTTGTTCATTCACCTCTTGATGGACATTTGGATTGTTCCCAGTTTTTGGCTATGACACATAAAGCTTCATGAGCATTCTCATACAAGTCTTTGTGTGGACATATGCTTTATTTCTCTTGGGCAAATAACTAGGAGTGGAATGGCTGTGTTGTGTGGTAGGTATATAGTCCAAGTTAATTAACTGCTGAACTGTTTTCCAAGGTGGTTGTACCATTTTACATTCCCACCAGCAATGTATCAGAGTTTAGGTTTCTCCTTAGCCTTGTCAATCTGCTTAGTATGGTCAGTCTTTTAAATTTAGCTATCCTAGTGGGTGTGTAGTAATATCTCATCGTGGTTTTAATCTGCATTCCCTATCAATTAACGATGCTGAGCATCTTCATTTGCTTATTTGCTATACATATAACTTCTTTGGTGAAGTATCTATCCAGATCTTCCCGTTTAAAAAAGTTGCATTGTTTTTCTTCCTGTTATTGAATGAGCGTCTTTTGTATTTATTCTGAATACAAGTTCTTTGTCAGATACTTGTTTTGTAAACATTTTCTCCATAGTCTGTGCTTGCCTTTTCATTTTTTAACGTGGTCTTTTGAAAAGCCAACATTTTTAATTTTGATGAAGTTCAATTTATCAATTATTTATATAGTTCTTGCTTTTTTTGTGCCCTAGTTAAGTAATGTTCGGAAAAACTAAGGTCACTATGATTTTCCTCTCTGTTTTGTTTTAGAAGTTTTATAGTTTTAACTCTTTCATTTAGGTCTATAATTCGTTTAAAGCTAATTCTTTTCTTTTTTTTGGTGAGGAAGATTCCCCTGAGCTACCATCTGTTGCCAATCTTCCTCTTTTTTTGAAGAAGAAGATTAACCCTGAGCTAACAGCGGTGCCATTCTTACTCTATTTTGTGTGTGGGTCACCACCTCAGCATGGCTAATGAGTGGTGTAGGTCAGACTCCCAGGATCCAAACCCACAAACCCAGGCTGCTGAAGCAGAGTGCACGGAACTTTAACCACCATGCCACAGGGCTGACTCCAAAGTTAATTTTTATATATGGTATGAAGTTCTTTTTTTGCTTAAGACTATGGATTATTCCAGCACCATTTGTTGAAAGATTTTTCCTTTCCCCATTGAATTGTTTTGGCATCTTTGTTGAAAATCAATTGACCATATACATGTGGATCTATTTCTTGAGTCTTTTCTGTTTAATGGATCTATATGCCTTCACACAAATCTTTGTATCCTTAATGAATACCACTTGGTGTTGATTTGTGTAGCTTAGTAAGTCATGAAATTATATAGTGTAAGTCCTTCAATTTTATTCTTCTTTTTCAGAATTGTTTTGGCTATTCTAGGTATGTAGATAAATCATAGAATGAGCTTTTCAGTTTCTACAGATGGGGCTGCTGGAATTTCGATTGGGATTAAGTTGACTCTACAGTTTAGTTTGTGGAGAATTGACGTCTTTCCATTTAATTTTTAATTTCAGTTATATTTTTCATTTCTAGAAGCTCTATATTTTTTTCACATCCGTTTGATCATTCTTATGGGTTTTTATTTTTCCTGAATATATTTTCAAACTTATCATTTCCTTAACCATACTTAGCAGTGTTATTTTACAGTCTGTGTGCTAATTCTCATCTCTACAATCCTTGCAAGTCTGTTTCTGCTGTCTGTTGTAACTCCTGGTTCTGCTTTGTGGTGTTTTGTTTCATGGAACTTTATCTGTGGGAATTCATAGAGGCCTAGATTGATTGTAAGTCTCTTCAAAGAGGATTTGCTTTTGCTTCTGCCAGGCTCCTGTAGACTCTATCAGTTTGAGATCACTTAAATTAAATTCTAGGCTTGAGTTTTCTTCTGGCCCCCACAGGTAGTGTGAATTGAGGGTATTGTGAATTTAGATAGTGTGAAAGTAGGAAGATGGCTTATGATTCCATTCTCTTCAGAGGTTGGCCCTGTGACAAGGTTTGAGATAGTCCATTTTCATTGCAATATCCTGGAGGTAGAGTGTAGTCAGTTTATTTCTCATTGGCCCTTATACAGAAGGTTCAACCCTTTGGGAAATCAGCTTCATGTTTGTGAGGGTAGTTGGGAGAATCTCTTATTAACACCCATCTTGGATGGACCCTCGTTTCGTCTTCTAGTCCTCTAGTTCTGTGAAGCTCTGTGAGGCCGTGAAGATAGGAAGTAAAATTCATCTGGTTCAGGACGTGTCTTCAGGTGAAAGTCAGCTTTAGAAATCAAGCTTCCCACATTTACGTTTTTTTTTAGCTTGAATATTTCTTTCTTGCCAACTCATTGATGCATTTAGGAAAATGTATGTTATCTAGGATTTTTAGTTGTCAGTAAAATGTTCATCTAGGTAGCTAATCTTCCATATTACTACTGGGAAATAAGGTTACTACTTGATTTTATTTTTAATCTACTTTAAATTTAAAGTTTGGTATTTTCAGGCATCAAAGACATAGACCATAAGGAAAAATTAGAGGATGATAATTTTTTTTTCCAATGATAAAACTGTAAAATTTACTTGCTTTCACTTTTTAAAAAAAATTTTATTGAGGTCGTAATAGTTTATAACATTGTGAAATTTCAGCTGTACATTATTATTTGTCATTCAACATATATATGTGCCCCTTTACCTCTTATGTTCAACCCCCAACCCCCTTCCCCTCTGGGAACCACTAATCTGTTCTCTTTGTCCATGTGTTTATCTTCCATGTATGAGTGAAATCATAAGGTGTTTGTCTTTCTCTGTCTGGCTTATTTCACTTAACATAACACCCTCAAAGTCTATGTATGTTGTTTCAAATGGGATGATTTTGTCCTTTTTTATGACTGAGTAGTATTCCATTGTATGTATATACCACATCTTCTTTCTCCATTCATCAGTTCTTGGGCACTTGGGTTGCTTCCACATCTTGGCTTTTGTGAATAATGCTGCGATGAACACAGGGGTGCATAGATCTCTTTGGATTGTTGATTTCAAGTTCTTTGGATAAATACCTAATAGTAGGATAGCTGGATCATATGGTATTTCTATTTTTAATTTTTTGACAAATCTCCATACTGTTTTCCATAGTGGCTGCACAGTTTGCATTCCCACCAGCAGTGTATAAGGGTTCCCTTTTCTCTACATCCTCTTCAACATTTGTTGTTTTTTGTCTTGGTAATTATAGCCATTCTAAGAGGTGTAAGGTGATGTCTCATTGTAGTTTTGATTTGCATTTGCCTAATGATTAGTGATGTTGAACATCTTTTCATGTGCCTATTGGCCATCTGTATATCTTCTTTGGAAAAATGTCTGTTCATGTCCTCTGCCCATTTTTTGATCAGGTTGTTTTTTTGTTGTTGGTGCATTGTATGAGTTCTTTATGTATTTTGGAGTTAACTGCTTGTCATGTAGATGATTTGCAAATATTTTCTCCCAGCTAGTGGGTTGTCTTCATTTTGTTCCTAGTTTCCTTTCCCTTGCAGAAGGTCTTTAGTCTGATGAAGTCCATTTGTTTGTTTTTTCTCTTGTTTCTCTTGCCCAAGTAGACATGGTATTTGAAAAGATCCTTCTAAGACCAAAGACAAAGAGTATACTGCTTATATTTTCTTCTAGGAGTTCTGTGGTTTCACATCTTACTTCCAAGTCTCCAATCTATTTTGAGTTAATTTTTGTGTATGACAAAAGATAATAGTCTACTTTCATTCTTTTGTATGTTGCTGTCCAAGTTTTCCCAACATCATTTATTGGAGAGACTTTCCTTTCTCCATTGTATGTTCTTAGCTCCTTTGCTGAAAATTAGCTATCCATAGATGTGTGGTTTTATTTCTCGGCTTTCAATTCTATTCCATTGGTCTATGTGTCTGTTTTTGTACTGGTACCATGCTGTCTTGATTACAATAACTGTGTAGTATATTTTGAACTCAAGGATTGTGATGCCTCAAGCTTTGTTCTTTTTCCTCAGGATTGCTTTAGCTATTTGGGGTCTTTTGTTGCCCCATATGAATTTTAGGATTCTTTGTTCTCTTTCTGTGGAGAATGTCATTGGGATTGCATTGAACTGTAGATTGCTTTAGGTAGTATGGACATTTTAACTATGTATATTCTTCCAATCCATGTGCATGTACTCTTTCCGTTTCTTTATGTCATCATCAATTTCTTTCAATAATGTCTGATAGTTTTCATTGTATAGGTCTTTCACCTCCTTGGTTAAATTTATTCCTAGATATTTTATTCTTTTCATTGCAATTGTAAATGGGATTGTATTCTTGAGTTCTCTTTCAGTTAGTTTGTTCTTAGAGTATAGAAATGCAGCTGATTTTTGTAAGTTGATTTTGTATCCTGCAACTTTACTTAGTTGTTGATTATTTCTAATAGTTTTCTGATGGATTCTTTGGGGTTTTCTGTATGTAAAATCATGTCATCTGCAAACAGCGAGAGTTTGACTTCTTCCTTGACAATTTAGATACCTTTTATTTCTTTTTTTTTTTTTTTTTGCCTAAAACTTCCAGTACTGTGTTGAATAAGAGTGGTGAGAGTGGGCACCCTTGTCTTGTTCCTGTTCTCAGAGGGATGGCTTTCAGTTGTTCCCTGTTTAGTATGATATTAGCTGTGGGTTTGTCATATATGGCCTTTATTATGTTGAGGTACTTTTTCTCTACCCATTTTATTGAGAGTTTCTTTTTTTTTATCGTAAATGGCTGTTGGTTCTTGTCAAATGCTTTTTCTGCATCTATTGAGATCATCCTGTGTTTTTTTTTTTCCCTCATTTTGTTAATGTGGTGTGTCACATTGATTGATTTGTGGATGTTGAACCATCCTTGCATCCCTAGTATAAATCCCACTTGATTGTGGTGTATGATCCTTTTAATGTATTGCTGTATTTGGTTTGCCAGTATTTTGTTGAGGAATTTCACAGCTATGTTCATCAGCAATATTGGCCTGTAATTTTCCTTCTTTGTGTTGTCCTTGTTTGACTTTGGGATCAGGGTGATGTTGGCCTTGTAGCTTGTGTTAGGAAGTGTCCTGTCTTCTTCAATTTTTTGGAATAGTTTGAGAAGGATAGGTATTAAATCTAGAAGAAGGTAATTTTTAATCATCTCAGTTTACACTTTTAAATTAAGAATTACTTGTTTCTTTCACTTGGTTCCTCTGAGTCTGAATGCCTGTTGAAACATGTGCATGGCACAGCCTTTGTTATCTGGCAATTTAATTTTCTTTTTTTTTTTTTTGAAGTATGCCCAAAGGAGAGATTTTAAAAAATCCAGGGAAATACGAAGAGCAAAATAAAAAATCATTTGTAATCTCACCACTCAGAGAATGGTATTAGTATTTTTATATATTTTATTCTAGTTATTTTATTATGTATTTATTTCTTCAGCAAATTTATCACTTGTAAATGTTTAATAGATGAGATAGACTCAATAACATGCAAGAAGAAAACTTTTTATTTACTGTCCCATTCCTTAGTCAACTCATGTTTGGAGTAGTTCTTTTTATTCCTAGTTGAAATAATGGACAAGTCTCGGCCTTTTCAGTCCCTTTATTCATTAGAACAGTCTCATTTCAGCAATTGACATATTTTCTCTAGTGTAATAATCAAAGCTTCAAAGTTGATATAAATTAAATTCCACGCCAGGTCTGTTTCACTCTGGGAAACGCTACTTTACTATAGGGGTTTGCAGGGGCCATGGTTAACTGCCTGTCTCTCTCCTTGTTGTTCTTCTTATCCTCTCCAACTCATTAGCTGAATTTTCTCATCCTTCCAAATTTAGTCTTCAGAGTTGAGAACAGGGAAAAGAAACAGAGTCTTAGTAAGTGGGGACAATTGCATTCTGAGGATAGGGGCTTACAATTGCTGGTTCATTTTTTCATGGTTTTTTTTTTTTTTTTTTTTTGCAAGAAACATTGGCCCTGAGCTAACATCTGTTGCCGATCTTCCTCTTCTTGGTTAAGAAAGATTGGCTCTGAGCTAACAACTGTGGCAGTCTTCCTCTATTTTTTGTATGTGGCACACCGCCACAGCATGGCTTGATGAGCAGTGTGTAGGTCTGTACCTGGGATCTGAACCTGTGATCCCTGGGCTGCCAAAGCAGTGCGTGCAAACCCAACCACTACGCCGCTGGGCCAGCTGCTCATGGGGTGTTTTTGAAGAACTTTTGTCTTTGTTTTTTGAGATCTTCCCCACGAGGATCCTTGAACCACCATTCCTGTGACTTGGCAGATATCATCTCTGCTTGACCACTTGTGACTTTTATTCTCCAGACCCAGGCGTCAGGCAGGCCGCTCCTGTCTGGGTCATATTGCTACTCAGTCCTCTTGGACAGAATCTCTTTCAAGCTGCCTCATGTTTCCTCCAGCAGACCCGTTTGGTTCATACACCCTTGCCTACTCTCAGAGGAGGATCAACACTTCATCCTTAGTACAGTTCTCTTCTCATTTTTATTCTCTCTCTCTCTCCTGTGCTTGTGTTTGTACCTATTCTCCTTCTTATGTCGTGCTCACATATTAGTCCCAGTGAAGCCCCTCTCATTTGGCATGGGCTGAGTGGGACACTCTTCCCTGTGAGAAGGTAGGGCGGGGGAAATGCCGCAGCATTCGAACAGCCTTCTTAAAGAAGTTTTCTCTCGCAACTCTAACTCTCTGCTGTCCCTCTCCTCAAACGTACAGTCTTTTCATAGGACAAAGTTGGGTGATTTCTAATGTTGGCAAAGCAGGCCTTTGGAGCTTTAGCCAAAAAAAAATCCCATTATATGTGCTTCCATACAATCACTAAAGTATTGTTAGCACTCAAATTATGTGGCAGCTGCAGTATTATGTGCTAGAAGTAAGAGCAGTGAACAAGACAAAGTACTTGCCTTCCTGAAGCTTTTGTTCTAGGGGCAAAAAAATGAATGTGTGTGTGTGATATATTCTATGTCAATTATTAGTGATGAATTCTACATAGAGAATGAAAGCAAGGTAAGAGGATAGAGAATGACAAGGAGTGCAGTTTTTAGGTATATATAGATATGACAAATATTCTTCTCTCTCTTTTATGATAGGAATTCTATTTGTGTAGTATGATAGATGAGATATCTTTTAAGCAAACCACTCAGGCTGATGTAAAGTGTGATGAATTTATGTCCTCGTTTGTCCATATCATCCAGATTTGTGTCCTCATTATTCTCATTTTTCCGTGTCATATGAGCTCTCTGGAGCCATGTCTTTCAAACTGTAGGTTGCAATCCATTGGTGGAAGTTGAAATCAATGTAGTGGGTCCCAACCAGCATTTAAAGAAAAATTAAATAGAAAATAGAATTCATCCCATGTAGTAAGGCTAAGTATTGTTTCGTGAATATTTGTTTTGGTCACATATATGTGTTTACTGGGTTATGATGTGAAGTGTATTTCTCACTGTCAGTAATGATCAGAAAAGTTTGAGAAACTTTGCTATATGAAATCCCATATTTGAACCTTTAAAAATACAAAGTTAAAAATCAAGATTGCAGAGGTATCTAATAAACTGGGGAGCTCTTAGAAATATAATTCAGATTACCTTATAAAATTGCGAAAGATCCTCTTAAACAAAGAAAATAGGGCAGTGGTTCTCAACACATTGGGATATGTGAGCTGGAGTAATGTCCTCTACTAGTGAAATTACAAGCCACAATCCGTTCAGATTCTCTGAAAAAAGTTAAATTAATCGTTAGAATTTTCTCAATTAAAATTCCTCATGTCAGAGAAAACTTGCCAAACACTTTAACACATTCAAAGTTTTATTGTAACCTTGTTGCAAGGGAAAAGGCTTCTAGTAGGACAATTTAGAGATGCACTCTTGGTGACAAAATTTTATAGGAAAAGAGAATGTAAGATAGTTACATTAGAAAAACAATAAACAAGATATCAGAAAATTGCTTAAGTATTCTATTAGGAATGCTTATTTTTTTCTAGAAGAAGGCTATGAATTACATTACACAAGAAAGGTTCTTTGCTAAACCAAGTTTAGGTCAATTTTTATTTTACTCTCATACATTTTTCTTAATTTTTTTATGTCTGCTAGTATCTGGTATTTGATTTAGCTCTTGTATGTTTAATCATATTGTCTAAAAGACACATCTTCCATCATGTTGTGAATAGAATACATTGACTTCCAGGGGCTTTGCCACTAGAAGAAGATTGGGAACTAAAAGTAAATTAATTTGAATGTATTGGCTGTAAACTTTTGGTCAAGTATGGATTTTACAAGGAACATATACAAAGCTGAAAAAAAAGTGTAAATAACTAAGGATGTGTGTAAGAAGAGAGTCGCTGATGTGCCAGAAATAGTACTGGGAGACTAACGCTGGAGGCCTGGGTCCTCCACTGACCGCCTGTCCCCAGATGCTAAGTGTAGCGTAAAAGGCTTATCATAATCATCTTAGGAAAAAGACAGTTAGAAAAGAGATCCGACTACTTGTGGGTAACGTCATCATCCTGATCGTTGGCTATGAGAAAGTAGAATTGCTCAACTCCTCTTTTGATTTGTGAGGTAGCATGATTTTGGTGCTAGAAAGGAGGGATAAACATCAATAAAAGAAAACTGGAATGTAACTAAAATAAGGTGATAGTAAGAGAATTTCTGTTTCTCATCTTCTGGCCCAGATGAAACATTTTCTGGAGTTATGGGTGGACTTGTGAGTAAAATTTTGATACCACTGTTGGTAATTATTAAGAAATGATGGACGCTTGGAGATGGGCAGGTGTTATTTTGATGTTCCAAGGGGGATATTAGATAGGCTATGCAAATAACTGTGTGATCTTGATCAGGTAAGATTATTACTTAATTATGAAAGGATGGTTTTTGAGCACTTAGGGACAATAGAACCACAACCACTGGAAGTCATCATGAATTTCTTATAAATAAAACATTTTGTTCTTATCTCATTTCATTTTCTGTTATGAAAGCTAGACTAGTGGACACATCTAGATTTCAGTACAGCTTTTGATAGTCCCTTGGTACTCTTATGGAGAAACTAGAGAAATGGAGATTTGGTTATGTTGTTGCCAAAAGGATATTGATTAGCTGATGGATTGATGTCTGGTGTGAGGACTCCAGTGGCATGCCATAGACACTGTATATTAGTTAACGTTTTAATCAATAATTTAATCCAGGTTTGGAGGCATGCTTTTCCAATTTGTGGACATTGAGGTGTTTTAGAATCGGGATCAGAAAAGTTTTTGAAAGATTTAAGTTTTTGGACCTAATCTAACACATTTAACTGTAATAGGGATACATGACTTTTGTGATGCCAGAAGGAATTTTTGGAAGAGATTTTGATGGGATGATTTCTGAGGTTTCCTTGAACTCTAACCATTGGAGATTCTATCAGAATAATGTACAGTGGGGATCTTCTATGCCTTGAACCACCTGGACCTATTTGTTTTGCTTTGGTTTAAAGAAATTTACTTTCCAACAAATCAATAAGCTTAGCTGTACAACTCAAGATGTATCTGGCTATGTAAAGCTCGTAATGTTATGAAGTTAAAATTATTTTATATGGAGGAAAAGTTGTTGTAGTTGTTGTTATTTATTTCTGACTACTGCAATAATTTTTGTTTTACATATGGAATGTAAAATCAATTTCTTTGTGTTTAAAGGTCCTCATTCCTCTTCCTGCAATTTCTAGTAGTGGCGAAGGCTATGAGTTAGCTTTGGAACTTGGGACAGCCTAAATTGTTTTTTGGACATTAATTTGGTTATTATGCTTAATGACGAGGTGATAAAGTATTTGTCTCACTTCTTTCTACGGTGATGGCTTGAGAAAATGTGCTGTGATATTCTAGGATTTTGTTGCCTTTCACCTATTGATACTCCTCTCTCCGTTTCGGTGCCTATTATAAGCACTAGACTCTTTTTTATAAGGCTTCCTTTCTGGGATGTTTGTGATACTAAGTAGATTTAAAAATAAAACTTTTACAGCCAATATAATTTATTTTGCTGAAATGGCCAGAATATTTTAAAAATATATATTTAAATAGACCATTTCAGTGAGGTATGTTGGAAAGGAGGCATAAGGAATGAATAATTATGGGGTGTGTATGTGTGTGTGTGTTTGGTTTTAAAACACGATTTGGATTCAGATTCAGTTTGACAGTTTTTGATTAAAATAAAATATGTTTTACCAGTTTTGTAACCCATGTGTTTCTGTGTCCCTAAGTCTAATTTAAATATCTGCAGGAGTTACCTCAACCCCTCCTTAACTGTAGCCCCCCTTGCAGATCTTTGTTTATTGACTTAGATTGGAACTGGCCTAGAGCCCAGTGATGGTCATTTCTCGTCTTAAGGTTTTTGGTTACAAATCTACTTTTGTTGCCAGATCCAATAAAGATTCTTGATTGCTTTTGTTAGTTTTATTACAAGTTCTTGCCAAAGATACAATGTATTATAACTAAAACATATGTTCTGTTTAAATTAGCGTATTTGCTATAACAGAACCTAAAACGTAAATTAAACAACAGTATGTTCAGTATTAATGTAACAGTTGATGAACTTTGAGGTTTTATGTGTGTTTTTGATAACCTTTAGAAATGGAGAAAACAACGCCCTATTTTGAACCATTATTTTACATTTTTTTCTCTATCTCAGTTTGTGTATGTGCAGTTTTACACTGCCAGATCTGCCTCCAAACCAACATTTTACTTTGATCTTGAAAGCAGAATGGAGTTCATGAATTTCATATATATGTAGTTCTGTTATTTCTTAGAGTACATACATCAGGTAAAGAGTATTTTCTGTCATAGAGACAACAGTTGAGTAGAAAAGAGTAGTTTCTAAGACTCTAATGCTTATAAATAGGTAGGTGAAATAATTATACATAGACCTTTCCGTAAATGGTGTACTTGGTGAAGTAGGAACCGTATTACAGGGCTGTAGTGTGGATCTTTTGGGATTTTCAATAGCTGTCTCTGTGATTAGGGCCCAGTTCAGTCTTGATTTATACTGAATTCTATGTTGTAGTGAACACAAGTGTAGTGAATACAAGATTAAGGTATTTATATTATGCAGGTTTAGCTCTTTTTTGATCATAGTTCCTAGAATAAATTAGATGTGAAAGGGATAAGACTGCATTAGCAACAAATTACTAATGGAATGAGTTTTACCTAGAGATTGTTATCTCTGACCTATTCTCGTTCATATTTTCCTCTTTTCCTTGGCATTAAACAGCTTGCTGTTTTCCCTCACTTTTGGCCAACACTTTAAGAAATGTATTCACTTGATTACTGGGGAACATCTAAGGTTTTTTTTATATTAAAACTCTTTGGGTTGTACAGAATCACTCTGGTTGTGTCTCTCAATTGCATTAGAAGAATGCAAAATTGCTAGACTCTTTTGTTGTTAAGATCCTTTTCATTTGGTTAAATAGGATTTGAAGATTCTGGGGCCAGAAATTGATATTTGCAAATAGTAGTTCTTGAATCACCTTATTTTTTGTTTTGTATGTTTGGGTGGGGTGGGGGCTTTTGATTCTAAGGTATTTTATGTGGCTAAATCTTCTTATTATGCTCTCCTAACTTGTTGAAATCCACTTTCAAGTTCCCCACATCCGTACGTTTCTAAGGTTACACCAAGCTTAATTCCCATTACTTTTCCACTTCACAGCACTTGCATTTTGAAGGGACCCTAACATTTGGGTTCGCATTATGATAATTAGGTTTCAGGGGCATGGGGGATTAAAGATGTCTCAGGTCTAGTTGCAGAATAAAGTTCGGAAGCACTTGTGAAAGCTGCCTGATTGGTGGGTAGAGGTGCTTTTGTTTATTCACTACTCATGCAGCATTAATCCGTATTTCATCAGGTACCTACAGTGCTGTAATTCTAGATGTGACCTTGGGACTTGATTTACTTGAGCTCCGTTTTCTTTATTAATGTGCCTTGAAAGAGGTACTTGAAAGATAGGGAACATCAAAGTACCTTTTAAAGTAAAATGGTTGATAGGAATTCCCTGGTATTTAACACTGTCTGTCAAATGTTTCAGCTGGTTTGCATCCTTTTACAAGCTATTGCTTGCTGCACTAAAAGAAATTTAAAGCAGTTGTTTCAAGTCTTGGAGTCGGGGATTCGTGGTTATGGTGGCGGTGATGGTGGTTGGACAGCAACAGTTAGCCAGAGAAGAGAGTAAATGCAAAGTTAAGAACATGTTCTTTTTCAACTGTGCTCCTCCCAGGGTGGTTTGTTTTGTGTTTTTCTTTGGGTTGTGAAGTCTTTAGTCCAGTGTGGTGCTTATGATCAGAGTGAGGAGGCACTTATCTTCATTATAAGAAGACTGAAGAGTTGGCCAAAGAAAATTCATCAAACCTCTGTGAAAGAAAGAATGCGAGTCCATGGCAGTATCTTGTTCAGAGACTGTTTAACTAGTTTAGCTTCACAGCCTGTTTATTCTTTACTGAGCCATCTGAGAAAAAACTTTTAAACATAGTAACGTGGGAAACAGTCTTAAGAAGAACAAAGGAAACAGGACTCAGAGAAGGCTTGCCATATGTATTGTGGAGTATTTATTTTCCTGTAAACGTGTGTTGTAGAGGCTGTTGTTCCAGGCTGAATATATGGGGGTAAAACTTCTTGTAGGTCAGTTTTGAAACTCTGGTTCCTTCTTTATTTCACAAATATCAATTGGCTGTTTCTCTCTACTTAAGAGAAAATATTTAAAAGCATTTTGCTTTTTAGATAATCACAACGATTGTGATTATCTATTCCTATCATCTTTACCATAACTTTCTTAATTTGAATAGTGAGAAATAGAAATCACAAAATGTTTTAGAAAATGAAGTTCACTTTCTTTCAAATTTATACTTTATTTTCAACTTACTAATGTGACTTTGACTTGTAGAAGTCTTTTAAAAATCTATTGTAATAAAAACTTTTTTGATGTACAACCAAATAGCATATTGTTTAGGGATATGTATTTATTTAGTAAAACTACAAAGAAAAGCCAGAGATTGGTTAAACAGAAAATTTAGAAGTCATTACCTCTATGGGGAGAATAGATGTGGGCTGAGGACCACAGAAAACTAGTATTAGTAATGTTTTAATTTTTGAGTTTGGTCATGAGTTATTATTATTATGCTTCAAGCATCCCCCATATAGTTTTGAATGTATCAGATATTAAAATGATTGGAAAAAAGCTGTAAGAAAAAAATTAGAAGAAAAACAAAGGAATAGTGCCAAATGACATAAAGTAGAGAAATGTAAAGAGACAGAATCAATGAAGGAGGCCCAACATCCATCCCAAAGCTTTTTCACAAAGAGAGGGGGAAAAACTTTTTGTAATTAGTATTTGTTAAAATGTGTTTGTATAGTATTAAAATGCTAATTTTATTTGCATTTACCTGCTTAACAGACTTTTTATTCATATATGGTGGGAAAAGAAATTTCATCCTAGACCCAGACTCAGCAATTTATTGAACTAAAGTCTTTGGCCTGTAAAGTATAAGAAACCAACACTACAGCTGACACAGGAATTTGATAATGGCCTTTTCTTTTCAAGGAAAGCAGATATTTGAAACAGCCTGTCAATGCAGAATGAACTACAGAAGTCTCATGAAGGGAGACAGCTTAGTGTATATGTGGGGAATGAGCAGTGTATGCAATTTATTTGGCATTTGAGTCTGTGATTAAGGAAGGAGGTGGGAGAGGTACATCTTGCCCATTTGTTGATACAGGAAATGCAGAACTTCTTGCTGCTGTCGCCGTATACCATATGTGACTCATCCCTGGCATTTAGAAGAGTGTACACTGGGGTTGAGAGAGGTGGATATAGGAAATGAGTAGTAGAATGGAGACTGGAAGATGTATGCCACAATTTCCTTCAACCTCTTTTTTCCCCTCCCCCTTCACAGTTAACAGTATCTTCTTTTGCATGTAAGATATGTTCCTTTAATAATTTGATATGACCCATCATAGTCATAGGGAATTGGGAGACCATGAAGTGTGATACTACCTAAAAAGTCATCAAGATCTTATTTTGAAAGCATTTTAGCTTTCCTGGGGCCGAGGGTTGTGGAGTCCTTTGGGTGGCATAGTGACTTGTTTTGATTTTTTTTTTTTTAAGGTTCTAAGGTTTTGTGTATCTTACTTAATTTAAGACCAGTATAATTAAAGCACATAAATTGACTCTGATATTGTATATTTAATCATTTAAACATATTAATTATAAGTTAGTCTAAAGCTTAATTGATAAGAGTCCACATAGCCAAGGATCATAAGTGATGTTTAGCAGTTACTTAGTGGTAAGCAATTTGAGGTTGCAAATGACTCACCAGCTTAGCAGTTGATTGGTGTATTTTTGACTGATTCTTATGTTTACTCATTTACTCCATTTACCTGAAGTTACTGTTATTCGTCAAAGCATTTTAGTTTTCCTTTACTTTTCATGAATCTCGGACAACAGGCTGCCATAAGAAGTTTGATAGACCGCCCTCCCAGTTCCCTGTGGATTTGAGTTCAGATAGTTCCTCGGTTTAAACCATGATGCTGCCGTCATTTCTATTGTCATGTTCCATTTCCTATTTGAAGTTACACTCAGCAGTATATATGGGTTGTCTCTGGGTCAGAATTCAGATGTTGGTATGGCCAAAATGCTAAATCTTTGAGGAGGGATATAGAAGTGAAGAAGCCTGTATATTGTCTCCAGTGTGTAACAGGAAATACTTTGAGGATGTTCGTTTCTATTCAAACCATGTGCTCTAATTTTTAGGATTCTATGATTTCCTTCTCTTCCAGGTATTAGACTTATTTTGAATTAAGATTCACTGGTTATATAAGAAGAACCCAGATCCCTATTTTCTTTTTTATCTTTGCTCCTTTACTGGAGGGCCCCTACCTCTTAAGCCATTTGGGAGATTCTGTATCTGGCTTTAAAAAGGAAATGCTACTTTTAGACTGTTTAGACGATGGTGGGAAAAGTCATAATTAAAATCCCTAGTAAGAAATTAGTCTTTTTTCTATTTTAATAAGTTTTTGTTAGGCTAGAAAGATTGGAAAGATGTTAGGGATGCCTGTTCAAGTTTCAGATTTGGAACTTGACATTTTTCTCTTTCATGATTTTTGGCAGGAAGGTATAAGTGAATAAAGCAAGCAGACCAGCGACTCTCCCAGGGACATGTTGGGCTTTTGAAGTATCTTAGATCTTTCATGTTTGATTTGCTTCTATTCTTCTTCATTTTCTTACCACTTTTTTTTTTTTTTTTTTTTGTCTGTCTTCTGGCTACTTTTCCTTAGTGAGAAGTGACAGATTTGTGTTAAGTGGAAAGACGTAAAATGTATCTGTCTTGTTGAATTTAATATCTTGGGGGAAGGTTCATCTGCAAAATCTAGTGTATGCACAGTATCCTTTTTTGGTATTACATAGGAGTGAAATATTTCATTTACATTCCGCTCCACTATTAGCAGTCTGAGATCTTATGTAGTGTCACAGTTATTTTCATCCTCACTAAGTTATTCAGGAATCTTCTGGTTTTTTTGGATAATCGCTTTCTCCTTTGACTATCAAAATTCATTTATTCATTCAACATATCCAACAAATTTACTCATTCATATGCAACAAATACTTATTGAGTACCTGTGCTAGGCATTGTAGAATCAAAGATTCATAAAACCTTATCCAGTGGCTGTTTTATGTCCAATCCAGCAGCCTTTTCTATGCTCCAGCTCCTCTGGACTCTCAGTTTCATATACTGATATTTCTCGCATCCCTTTTGATAATCTTCTATTTCTGTTGCCTGTTGTTTCTGTGTATCCTTGCATCTCTTCTTTGCTCTTAAATTTAGACAACACTTCAGATATTTTCTTCATTCCCTTTGTCTTTTCCATCTATCTTCCTTTTCTTGATAATTTCTTCAATAACTTCTGGGGCTTCATCTTTTACATCTATGTGGATTCTAAATATACATCCTCAGTTTCAAGTTCTCTCCAGAGATTTGGACTCAAATTTGAATGGCCTGCTGCCAGTCTCTTGAGTATCCCTCTGGTGCCTCAGATTCAACCAAATTTAACTCTTTGCCTTGGCTACCAAACCTATTTTTCTTCATGTATTTTTTGTTCTTTTATAAGCCCTTGGTTGATGGGCTAGCAATTCTCTTGGGCACAAACCCAGTAATCTTTAATTTCTTATTCTATTACATAGTCCATTCAAACTGCCATCAAGTCCTGTCGATTCTTTCTCTGGAATGTTTCTCCTATTTTTTTCTTTCTTTCAATGTCTCCTGTTTGCCAGTCATCTTCTTTTGAGAGTTTAAGCTTTTCATGAGCTGGCCTCAAGCTACTTTTCCAGTATAATCTCTTGATACTTCCTTCTCAACCCAAGACATGGTTGGTTCAGCATTCAAGCATTTGTAATCTGAGTCTCCATAGTTATCTTTACATTATGCCATTGATGCCATCTATTCATTAAGGAATCATACAATTTAAAAAATTATACATATAATCAACAGTTTATTCTTTATTCATTATAAGAATTATCACAGTTATAATTTATAAGACTATATTTTATTAAATTTGAGCTAAAATAAATTCCTTTTCAATATTTTGGGTTTTTCCCCCCAAGATAGTCTCATTTAAATCCTCCCCAATCTGTTCCTGTTATCTACAATGAAATTTTGGTTCCTGTTTTCAATGGATTCCACTTAAGTACCCTTTCCCATCATACCAAATATCCTCAGACATCAGTAATTCTTATATGCCACATAAATTGGAATATTTGTTTTTTGAACATATGTGGGTTCCTTCTTCTACCTCTTGTAGTTAAGAGCACAAGCTGTGGAGCCAGGTTCATATTACAACTTCATCCCTTACTAACACAGTGACTGTGGTCAAGTTACGTGATATCTCTGTGTCTCTTCATCTCTAAAGTGGGGAAAATAATAGTATGTACCATAGGATTTTTGTGATGATAAAATGGGGAAATACATTTAAAATACTTGAAATAGTGCTTGGCACATAGTATGCAATCAATAAATGTCAGCTGCTACTGTTTTTATTGTAACTACTAAATGTATAATAATAATTGTTATTATTGTTTATATTGTTTTCTTCCTTTGGAATACCCTTTCCTCATCCTCTGCCCATCACAATCTTACCTATACTTCAGGGCCTAGCTCAGGTGCCACACCCTCCATGAAATTCTCTTGGGTGTCTACAGGTGGAATTAATCTCCCCTTCCTCTGTGCTCCCATAAAACTTTCTGTGTACTGCTACTGTCACACTTAAAATACGGCCTTCTTTATACTGTACCTATTTGTGTAACTGTCATTTAGAAAATTGTTATGGCTAGGGAGGCATTGTTGTTCATCCCTTTAGAAGAGTACCTTGTTCATTGTTTTGTCCATGTTGGTACTAAAAATTTGAAGTGATTTAAAACTGATCAATCCCTCTACCCACCGTACATATATTTGTGGAAAGTATGCATATATATATTTATGTGCACACAAAACCCTTCTGTGCCTAGGGCACTCCTATAAGGGCTATGGAGGATACGAAAAATAAGAGCTTTCCAGATTAAAACCAGATGTTATCTATACATTAAAAAACATCTAAAAAATTACCATACAGGGGCTGGCCCAGTGGCATAGTAGTCAAGTTCATGCTCCGCTTCAGCTGCCCAGGGTTCAAGGACCTACCTACACACGCTCATCAAGCCATGCTGTGGTGGTGTCCCACATACAAAATAGAGGAAAATTGGCACAGATGTTAGCTCAGTGACAATCTTCCTTAAGCAAAAAGGGGAAGATTGGCAACAGATGTCAGCTCAGGGCCAGTCTTACTCACCAAAAACAAAACAAAACATACAAACAAAAGAGATTATATAATTTAAACAATACTGATTAAATGACCAGTGTCCTCATCACTCAGCTTAGGACATATGACATTGTCGGTACTTTTGAAGCCTCCTGTCTGCCCCTCCGTCTTTACGCCTCCCATCTCCCTCTCCAGAGATAGTTGCTTTCATGAACTCTGTGTTAATAATTCCCTCACTATTTTGCATGATGGCTCCTTTATGTAAATAAAATCCTAGTACATGTAGTCTTCTGTGAGTTGCCTTTTTTTTTAATCAAGACTATTGTATAGTTTAATTCATTTTGGTATATATAACCGTGATTCATTAATTTTCAGTATTGCATTATGTAATTATACAGTATTTTTCTATTTTAGAGTTAATGGACATTTGGGTTGTTACCAGTTTGTTTTTTTTGGAAGAGTCAACTCATTTATTTTGTTTAAATAACAGCTTTATTGAGATATAATTCACACCGTACAATTCACCCATTTGAAGTGTACGATTCAATGATTTTTAGTATATTCACATGTGCAACTATCACCACTGTCAATTTTAAAACATTTTCATCATCTCAAAAAGAAATCCTGTATCCTTTAGCTATCACTCCCTATGCCCTCTCCACCCTGTCCTCTCTCCTCCAGCCCTGAGCAACCACCAAGCTACTGTCTGTCTCTGTAGATACCCCTGTTCTGAACATTTCATGTGAATGGAATTACATTATATGTAGACTTTTGTAACTGGCTTCTTTCACTTAGCATAATGTTTTCAAGGTTCATCCATGTTGTAGCATGTATCAAAACTTTATTCCGTTTTATGGCCAAATAATATTCCATTGTATAGATATACCACATTTTGTTTATCCATTCTTCAATTGATAGACAATTTATTTCCACTCTTTGACTATGGTGAATAATACTGCTATAAACATTCATGTACGAGTTTTTGTGTGGACATATGTATTCATTTCTCTTGGGTGTATGCTTAGGTGTGGAATTACTATGGTAACTCTCTGTTTAATTGGAGGAACATAGTGAGGAACTGCAGACTGCTTTCCAAAGTGTTGGCACCATTTTATATTCCCACCAGCAGTGTATGAGGATTCTGACTTCTCCACACCCTTGCCACACTTGTTATTTGACTTTTTGATTGTAGGCATCTTAGTAGGTATGAAGTGGTATTTCATTGTGGTTTTGATATTTATTTCCTTGATGACTAATGATGTTGAGTAACTTTTCATATGCTTATTGGCCGTTTGTTTGTATTCTTTGGATAAATGTCTATTCAGATCCCTTGTTCATTTTTTATTTAGATTAGTTGTCCTTTAATTATTGAATTGTAAGAGTTCTTTATAAATTCAGGATACAAGTTCCTTATCAGGTGGATGATTTGCAAATATTTTCTCCCATTCTATGGACTGTCTTTTTACTCTCTTGATCATTACATTAGAAGCACAAAAGTTTTACATTTTGATGAAGTCCAATTTATTTTTTCTTTTGTTGGTCATGCTTTTGGGGTCATGTGCAAGAGTCCTTTGCCAAATCCAAGGTTATGAATATTTATTCCTATGTTTTATTCTAAGATTTTCGTAGTTCTTGCTGTTAGGTTCAGATCTTTCATCCATTTTGAGTTAATTTTTATATATGGTGTAAGGTAAGAGTCCACTTTCATTCTTTTGCATGTGGCCCCTGCAACATTTATTGAAAAAGACTATTTTTCCCCAGTGGATGGTCTTGACACCCTCATCAAAATCAGTTGACCGTGGAAATGTATGTTTATCTGTGGACTCTCAGTTCTGTTCCATTGATCTGTATGTCTGTCCTTGTGCCAGTACCACATTGCCTTGATTATCATTGCTTTATAGTAAGTTTTGAAATCAGGAAGTGTGAGTCTTCTACTTTGTTCTTCTGTTTCAAGGTTGTTTTGGCTGTACAGGATCCTGTGAGATTCCATATGAATTTTAGATTAAGCTTTTCATTTTCTACAAAGAAATCAGCTAAGATTTTGATAGGAATTGTATCGAATGAGTAGATCACTTTGAGAATTTTTGCCATTTTAGCAATGTTAAGCCTTCCAATCTTATGTTCCAATCATATGTTCATGTTCCAGTGAACGTATGGATTCAGTGATTCATTGGAACATGAACATAGGATGTCTTTTTATTTACTTAGATCTTCTTTAATTTTTTTCAACAATGTTTTATAGTTTTCAGAGTAAAAGTTTTATACTTCTTTTGTTAAAGTTATTGCTAGGTATTTCATTCTTCTTCATGCTGTTGTAAATGGAATTTTCTTATTTCATTTTTGGATTGTTCATTTTAGCAGTATAGAAATGCAATTGATCTTTGTAATTGACCTTGTATCCTATGACCTTGCCAAACGTTAATTAGTTCTAACAATTTTTTGGTGTTTTGCTTGGGATATTGTATATGTAAGATCATGTCATCTGTGAAAAGAGATAATTTTACTTCCTTTCCAATCTGGATATATTTTGTTTTTTATTTTGTTTATTTTTCCCAGCTGTTCTGTATAGAACCTTCAATACAGTGTTGAATAGAAATGGCCAGAATGGAATCCTTATCTTGTTCCTGACCTTAGGAAAAACCATCCAGTCTTTCACCATAATCTATGATGTTAGAAGTGAGTTTTCTGTACTCTCTCTTTATCTAGTTGAAGTTCCCTTCTAATCCTACTTTTTAAAGTGTTTTTATCATGAAAGGATGTTGGATTTTGTTAGATGCTTTTTTGTGTTTATTAAAGTGATTATATGAGTTTTGTTTTTTATTCTGTTATATAATGTATTACATTAACTGATTTTTGGATGTTGAACCAACATTGCATTCTTGGGATAAGTCTCACTTGGTCATGGTGTATAATTCTTTTTATATGTTGCTGGATTTGGTTTGCTAGTATTTTGTTGAGAATTTTTGAATCTATATTTATAAGAGATATTGGTCTGTAATTTTCTTGCTCTGGTTTTTGTATCAGGGTAATAATGGCTTCACAGAATGAGTTGGGAAGTGTTCCTTCCGTGTTTTGGAAGAGTTTGTGAAGAATTGGTGTTAGTTGATTTTTTTTTTTTTTTTTTTGGCTGTTTGGTCAAATTCAGTGGTAAAGCCACCTGGACCTTGGCTTTTCTTTGTGGGTAGTTTTTTGATTACTAATTAAATATCTTTGTTTTTTATAGTTCTATTCAGATAGTCTATTTCTTTCTTGAGTCGTTGTCAGTAGTTTGTGTCTTTTCAGGAATTTGTCTCTTTCATCTAAGTTGTCTAATTTATTGGCATACAATCTTTATTCTTATTCCTCTATAATCATTTTTATTTTTGTAAAGTTGGTAGTACAGATCTTCCTTGATTTACAGTGAGGTTATGTCCTGATAATCACATCATAAGTTGAAAATACCATAAGTCAAAAATGCGTTTAATACACCTAAGCTACTGAGCATCATAGCTTAGCCTAGCCAACCTTAAACTTGCTCAGAACTTTTACATTAGCATACATGTGGGCAAAATCATCTAACACAAAGCCTATTTTATAATAAAGTGTTGAATATCTCTCATGTAGCTTATTGAACACTGTACTGAAATTGAAAAACAGAAGGGTTGTATAGATACAGAATGGTTTTAAGTATATTGGTTGTTTACCCTTGTGATTTCAACGCTGACTGGGAGCTGTGTCTCACTGCTGCTGCTCAGAATCATGAGAGAGGATCATGCCACATATTGCTAGCCCAGGAAAGGATGAAAATTCAAATTTAAAGTACAGTTTCTACTGGATGCTTATCACTTTGACACCATCATAAAGTGAAAAACTTCTGTGTCGAACCGTCGTAAGTCAGGGACCATCCAGAATGTCCTCTTCTATTTCTGATTTTAGCAATTTAAATCTTCTTTCTTTTTTTCTTGGTCAGTCTAGCTAATGGTTTGTCAATTTTGTTGATATTTTCTAAGAACCAACTTTTGGTTTCATTGAATTTCTCTATTGTTTTTTCTCTTTTCTGTTTCATCAATTTATTTTCTGCTCTTTATTATTTTCTTCTTTCTGCTTGTTTTAAGTTTAGCTTGCTCTTCTTTTTCCAGTGTCTTTGGTGGGAAGTTAAGCTTTAGATTTGAGATTTTTCTTCTTTTTTTAATACACGCATTTACAGCTATAATTTTTTCTGTAAGCACTCCTTTAGCTGTATCTCATAAATTTTGGTATGTTGTTATCTTTGGTATGTTTTTATTTTTATTTTCTTCCATCTCAAAGTATTTTCTAATGTCCTTTTTGATTTCTTCTTTGACCCATTAGTCGTTTAGTAATGCACTGTTTAATTTACATGTATTTGTGAATTTCTCAAATTTATATCTTTCTTCTAATTTCATTCCATTGTGGTTGTAAAACATACTTTGTATTGTTTCTCTCCTTTTAATTTTTATTTATTAATTATTTAATCACTAGCACTGCTTTTAAAAATTTTTTTTTACTGTGGGAAAGTATATGTAACATTATTTATCATTTTAACCATTTAAACTGTACAATTCAGTGGCATTAATACATTCACAATGTTGTGTAACAGTCACTACTGTCTATATCCAAAACTTTTTCATCATACCCAACAGAACCTTTGTATCCATTAAACAATAATTCACCCTATCACCTTCTCCCCTTACCCCTAGTAACCTCTGTTCTCCTTTTGTCTTTATGAATTTCCCTATTCTAGGTACCTTATATAAGTGGAATCATGTAATATCTGTCCTTCTCTGTCTTGCTTCTTTCATTTAGCATAGTGTTTTCAGGCTCCATCCATGTTGCATTGTATATCAAAATTTCATTCCTTTTTGTGGCTGAATAATTTTATCTTGTATGTGTATATCACATTTTGTTTGTCCATTCATTTATCAGTGGACACTTGGGTTGTTTCCACATTTTAGCTGTTGTGTATAATGCTACTGTGAACGTTGGTGTACAAATATCTGTTTGAGCCCTTGCTTTTAATTCTTTGGGATCATGTGGTAGTTCTATGTTTAAACTTTTGAGAAGCTGCCAAAACAATTTCTATAGTGGCTCTACCATTTTACGTACCTACTAGCAATGCACAGGGTTCCAGTTTCTCACAGCCTTGCTAACAATTATTATTTTCTCTTTTTTTATTATAGCATCCTAGTAGATTTGAAACGGTATTTCATTATGGTTTTGATTTGCATTTCCATAATGACTAATGATGTTGAACATCATTTCATGTGCTTATTGGCTGTTTATGTTTCTTTGGAGAAATGTTGTCTATTCGAGTCCTTATTTTTGAATAGGGTTGTCTGGTTTTTTGGTGTAGTTGTAGTTCTTTATATATTTTGGAACTGGCACTTATTTCTGCTGCTTCTCTAGCTCTCCACAGCTTTTTGGTTGCATCTTGGGGGTGAATGTGAAGATCTTGTAGCTGTCATCAAAGATGCCAAAAGCAAACTCCTCTTTGGCAGTGTGAACACGTGCAAATCTACTTTCTCACAAGGTTTCTGGGCTGGAGGGGTATCTCTTCCAGATGCTCCTCAATAAAACCAGATTCATAGCTTAGCAGATATATTCCTTCAGGCATGGGCCTGACTCAACCCAGCACCAGCACAGAAGTGTCACTGGGGCCACGAAGCCTGCCGCTGCTGTCTCTGCACTGCCAGCCACTGACCCCTTGTTGGACCCTCCTTGACTGACATCTGGAAACACTTTCTTTTGACTGGTAATTGCCTGGGATGTAATTTTCCTTTCTTTTACTTTTGTGCTTTCTGTGTCTCATGTTTTAGATATATCTTTTTTAAACATGAAGAGCAACTTTATAAGGTTGTTGCAAGGATTAAATGAGTTAATGTGTGAAAGTATTTAGAAAAGTGTTCCACTGCTATATCACAGAGGCAAATTCCATCCTCTCTAAAGGAAAAACACATTACACCCAGGCATCAAAGATTTTCTAGAGTTAAAATTCCAGGGAAAATGAATACACAGTTAAAAAAAATCATATAATGTATGTGCCCGGGTAAGCAGAAGTAACAGAATTTGTTTTTGAACCAGCAAACGTGCAGTTGTTGGAATTATCACATAAAGAATGTAGTATATGTATGTTGAATCTATTTAAGGAAATAAAAGAGAGTATGATGGGGGCGGCAGATCACAATGAAAATCATGCGTAATGAAGGATAACCTAGTATAATTCTTAAATGGCCATCTGGGCCCTTGGAAGCACAAGCCAGGTAAACTTTGTTTCTCTTTTTCTTTGGTAAAGGGCTTCCTTTCTTGCGCCAATAGGCCAATGTGTAGTTTGAAAGGGGTGGGGTGTGAGGTAAGGTGGTGGTGAGGGCAGAGGGCTGCCCACATTGTGCATTTGAGGACCCTTGAGTATGGAGTATGGTAAGGACTATAAAGTTGTTCCCTTTGTCTTTCCAGGAATAACTAACATTTTCACTTATACTAAATAGAGGAAACTAAACATTTTGTTTTCATTTTCGGCCCTCCTTTAACTAGGATCTATCTAGTCCTTACTTCTCTTTCTAGCCTTGTTCATTTTCAGGAACTCACTTTGAGAAAGCCATAGATAAAGCCCAAATCTGCCATTTCTCTCTGAGCAAAAATTTTTTAAGTTGTAAAAACTAAAAAATAAGTATGCTTTGGCAATTTGTAAATTGGCTCATTAGTGTAAATAAAATACTCGTCAGATATTTGTGTTTAAAAAGATTTAGTTACTTGAATACAACTATGTCTTTTATATAGAAGAATTTCCAGTTATTATTCAATGATCTGTCCTTTTGCAAACTATTCCTTTATAGTCTGTTGAAAACATAAAGAAGATGGTTCCTTGGTTGATTGTTAAGAAAGCCCCAGATGTGTTGTAGAAATGTAAAGTGGCAGATTACCAGCTACCTCATCCATAGTTGTGCTTTCCAAACAAGGTGCTGTGGATTAAGGTGATGGGGGCAGGGCCTGGGGCTTTGGGGACTCCGCCAGCCCCTCAGCTCTTTCTTCCCTCTCCCACTCCACTTGCAGACAGGTAGGTTGACAAGTGCTGAACTGTTCTGTCCTTTATTCTGCTCAAAATAATCTCATAGAGCAGTGTTCGAGTAAGTCGGGAGATGCTGTTGTGGATAAACTTAAATAGTCAGTTGATTCCTTGAAGAGTTAATAGTGCACAGAAGAGGCAGATTTCTGGATCCAGGTTAACTTTGATATTTTACTAGTTTTATGTATTTGGGTGAGTGAGTTAACCTTTCAGTTTTCCCACCTGTAAAAATGATCATGATAGTAATACTTAACTCATAGAGTCACTGCAGGGGCTAAACATATTATTGTATTTCAGTGATTCTCAGATGTTATCAATTAGAAAACACACCTTCTTTTATGTACCGTTAAGAAAAAAGCCTGCCAGTTTATGCTTTCTCATCTCATAGAAAGAGTTTCTTGAATTACCTAAACATAAATTTTTTACCATAAATTACTCTTATATGAACATAACAAGTAAAATATAAAATTGAGGGGCTGGCCTGGTGGCATAATGGTTAAGTTCGCACACTCTGCTTCAGCAGCCCAGGGTTAGCAGGTTAGGATCCTGGGCCCAGACCTACACACTGCTCATTAATCCATGCTGTGGCAGTGTCCCACTTACAAAATGGGGGAGGAAGATGGGCACAGATGTTAGCTCAGGGCCACTCTTCCTCAAGCAAAAAGAAGAAGATTGGCAACGGATGTTAGCTCACAGCCAATCTTCCTCACCCCAAAAAATAAATAAATAAAATATAAAGTTGATCAAGTTATTTCTGAAACTCTATATTCAGGGATTTAATTGAGAGTTAACTTTTGTGTAAAGTCAGCAGGAAATTTCTGACTAATTAGTGTTCAATGAATTAGCTGTAGACCTGCTCAAAGCTTGTCACACCAGCCTCATTGCTCTGAAATGGCTGTCATTTATTTTGAGGGATTTAGCAGTTTTTTCTGCGTTAGTTGTCTTGCTGTAACCTATTTATTTTTTCAGACCTATTTATTACAGCATATCAGTATTATTATTATTATTTTTAAGTATGGATTGCTTCACGAATTTGCATGTCATCCTTGCACAGAGGCCATGCTAATCTTCTCTGTATGGCTCCACTTATAGTATATGTACTGCTGAAGTGAGCACCTTATCAAGGCATGTTATAATGAAAACTCTCATAATATAAAAGTGAAGTCCTAATTGAAATTAAACATATTACAAAGCAGTGTGACACTCACAAAAATAGGAATAGCGATCAGCACATACAATAGAAAATGCCAAAACAGAGCTAATTATTTAAAAGATAAAATAAGCATAGCAAAACAATGGGAAGGATATATGGTTTAATAATATTTGAATTGAGTTTTTAAAAGTTTAAATAATATTTAATGCTGATGATTGTGTAGTGAGAGAGAGATCCTCATACATCATGTACTGTGTATGTATGAATTAGTACAACCCTTCTTGAGAGCTATTTTTTTGTGGAGTTTTTTTTTTTTTTTGCTACAGTGTACCATTATTCAATCAGTGTATATGTTTTTAGCTGTTGGGTTTTATGCTTTTTTAATTTAGGGGTTAGTAAATATTTACTGACTTGTGAGTCCCATGGGTGCAGGGGTAGTTTGGCTGTTTGCTTACTGATATATCCCTGGGTCATAGGGCTGTGCCTAGTACATGGTACTGACTCATGTATTTTTGACTAAATGAATGGATTCTGAATAACCAGAACTTACGGATTCTAGTATATCTTATTTTGCATTTACATTAACAGAATACCTTCCCCTCCATGATGTATTTAAAATTCCTTACAACATATATATGGTGAAAGTACTTAGTTGGGTTTTGTTTTTAATTAAGACTATTTTTCTTGAGGAGTTTTAAGATCACACTGAAATTGAGAGGAAGGTATAGAGGTGTCCCATATACTCCCTAGCCCCACACGTGCACAGACTCCGCTGTTATCAGCACCTGCACCAGAGTGGTACATTTGTTAGAATTGGTGAATCTACACTAATGCATCATAATCACCCAAAGTCCGGAGTTTACATTATGAGTCATTCTTGATGTTGTATGTTCTGTGGGTTTGGGCAAATGTATAGTGAAATGTATCCATCATTATGGTATCATACAGAGTAGTTTCACTGCCCTAAAAATCCTCTGTGCTCTGCCTATTTATTTTTCCCCCCACCCTCCAACCCATAGGAACCACTGATCTTTTTACTGTCTCCATAGTTTTGCCTTTTCCAGAATGTCATTTACTTGTAATCACACAGTATGTAGCCTTTTCTGATTGGCTTCTGTCACTTACTGATATGCATTTAAACTTCCTCCATATCTTTTCATGGCTTGATAGCTCATTTCTTTTTAGCACTGAATAGTATTCCATTGTCTGGATGTACCACAGTTTATCCATTCACCTGTTGAAGGACATCCAAGTTTTGGCAATCATGAATAAAGCTCCTATAAACATCTGTGTGTAGGTTTTTATGAGGATATAAGTTTTCAGCTCCTTTGGGTAAATACCAAGGAGCATGATTGCTGGATGCTATGATAAGAATATGTTTAGTTTTGTAAAAAACCATCAAACTGTCTTCCATTGTGGCTGTACCCTTTTGCATTTCCACCAGCAATGAATGAGAATTCCTATTTCTCCACATCCACACCAGCATTTGGTGTTGTCAGTGTTTTGGATTTGGGCCATTCTAATGGTTCTGTAGTGGTATCTCCTCGTTATCTTATTTTATTTTATTTTTATTTATTTATTTTTTTTGAGGAAGATTAGCCCTGAGCTAACTACTGCCAATCCTCCTCTTTTTGCTGAGGAAGACTGGCCCTGAGCTAACATCTATGCCCATCTTCCTCTACTTTATACGTGGGACACCTACCACAGCATGGCTTTTGCCAAGCAGTGCCATGTCCACACCCGGGATCTGAACCGGGGAACCTCGGGCCGCCAAGAAGCCGAATGCGCGAACTTAACTGCTGCGCCACCGGGCTGTCCCCTCATTATTTTAATTTGCATTTCCCTGATAACATATGATGTGGATCATCTTTTCATATGCTTATTTGCCATCTGTGTATCTTCTTTGGTCCCGTGTCTGTAAGGTCTTTGGCTCGTATTTTAATTGGGTTGTTTGTTTTCTTATTGTTGAGTTTTAGGTCTTCTTTGCATATTTTGGATAACAGTCCTTTATTAGATATTTTTTGTAAATATTTTCTTTCAGTCTGTAGCTTGTCTTCTCATTCTCTTGACCTTGTCTTTTGCAGAGCAGAAATTTTTAATTTTAATGAAGTCCAGCTTATCGATTCTTTCTTTCATGGGTTTTCTCTTTGGTGGTCTATCTAAAACATCATCTCCATACCCAAGGCCATCTAGTTTTCTCCTATGTTATCTTCTAGGAGTTTTATAGTTTTACATTTTACATTTAGATCTGTGATCCATTTTGAGTTAATTTTTGTGAAGGGTGTAAAGTCTGTGTCTAGATTCATTTTTTTGCATGTGGATGTCCAGTTGTTCTAGCATCATTTATTTAAAAGACTATCTTTGCTCCGTTGTATTGCCTTTGTTCCTTTGTCAAAAATCAGTTGACTATACTTCCATGGGTCTATTTCTGAGCTTTCTGTTCTGTTCCACTGATCTGTTTGTCTGTTCTTTCACTAATACCTCACTATCTTGATTATTGTAGCTTTTTATTAAGTCTTGAAGTCCAGTAGTGTCAGTCCTCTAACTTTGTTCTTTTCTTTCAATATTGTGTCGGCTATTCTGGGTCTTTTGCCTCTCCGTATAAACTGTAGATTTAGTTTGTTAATATGCATAAAATAACTTGCTGAGATTTTGATTTGAATTGCACTGAATCTGTAGATCAAGTTGGGGGAAATTGACATCTTGACAATATTGAGTCTTCCTATTCATGAACATGGAATATCTCCCCATTTATTTAGTTCTTCCTTGATTCTGTTCATCAAGGTTTTGTAGTTTCCTTACTTGTACATAGATCTTGAACATATTTTGTTAAATTTATACCTAAGTATTTCATTTCTTTGGCTGACAATGTGAACAGTAGTGTGTTTGCAATTTCAAATTTGCCTTGTCCCTTTTTTCCCCCTCTGTTTAGAGTCAAGGCTGAGTACCTAACTAGGAGTATTTTTTGAAAGGAGGAAAAGATAGGTAACAAAGAGGATAAGATAAAGTTTGCTAAAGAACATCAAGTTACATGCAGGGATTCCCTGTAGAGTGTGTCTCTGGGACTTGTCATGGAGTAGATCAGCCAGCATGCACAGTGATTATGAAAAGGTGATTTTATGGCCTGCCTCTTGATGATAGATTAAAAAAAAAAATCTGGTATTTCTGTATGTAAAAATGACTTAGAAATATCAAAATACTTAAATGATGTTTCAGGTCTTTCTCAGCTGCTGGTTTTCCTTCTTCATATAATTATTTTGATTTCCGTACCTATCCTTTATGGCAGAAATTGGTGAGATAGAGGAGGAGAAATAAGTGTCACAGTGATTGGTGAGGGATTGTGGTGGTGATGGAGTCACTGCCTCCTTAGCAGGTGGTATGTATAGTACTAAGTCTGAGAGCACAGACTTCAGAGTCCTACAGCCCTCTCTTTGAACCTCAGCTCTGTGCCTTGCTAGCTGTCTAACTTGAGACTATTCACTGATTTCCATAATTATAGAGCCAGAAGGTTTCAGACAGTTCCAACACCCCCCATTCCATTTTGTGCTTACTGAGAAGGGGCCAGAAGTGTGACATGTGTGTGTGTCTTCATTCTGGTCATGGATTACATAGGCATGTAAGAAAATTATTTTTCTGTCTAATTTTAGCTTGAAAGTTAGCTCAACTAAGTCGTAGGTAAATTATCTGTTTTAGGATGTGTTTCTAAATGGTGTTTTTGCACTCTAGGAAATAAAGTGTGGTAGCAAAGTAATCTTTTCTCCTTTTCTTTCATAGGTGAATTAACAAATTTTACTTCTCACATTTGTTTTTTTGTTGAGGTTCATACCCATTTACTTGTGAAATTATATTTGTTTTATTTAGTGCTGCTGGTTATTCAGGATGCTACCTCACCACAAAAAATTGTCCCTGCTTATGTGCTTTGTCAGTAGGTGACTGATTTGTAGAATGTGATTTCATAAACTGGGAATTCGTGAAGAATTAACTTATAGGAATTAATGCTCTTAATTAGTAAGAATTTCAAACAGTTTGTTCCCTTGTTAAAAAAATGTTGACTCCAGTTAAAAATCAGGAACCTTGCCTTCAAATATTGACTTTAGGAATTTTACTTGGGAAGTATTTTTTACTTTGTGTTATGTATTTCTAATTTAAATCAGAATGTACTTTCTTAGAGGTGAATAAAAGTAGATATTAGTAAATTCCTTATTTCAGACTTTTTTGTAATAATATCCCATGAGTTTACTGCAGCTTATTAAGTACCTTTACACTTATTCTTATTTATTTCTTACAGTAACCCTCTGATTGTAAGTATAATAACCATTTTACAGGTGAGGAAACTGAACTGCAGGCTGATGTGGATTAGAGTTAGTGGAATGAGGACTCAAATCCAGGTCATCTGATCTTAAATCACATGCTATTTTCAGCACACGCTACTGCCTTTGCACCTCTACATTGTTTAAATATGGTAGATGTTTCCAGAAAGTTTGACCTGATGAAATAAACTCACCTATTTTTAAAACTCTTTTATTTATTTATTTAATTTTTTTTAATTGCAGTAACATTGGATTATAATATTATATAACTTGCAGGTGTACTTTGTAATATATTTTGAATTCTGTGTAGATTAGATCATGTTCACCACCTGAAGACTAATTATACTCCATCACCACACGTGAGCCTAATCACCCCTTTTGTCCTTCACCCTCCCCGCTTCCCCTCTGGTAACCCCCAATCCAATCTCTGTCTCTATGTGTTTGTCGTTTGTATCTTCTACTTATGAGTGAGATAACACTGTATTTGACTTTCCCCCTCTGACTTATTTCGCTTAGCATAATACCCTCAAGGTCCATCCATGTTGTCACAAATGGCTGGATTTCATCATTATTTTTACCTTTTACCTTTGATTATTATTTGGAGATGGTAGAGACAATAGCAAAAAACTTCTGAACAAGATTGAATTTATATTCAGAGTAATCCATTTTCATCTTTTTTTAGTGTTAAGGAATTTCCCTAAATCATATATAACATAGTATCAGAAGCAGAATACTATCAAAGGTCTAGTCCAACTTCTTATGTTCCAGAAGGGACTTGAGGTTCAGTGATCAAGCCAGCCAGATTTTGTTCTGTGTGGACCCTAAAACTCTTACAAATAGTTTTTTTTTTTAAGGTAGTTGAATGCAACACCTCTTCTGAATTTTCTATCTTCTTCAACTTTTAAATGTCTTAGCATTTAGCAGGAATTTGTCTCAGTGCTAAGTTGAAACTAATTATTTCATTCACTGGTCAGTTGTTTTTAAGGGAGCATTCTGGAGGAGTAGAACTTTCAAGGAGTAAATTAGTCCTCATTATGTAGCTATGCCACCTACTAGTTATATGTTCTTATCAGTACCCAGACTGTTTTTGAGTCTGAAATCTCAGCAGATGACAGGAAGTAATCACTGAGGGATTACCTTTGGCCTAATGCAGTTTTATATGATGAAGACTGTGGAGCAAGTAAGAGAAGATCTCTCCACCACTTCTAGAGTGCTATCCTGTGGCTATGAGCTTGCTGGAGCCATGGGTTAAAGGATATAGCAGAATAGTGGCATATCCAGGAAGGAAAGAGTTTGAAGGTGGAGCTTGATTTCTTGCTTTTGTAGGGGTGAAAAAACTTTTCCTTGACTCTCTTAAGGTTCCTGGCTGGGCAAGACTCAGGACTTGACAAAAGCATGTGGGCCTGCATGCTGCTTTGCATAAGAGATGGATATGGCAGTAGTGATTGGGGAGGAGAGAAAGAATTCAAATATATTTCAGCCCCTTTGCAGGATAAGGCAAAGCAAAGCAAATAGCCGTGCTGTGTGTCTCAAAGGGCCCTTATGTGGGTATTTCAGCTTGAAAAGGGATTAGCACTGGAAGTCTGTGATCATGTCAGACATTTATAACTGAAAGTTATAAATGTTGAAAGTAGTTCTTAACATAATTGGATTCCAGCAGTCCTGTTGATGATGAGCTAAGTGGAGTGAACGGGACGTGATGTGTTTGTCGTCGCTTGAGCCATAGAGCCAAGAAACTTAGTATCTGGGAGTGGAGGGTTTAAAAAGCAGCCACATTGGGAAGTGTTTGATAATTCAAATCACAGAGGCTTTCTCTGAAAAGTGCAGATGGAATATATACGTGGTAATGTATACCACTGAATTTTTGCTTTTAACATTGTCCCTTGCCACAGTTAAAAATGAACCTTTTGATTACTTTAGTAGCTACAGGTCATATAATGATTTTTGCCAAACTGTAATCCTACATAACTTAAGTACATACCTCATGTCAATAATCTTATTTTGCATGAGTCTTATTCTTGTTTGTCGTGTTGCTTGTTTCTGTCCTTTGAAGTCAAGTTTTAGGACTTTTGGGGGGAAGTTCATGGACAGTCATAGTTCTTTCTAGGAGATGAACACAACTCTCACTTCTGTGGGTAAATTATAAATGTTGTACTATACAAATTGCTCCGGACTTGCAGGTGAAAAAAATATAGGGTGACTGGCTGCCAAAGACCATTGCTTACATCTCTGCCTTATGCTTCACTTATGTGTGAACACCTCTGCAAGGTGGTTTCTGCATGATCTGCAGCTCTTGGAAAACAACAAAGTGAGCAGGAGATGTTTTTCTTAAGAATTTTCTTTGCTCATCCAAGGCAATAGAGTAACGTTAAATGGTTTGCGATGAATTTTATTTTCTGAAACACCTTCTACAACTTGAAGTTTATTTGGTTATTGTGCTAAAGGATGGGTGTACTGACCTGGTCAAAAGAGTGAGCAAGAATTTCATCTGTCTTTGGTTTGTTTGTTCATAATACTGATGTACATGTGGGTCCCTAACCTTGGCCTTCTATACCTCTAGAAATCCTAGGCAGTCATTCACTATGAAAACACTTGCGTTTCTCTTTATTCTTGGTATATGTTCATTTGAAAAGCCTTTCAAGAGGAATTGCAGCCTGCATGAAATTATAACTATCAGTAGCACTTAAACTAACTACTGAGATGAAATTTTTCTTTTTGGATCCTGCTAATTTCACATATCAATAGAAAAGTAAAAATTTTCCCCATTGAAAGGTCCAAGTTTACTAATTGGTTGCTGCTCTTTGGGCTGAGCTAGATTCCTTAGGGACAACATTTGATAGAATAATTTTTGACATTTTAATATGACAAGAAACAATTCAGGGGAGTGACCTAGACATGTGCCTGAAGTGAAGCCTTCTCTTCCTGTGATTGTGGTACTCGGGGCAGGGAATGCCTTTGCACGTCTGCAGCACTTTGTAGAGCCTGTGATCCATCTAAGAGGGATAGTTCAAGCCTCTTGGCATACGTTTTCATAGGAGCTTCACCTAAAACACTCTTAAACAGTTGAAAGATTTTTTTCTATAGATATTAGGATTTGAGGGCTAATGCAGTAAATTCTAATCTTTGTGACAAAAACAGCTTTCAGAAGGACAATAAACTTAGGTATAAGGTGTATAAATGTTATGCCTCTTTATTCCTTAATTATGTTATAGTCTATATCTTTCTGACTCACAAGTATTATTTGCTTTAAAAATTTGCCCCTGGCACTTGAAAATGATGGAATAGATTAATTTCAGACGTAGGTTATTTTTTGTGCTGTTTTGTATCTCTATATAATGGAAAATTTACATTTTTAAATGGTGAAGTTAAAGCTTGAAGCAAATATAGAGTATACACACACACACACATAAGCTTACATGCTAATTTATTTCTGAAAAATTATCTTAGAAGTCTGCGTTTCTCCAAAGACATTGGGGAATGTTTAAAGGGCCAAATTGGAACTGAGATGGGTGTTTGAAAAATACCTGCTGACAGAAGCCTGGTTTCTAAGCCTGGGAAATAGTTTGAAAGAAAAGGAAAAAGTGATTTTTAGTTTCTTCTTTGTGTGTGTGTGTTTCTAATATGTAAGGTTTTGTTTTTTAACCAGTAGATAAGGTTAGAAATGGATACGGTCAAACTTGCTCATGATGATAGTGATTTATTCCAGGTGAGGAAAATGCATTCGTTTTACACTAATATATCCCCCAGAGATTAGAGTGAGTCGATGGTTTGGAGAAGTAGACTTCTTAGTGTCAAATGGTTACATTCTCTTACTTCTTTACAGGCCATTATTTGTTTGTATCCTGCATATTTTAGTGAACAGTTTTTTAATGGATTTGCCAGTTGTGTATGCGTATGTATGTGGGTCCTCTCCCTCTCGCTCGCTCGCTCTCAGAAACATATATCTCTCTGCTTCCCTTGCCTTCCCTCCCTCCTTCCTTCCCTTTGTCCTTTCTTTCTTTTTTTGCCTTCCCATTTAAATATAGGGAAAAGGTTAACATCTCTCATATCATTGTGTAAGAATGCCTATGACTGTAAATAATTTGTTTTATGAAGACATGATTTAAATCATGTTTATATTTACTTTTAGAAGAAACACCACTATTCAGTTTTCCTCTAAAAATAAAAAAACCAAAGATACATTAACATACACAAACTTGGGTTTTTAATCTAACATCTTTTTGTTTTTGTTTTCTTAACTTTCAAATGAAAATGATGTTGGAATATGACTGTGTGTGATGTGCTACGTTAGTAATTACTTTGGAGTTTGTAATTTTACTTAGAATTGTAACTGTCCTAAGGTTAAGTTAGCAAACTTGGAATTAATAGGAAAGATTCATTGGAGCCCTTTGATATAAAATATGTTTTCAGAACAGCATCAAGTCATTTAAAATTTACTTTGGAATGGAGACTTCATACTTAAAACAAACTTAGGAGAAACAAAATAATTTTAAAAGTTCTTTCAATCATTGTGCACAGTTTCTGTTGGAGGTGATTGCCTGCACTGGGGAATCAGGAAGTCTGTAGTTTAAATTCTTCAGGATCAGATTGTATTGCAGATTTTCTTTACACATGGTGTTAAATACATGTTAAGTGACAGCTGTAACATTCTTTTCCTTTCTTACCTTTGGGAATCTCAAGAACATAGATTTTGCTTTCTTCTAATTTGTGTTATTTTTATATTTTTAATTTTCAAGTGTGTATACCTTTAAATTACAACGTGACTAATTATCCGAACACCCTTCTAACTTTCTTTAGTATATTGTGTTATAAAAATCATATAAATATCCACTGGCCAGATTTTAAGAATTTGGGTCAGGAAATTTTGAGAAGGGATGGAGGAGATGTCATTACTTTTAGGTAAGATTAGACCAGGGAGTTATGTTTACTCATTTGTTGGTTTTAGGGTCCTTTTTCCTCTGCTTATGATTTCATCTTAGCATTGAGAATTGTTGAGATAAAATACATTTGCCAAAAATAAGACCCAACAATTAAGAGTTAAAATTGCCAGAGATACCAAGAAAGATATTAGAAGATTTTGGAGACCTGAAGGGAGAATTGACTGAATATAGGTTTACTTTTAAGTTTCAGAGAATGTTCAATGATTTTATTAAGGATAGTCTTTTGTGCTTTGGCTTCATCAGAGAGCTTGCAGTGAGTGTTATTAGCCAACTAACACTTAAGTGCCCTAGTTTGTACTCTTGCTTTTCCGTGGAGTGAAAAAACAGATGGCTGTTACTACGACCCTTTATGACACTGAAAATTATGAGATATCTGTATCTGATTTGTCTTAGTTCTGTTTGTACTTCAATTGAAATATGTACCCAATACGACTCCAGTGCAAATCTTGTTCATTTCGTATATCTATTTACCGTTTGCATGATTTTGAGCAATAAACATTCCTTGACAGCAGCATCACACTTTGTTTCTGCGTACACTCGTCTTTACTCCAAACGTGAACACAAATTGGTTTTTATCATGTTAATGAAAAAACAAATCCCTCTATTTCAGTGGGTAAAGCAGAACAACATGAGATGCTAGGAAGTCTGGAATCAATTAAGTTAGCAAAGTGTGTAGGAAAAAAGACAGCAGACATGGAAAATAATTATATCAAAATAATCATATCCATTTTTTACAGAAATGGAAACCTACAGGCTAAATGGTAAACAAATTAAATTAATTTAGAAAATTTTATGTTCATTTTATGTTTATTTGTATTTAATACATTTAATTTTCAAACTGTAGAATATATATGTAAAGGTACTCTTAGTCTTTATATGAGTGTGGGTCTGTGTTAATTGATATTTACTTTTATCCTTTCCATGTTGTTAATCAGCCTTAGAATAAGATCTGAAAATACAAAGATGAGAAATTACTTGAGCAACTACACAGAGTTGAAGAATAGTATTTGCTGGTTGCTTAAAAGTCAAGACGAGATAATGTAGGGTCCACTGAATTGTTTTAGTGTGAAAATAGGCACAGTTATATGACAAATAAATCAATTTCAGTGGTGTAGCCATAGGGAGTAAAAATGTTGTAGAGAAAAAAACCGATTTCTTTGTGACAGAATTAGAAGATCATGCTTGTTCTAGGTGCTTCCAAAGGTCCTTAGATTGACACTATTTTTAAATATTACTAACTTGAATCCAAGCAAAGTCCTGGCTTTTGTTTGGCTTTGTCTTCTGAGATATGGAAGGAAATCAGGTGTTTTGAAGTATCAGTCTTTGGCCCAGCAATCCCTTTGGATATTCCAATATAGTATAAAAACCTAAATGACACTGAATTTTCTTTTTCATGCATGGAATATGTCATTAACCACGTATTGCTCATCTGAGTGAATCCTAGTTTGTTTAGTTTCTGATGTATCTAACCAGTGATTGATAATGAATGCTCCAGCCTAAACAAATAACCTATCTTTATGCTTCCCCAGCATCTCCTGCTTTGATTCTCAGGAATTATTACTGTTTCTTAGACTCAGATCTGAGGAGAAACAAAGTAGGAGAAACATCCTGCCAGTTATGTTGAGCTTTGGGAACAAAAATGCTTATTGGTTGGGCTTCACAAACAACTTTCAAAAGGCTCTAAAACTTATTATTACTGGGAAAACCTGTGAAAAGATGATTGGGGAGAGAGGAGTGGGCAGAGGGTAGGTATGTAAGTAGGAAGAAGTCTGGCCTAACAGTCTGGAGACCAAATTTTTTTTTTTAAGCCTTAGTTTCAGATAATCTTGGTCTAATTTTTTTTTTTTTTTGAGGAAGATTAATCCTGAGCTAAAATCTGCTGCCAATCCTCCTCTTTTTGCTGAGGAAGACTGGCCCTGAGCTAACATCCATGCCCATCCTCCGTGGGATACCTACCACAGCATGGCTTGATGAGCCATGCCATGTCCACATCCGGGATCCAAACTGGCAAACCCCAGGCCGTCGGAGCAGAATGTGCACACTTAACCACTGCGCCACTGGGCTGGCCCTGGTCTAATTTTGTTTAACTCTGGTTCTCTCGTAACCCTGTATGTAAAATGAAGAGAGTACTTATGATTTTGACTTCCTTACAGGAAGTTAGTTTGAGTTAGTAGATCATAAAGCACTTTGAGAAAGCTATAAGTATTATGCAAATACAGGAGATTCATATTATTTACTTTAGAATGTTGGAAAATGACCTTGAAAAAATAATACCCACTTGTAGACTAAGCATAGAATTCTATGGCCATTTTCTTCTCTGCATAGAAGGAGCTAGTTTTACCAAGTTACCAGACAAACAGGATATGGACAGGTGCCGTTGTGCTTAGCAATTTTCCCTTTTGTGAGAGCCTTGAGTTGAATGTTTCTCTGGGCAGCTAATCCTTGACACTACAGCTTTGTTCTGATAGTGGCATCTGGCACTAGATTGATTTAACTGAGTCTGAGGTTTGCTCTTTTCAGAGTGTGCTCTCTAGGCAGCTTCTGTGTGGCTCTGACATGACCACATGCTGCTGCTGCCTTTCCTGCCTTCCAGCACCACATGTGAGGCTAAGGCATTCTGACACCTGCCATTTGGAACCTTTACTTGCTGAAAAATGTCAAGATTTTCAGACAAGATGAAGACAGATATAACTGATCATTCTTTCCTTTCTCAAGAATAGGCTGAGGGCATTTGTTCATAGATGGATGAATTGCTGAGTGGTACAGTTCTGTTAGTTTTGAGAGAGCACACAGGTTTTGTGTAGAAGATTCAGGTGTTGTTTATGTATTATTCTCCTTTTTACCTCTTTGGTGTGATACTAATTTTCTGTTTGTATAAGCAAAGATTTTAGTGATTATTTTTTGGATTTCACAGAATAAATGGTGAGGGTTGGGAGGGAGTTTTGCTCCTTACTCCACATTTTTGTTAAGACTGTCACTAGGAAATTGCAGATTTTTGAGGATGGGCTTTTGTTATGATCATATTGCCATAGAGATGCCCACATTGATGACTGTCAAATCTTAAATGGCCAGGAGTAAGACCTCTTGTTTCCAGTCCTTGCTTCTTCCTCTTCCCTTTTTTCTCTTGAGCCATCTTAGTGTTCTAAGACCAAAAATATCAAGATAAATCAAATGTGTCTTTCAGGTAATATGCTCTTTCTCTCTAATTTCTACCATGGTGCACCATTTATCTTTCTTCCCCTTAATTTGTAAGGTGGACGTATTTCTTATATCTTTAAGCATGGTGTCAAAAGCCATGGGACTGACCAATAATTCTGAAAACACTGGCTGGGAAGTCCATGTTCTTTAGTGCTTGCACTCTGTCCACTGTTCCCAGGTAATGGTTCAGGCCCATCTGCAGCTGAATGTACTCATTCTCTAATGTACTAAAGCCAGTTGCAAGTTCTCTTTTCTCTTCCTCCTAAAAAGGGTAAATGTGTTTGGGATGATAGTTATAATAAGCTTTGCTAAAACGAAACGAAACAGAAAAGCAGCAGATAGTGTGAGTGAAATTTACATATTGCTTATGCTTTCACATTTCTTTTGAATTTTTGAGGCTTTAGAACAGTGGTTCTCAAAGTATAGTCCCAGATTTCATCAAAATTGAAATCTCTTGTGTTTCAAAAGACCACTAAGAGAATGAAAGGACAAGCCAAAACTTGGAAGAAAATACTTACAAATCATGTATATGATAAAGGACTTGTATTTTGAATACGTAAAGAATACTTATAACTCAATAACAAGGAGACAAATGAGCCAATTAAAAATGAGCCAAAAATTTGAGTAGATATTTCACTAAAGAAGATTGGGAAAGGCCAATAAATACATTGAATAAATGCTCAGCATCATTAGTAATTAAAGAAATATCAAACTACAAGTATAAACCCCTTGGTAACCACTAGAATAGTTATAATCAAAAAGGCAGACATATAACAAGTGTTGTCAAGGAAATGAATAAACTAGAACCTTCATTCATTGCACCTAGGCAGTTTCTTAAAAAAAATTTAGAGCCTAGCATTTCTACTCTTGGGAATCTATCCAAGAGAAATGAAACCTGTGTCCACACAAAGACTTCTAAGTGAATGTTTAGAGCAGCAGTATTCATAATACCAGAAAACTGGAACTAACCCAAAAGTCCATCAACTGATGAATGGCTAAACAAAATTTGGTATATCTAGAACAATGAAATATTATTCGGCATGAAAAGGAAGTACTGATGCTACAACATGGATGAATCTCAAAAACATTATGCTAAGTGAAGAAGTAAGACACAAAAGACCACATTTTATGATTCCATTTATAGAAATCTATAGACAGGATGAATATATAGAGACAAAGTAGATTAGTGGATATCTGGAGCTGAAAGTGATAATGAAGACTGCAGATAGGCACAAAGGATAGTGATGGTTGTATAACATTTATTAAAAGTCTTTGAATTATACTCTCAAGATGAGTGAATTATACCTTAATAAAATCTTGAAAGAAAAAATGTGTTCCCAGGACCAGCAACATCAGCATCAGTGAACTTGTTAGAACTGCAAATTGTCAGCCCCAGAGCAGGAGAAAGTCTCGGGTGGGATCCAACAGTCTGTGTTTTAACAAGCCGTCTAGCAGATTCTGATGCAAGATCAAGTTTGAAAACCACTCTTCTAGAATCGAGGAAGGTTCAATGGATATGTGGGTAGTTTTTGGTACAGTTTTTGTATATTCAGTCTACCCTGTTCCTGTAACTATAGGAAAGGTTTGAATTAAGGATTGTTGTAGTAGAGTTAAAGAAAATTACAGGGCAATGGGAGTGAAAATAAACTCGCCTTTCATGTTCTTGATATGTCCCCATGAGAAACTTTATGACCGTGATGTTTGTGTACACACATGTTAGTAAATTCCTGTATTCTTTTAGGCTTGCTGTTACTTGACGAGCATAGCATAAACAGGTTCATTTGCCATAACAACAGTGGAAGTTTAGATCCTTGAAAGGAATTATTTCCCCTAAATATTTACACAGTGTAATATAGCAGAGCCAGAAATGTGCAGTGATCCCAAAAAAGTAAAGATCTCACTAGAGATAAAGAAGTAAATGGAGCAGCCAGCTGAACTGAACAATTCATTCTCTCCCTCCATCTGTTCAGTGTACTTTTAAAAACCATAGTTAGAGAAGGGGTTGATCTAGAGTAGCTGTCTTGCACATAGCATATGCTTTCAGGGTTTTGTTTGTTTGTTGGTTTTTTGTTTTCCAGTAGTATCTGGTGGCCAAAAGAAATTTTAAAAGTTGAGGCTGCTCCAGAATAGGGCTTGGCTATCCAAACTAGAGGCTGCCAGTTGGTGAATGTGTTAGATGAAGTTTGTAGAAAAGGTGTTCTTTAACTGGAGTGATGACTTCTGCTGAGGTATAAGTTCACTTCAAAGGAAAGTAGAGGTCGGGGTGGGGGATAAAACAAATATGAGAAGGGAGAAAAGGAGGAGTGAGTAACAGGGTGTAAAAACCAGTAAAGGTGTGTCATTTATTAGTGGAGTTCACTGAGATTGTCACAGTAATATTTCGGAGAATATTAAGGAATGAAGCACAAACTGTTGTTATTTCTAAAGCTTTATTCAGCTGTGGGTAAAAAGAACTGGGCTGTTAGTTGCTGGCAAAGTATATCTCAGCTTCTGCCTATTATTATTATTATTATTTTACTTCTCGTTGTCTCTTTCCCTTTGTTTCTCTCCTTTTTTGTTGTTATTCTTTCTTAAACTTTTAATAATTAGTATTATATTATTGTACAATTATTAGCAAAATATTAGAATATTATATCCTCTACATTGGTAATTCTGATTCTGATTTCTGTTATTGGATAGATAATAAAGGAATAAAATATTTTGCAATAAGTTTTATTCTCCAAAGTCTGTGGCATGCAACCTGAATTCCTCATATTTACTAGTGGATAAATTCCTATAGATGTATTTAAGCTGAAAAATATAACATAGGAGGGATAGAAAAGATGAGTAAATGAAGCTCCCTTTCTAAGAAAACTCTATACAATTCTCTATGCAATTCTCAAATTTATATCTGAAATGAATTGCATCTGAACAAGAATAAACAAAAATAATGTTAATGTTATTATATGGGTAACTACAAATTGAGCACATAAAAAATTGACAAGTTTGGAGTTAACTGCAAGCATCAGGAGAAACATACTCTTTGTTATGTGGCAGGATGGCAGGTGGGTTGACATATTCTTTAAATAACTACATTTCAAAATGTTGACCAAAGGACATTTTCATTGTAAAATTAGGTCAGTATTTATTCCCTACCCTCTTAGTTTTTGTGTTGTGCTAGGTGAACATGGAATGTTTACAGTACTGCTGCAAACAAAAGACTCTTCCGCAGTTATCGTCCCTCTCTTTGAGACTGCTTTTCTTGTCCTGGAATCAGTGGGGCCCTTGTCCTTTTGCCTAGTCTAACACACCACTTACACACCCGGCCTGGGGTCGCTCCTGGGGCAGGTTTTTTTCTTGAGTTCCCTTAGTGGTATCATGCAGTACTTGGAACAACTTCACGTTGGTCTCAAACATAGATGAGGGAAAAAAAAGAAATAAAGGGGGGATTTTTAAGAAGGAAAGCAGAAGAAAGTAAAGGGAAGGGAGAGAGAGAATGAATGGGATGCTTACTGTGGAGAGTAGTGGAGACCCACAATTTCTGCGGATGCTGTTTTTTGTCAGAAATTGCTTCTAACTCAGTGGAGAGACAGCGTACAAATAGGAGACAAGCTCTCCATCCTCTTTGTCCTTCACTTTGTTGATTTGCTTTCCCCTCTGATGGTATTTGAAGACACCAGTGATTTTTGTCATCTCTATCATTGAATGACCCACTAACAGTAGTAAGAGTGATTTAAATGTAATGTTTTGACACGTTGTGGTACATTGTAGCAGCTCAGCATCATTATGAACATAAACCTGTGATGCTAAGTAGCAGAACCGGAGTCTCATGTTGAATACTGTCATTTTGTTTTGTTTATGGCTTGGAAGGATAGGTAACTGGTGCTTTGAGGAACCCACACTCCAGATTGAAGTTCCGTGTGGTAGACGCTAATTCAGATCTGCCCCTTTTAGGTTTCTTTTTGTGGCTAGTAAGTGTTGTTTTCATCTGATGTAGTGTGGGGCCCTGAAGGAAAAGTAGCCAAGGGAATTCTGTGATGTTGAAATCCTGCTCTGTAGATGCGACGTGATAGGATGTCCACCTGGGAGTACACTCACCCTTTGTTTGGTAGGTATTTTAACGTTCCCCAGGTTTGTTATGGGTCCCCTGTGTGATTAATGTACCATTGCTAGATGTGTTCTCTTTGGAAAATGCTCATCTTTTGAAAGATAGCTTAGAATTATTGTTTTTTTAACTGTGGCAATTGGAGAATTGCTTCTAACTGGTCTTCCACCAGGTGGTGCTGGTGTCACATACCTAAAGGTAAGCTCATTTGACGCCAGTGAAATCTTGAGGTTGTGTGTTTTCTCTTTTTCTGTTTCACCGTGTTTTGCCTTTTTCTCACACATACCACTTTCCTGGCATACTGTTATGTCACCTCACGTCTTTTATATTGTGGATAGTGAACTGATTGTGCCTTGGTGATCATGAAGGATAACTTGGGGGATGGATTGTGAGGGCAAGGACTAAGTAAAACTTAAGGATATATAGTATGTACTTTCTTGTAAAATTTTTCATCATGAATTTGCTTCTTATCTGACCTGTGTGTACAAATTGAGAACTTATTCTTTTCTGCTGAGCCACCTTTCTTTTATGTTATAATAATATCATAAAATGCTATTGTTTGAGATCTCCTAGAAGCTATGTTGGGAAGTTATTACTAACAAATGATATATTTACCTAGGTTTAAGTTCAAAATAACTTTAATAACTTGAAAAGAAAGGTTGGTAAAATTTTTTAAAATGTTGGCCATTGTGTGATAACAGAGTTCCTGGCCAATTAACAATTGTTATTTTAAGCTTAAATTTTAAACTTTTTTGTTTACAAGTAAATATTACATGGTTACACTGCAGAAAAATTTAAAGAAATAAGAATGCAATTAAAGGAATAATTCATTTAAGTATTATTAACGTGATATTACATAAGCCTTCTATTTTTTTTCTGTTCACTTCCAGTTTAAAATATCAAAGTTCATCTCATATCATAGTTTTGTAAACAGTTTTTTCACTTAATATTTTACAACAATAATTTTAAGTGACAGTATAGTTTTTCATTTAATGAACTCTTTAGTGATAGGCATTTTGGTTTTCAGTTTCTTTTAGTTAGAGCTATGCTATGATAAATAGCATTTAAAATTTTTTTGTGTGTAGTTTTAAATTTCTTTCATAAAAGTTCCTAAAAATGTAATAGCCGGTTCAGAAAAAATGCATATTTTTGTGACTTTTGATCTATATTTTCAAGTTACCATTCAAAAGAGTTCTATAGTTTAAACATCCTGAACAGTATGTGATTTTGCTTGTTTCCCTGCTTACTTATCATCACTGGATTACCTTAATTTTTAAAATGAGTAGATATTGCTCATTTAAGACTTCCTAAAGTGACACTTCATCTCTAAATACAGGAATTTAAAATTGCTTTGATATTTTCTTGGAAATAAGCTTTATCCTTTGAACGTTAAATGCTAGAGCCCATTCATGGTGGTTTGGATTTTGGCCTTGCCTCCTATCCCTAAAATACAAACCACTATCCTTTCATACTTCAGAACAGGTTATCTCATGTACAGAGCAAAGAATTAGGATCTGTGCTGGTGAGCTTTTTTAGCACTTTTTGTTGCCTGTTGAGAAACTTAGGTCAAGTCATTTACTCTCTCTCCACATGAATGTTTCTAGGTCTGAAAATTTGGAAGAATGGTTTTTAGATAAATTATTTTTTAAACTAGTGAAATGAGCTATGCATTTAGTATAGTAGCTATTTAGTACATGTTTTTTTGGTGGGCAGAAGAAAGGAAGACAAGAAAGCTGCTAGATATTGATAAGGCTTGAGGAATTCTAGTATACTTTTGTAAAGAATTAAAAACATATCAGTTTTTATTAGTTTAAGAAATATATCCTGGCTGATTTTGATATCTTACTAAATAATTCATTTTCATTTAAGTAGGTTACCTTTGAATTAAATTCTCCTGTTAACATAAGGAAGCATGTAATTTATTTTAAAATAAGAAAAAAAGAAAGCTATTTTCATATTTGGGAAATGAGAAGGGAGGAGACTGTGTAACCTTATAAATGAAACTACTAGCCCAATAACTTAAAAAAAAACAAACAGCTAGTTTTCCTGTCCCCTGAAAAGAATCCCCCTCATCTCAATTTGGTAAAAGAAACTGTCATTCTCCTATTGTCAGAAGGAGTAGTCACTGTAGGAAAACTGCTTGCAAACCTGGTTTTAAAAGATTCATCAGCCTACAGTCTGTCTTGGTAGAAGAGACTTATAAACTCTGGAGATATAAATTCTGTAGTTTAAAAATGTATTTTAAAAAAAATACAACTAATTATATCAGTAAATAATCAGATTTATGTAACATCATTGAATTTTACTTGAGATAAAATTTAGCATTTTTAACTTAAAGAGTTTTTATTAAAAAGTAAATGCATCTATATTGTGGGCATTTCACTTGCTTTTTAGGTTATAATATGTGGTTCATATTTTTTTTAAATAAAAGGACCCTAAATAGGGTCTTTAAATAGAAAGACCCTAAAACAGTGCTGAGTTAAATAAAGTGTTTAACAAATTACCAACTTAATTCTAGAGAATTATCACATTAACATATAGATCTGGTCACATGTAAGTCCAGTGGTAGCTTTTGAAATGTATTCTCATATATTTAAAGCTTTGAGATACCATATGTATCTATTTAAATGTTTGTCTAAACTAGCAAAATGAAGGGGCTTCAGAGTACTGGAATAATCTTGAAACCTTAGTTCAGTTACAACTGTGTCAGTTAAATTCCCCCAAAATAATAAATTCTGCTCAGAGTCATATTTGCTTCATGGCAAAATAAATAAAATGATCAATTTGCTAAGATTATGAGCCTAATTTGTTTACACTGGAGAGAAATTTGTTTTGTGCAATACGATACTTATTAAATCATTAGATATCTGAATTTTGTGCAAAGTTAGTTTTTGCTTTCCTCAAAATATATTAGAGATAATTAGAAAAATTTTCTAATAGTTTATTGGGAAACTTACCAATAAACAAAGTGGCTTATAAAATCTAGCATACTTTCTTCTGAATATCTATCCTTGAACTTCAAATAAGAATGAAACAAAGAAGAGAGGGGACGTTCTAATTTTTGTTCTTAGTAACTTTTCCTGGAGAAAATCATCACCACTTCCAGCTTGATTTGTTTCATTTAATTCTTGCCACATATACTTCCTAGGTCCTTACATGTTTTCTATTGAAGTAATCATTGTTGAGATTTTTCTGTTCATTTAGAGTATTTAAGAAGTCCGATTTGTGCTTAATACTGTTTATTGGACCCATGCTATCTAATAACTAAAGCATATGAAATTTACTACATTTTGTATTGATTTAATATTAACATTAATCTGAAATCTTTGGGTGCAATGTGTCACATCTGTTTTGTATTCCTCTGTTTAAATAAATGGCAGTATGGTATTTGAGGGAATATTTATTATCTGAGTGTTTTTCTTTGCAACAGTTTCCCGCAGTCTATTGAGAATTATAACTTCCAAGGGACAGTGAATCACCCAGCAGCTTCTCAGGTACCCAGCTACCAAAGGCCACAGTTAATTGGAATTTTTATTTACCATTTAAGTTCGCTTTGCTTAAATAGTGGTCATTTTGGAGGCTTCTGGAAATGATAGAAATAAATCTGTGGTAAGATTTTTAAAAATAGTATTTTCTCTTAATAATGGGTCCAGCCTGCACTTCATGGACACTCTGGTTTTTTAGAAAAAACTCTGTTAGACTGAGTGTTGATTTGGGTTTGAAACCAAATTTTCCATGACTGGTAACTGAATATTGTTATCCTGTGATGGATGGTGTTTCTTAACCTTTTTTTGGAGTCATGGGTTTCTTTAAGTAATCAATAAAAACTGTAATCCCGTTTCCTGGGAAAATGCATAAACACAAACACTTTGTATACAGTTTTAATTAACCCTGCCTCTCCCTGCCCAGAAGTCCAAGGGCCCCAGGTCAGGAAGTGGCACTATAATGGAACTCAAAAATCACTTCCACTGTGTTGGTTTCAACATCTATTATGCCACACTAAGAGTTTTCTTCACTTGAAGCTTTATTTGACATAAAGTTTTCTCCTTGATCATTATATAGTAGAAAATAAGCATAATCTAAATCTTGTTTTGTAGAAAAAAATACAGTTATCTTTTAATTTGAAAGCTGGTGTCTGAAATTATAGAATGTATTTGACCTTCTGTATGCTTTAAATTCTACCTTAGATGCATAAGAAAACAAAACTCACTTTACCTTTTGATCGAAAGGGAAGGCAACAAAAGAAATGAGTTCCTATGGATCTATGGTTTAAGAAAGTAGTGCTTCCTTAAAAAGATGTTGTGTTTTTTGTTTAGTACGAAAATATGGGTTTTTTTAAAGATTGGCCCTGAGCTAACATCTATTGCCAATCTTCTTTTTTTCCTTCTCCTCCCCTAAGCCCCCCAGTACATAGTGGTATATTCTAGTTACAGGTCCTTCTAGTTGTGTTATGTGGGACGCCACCTCAGTATGGCTTGGTGAGTGGTGCTAGGTCCACACCCAGGATCCGAACCAGTGAAACCCTGGGCCACCAAAGCGGAGTGTGCAAACTTAACCACTCAGCCAAGGGGCTGGCCCTGGGTTTTCATTTTAATGAGAGGTTGTACAGCTGTTCAGAAGTTACTTGTGGTTGTGCTGGTTCAGAGCTCGGACTTAGGTTTCAGGCAGGTTAGGATTCAAATCCAGCCTCCGTGCTTATCAGCAATATGACCTTGGGCATGTTACTTATCTGTAAAGAAAAATAAATAAATCCCCCAGAAGGGATTAAATGAGATAATATCTGTAAAGTGCTTGGTTTTGTACTTTGTGTATAATATGCACTCACTGTCCTCTTATTGTATCATGATGAGGGTATATGATGAGGAATAGGAGGAGCAGCCCTGCTTTTCAATTGCAGAATGTTCATTTTTCCTATTAAGAAATTTAGGATATTAGATCTTGGTTGCAAAAAAATATAAATCTTCGCATTCCCCAAAATAATCTTCTCAAGTCTTGGTGGCTTGTAGTTGTTGTCAAAGTTCACTCAGGAGTTCTCCAAAGACAAGGTAGCAAACTAAAGTTTTCCTATTTTCCTTATCAGTGTTCAGTTGTTACAATGGGGCAGTATGTTAAAAGTTATCCACTAAACTTGTCTCATAATTGAATTAATATTGAGGAGCAGCAAAAGGGAGAGGTTACTAAGAGTGAATTAAAAATTAAGCACTAACGTGTTCTGCTTTTGAATCTTGACCTCTGGTAGAGAGCCATAGGTGAATACTTAGGGTAGATGTTGTTTCTTTGCATATTATGTCATAAAGAAGACCTCTAATTTAAAAATGTTTAATAAACTATAAAAATGTCAACCACCATACAAATGTCAGCTGTAAGAGTGTTCCCATTGTGGTTTGTAAAGTATTTGGCGCCAAAGAAGAAAGAAAGAGGATGATATATGTGATGGTTTGATTAAATAAAAGATGAAATGAAATGATTTAACATCTACCTGAAGTGAAAGGCTTCAAGTTCACTAAAAGGATGATCTCAGACCCTCCCCAGAAGAAGTGGGATAATATCCTGTCTGATCCCTTTCCTTTTCACTTTGTGGTTAATTATAACCAGGTAATAATAATGGCAGTGCTTATGGCAGTGGTTTTTGTGAATATCCACATATGCACGTATTCACACACTTGTCTATGTGCTTTCCAGGATGCTTTGGAATGATTAATTCAGATGGGAAACATAAATGTCAGTCAATAATGAATTATAAACACAAGAGAAGCTAAGTGTATTCTGAAAATTTTGAAGTTGGTATCATGAGGGAGTATCCATTGTGTTTATCTATAAAGTATCTCTTATTATTACTGACAGAGAAAACAACTGAATGAATTCATTATAGATTTGAGCCTGTGTATTTCCTATGTGAGGAAACAAACATTACTTAATCACTTTATGTTAATGAAAAATTAAATGCTATAGGTATCATTGAGATATAAAGAGAGCACTTTGCCCTGCTATTTTCTTTCTTAAAATACCAGTTTCATTCATTCATTTTCTTGGACCAGACAAAAAGTTTGAAAAATTATATTCCCCCTTTTCTTTCTTCTCAGTATTGTCAGTGAAGCAGGAGCATCAATCTACAGTGTCAGCCCTGAAGCTAACAAAGAGATGCCAGGACTGGACCCTAATTTGAGAAGTGCAGGTAGGAAACTATGGACCGTCACAGAAGCAAGTGATTTTAACATTTTGGACTTGTATTTGTAGCAACCAAAATATTTATATATATAAGAAAATTTAATAGCTATACTACATGCAAAGAATTGCCATGTCAGAGAGAAAGTGGTTGATTGGAAGAAGAATTAGAATTATGTAAAAGAAGAGGAAGACTACTGTCTTTAAAGAATACTGCATAGTATTCTAGAGTCAAGTGAAATATTAGCCCAAAATGTCTTTAGTAAAATTAAATGCTAGACAGTTAATAATAAAATAATCTAAGATGTATTATTTCACAATATTATTTATTACAGCTTTTTCTTGGCAAAAAGTAATACTTTAACATAAAAATATTTATAGCACAAATGTATGAACATGCACAGACTTTCCATTTATTGCTAAATATTTGTCAAATGACCAATTTCTCTTGTCTTGCTAATAGGGGTTGTCATTATTGTATGGCATAAAACAGCCTGCTTTGATTTTAGTTGTATTCAGTTGCTTTGATTTCTGTGATGGGGAATAGTTAAAATCTTGTGTGTGATGAAATTAAGATACTTTGTTACATCTAATGAAAGTAATTGGTGTCATAAGCAAAATATTAGATTTGGTCCAAGTGTTTTTTTGTTTAATAGATGGATATTTAGACTACTTTGTTAGTATTGGACTTTTTATTTAATTTTTTCCCCTAAATACTCTCATCAAATTTCATGGGCTATTATTGAAATCTGTGCTTGGAGATACATGTTTGAAAATTTTTGCATTAATCTAAAGCTAAAAACTTCTTTCTTACATCCAAAAGAGCTTTGTAATTTCCCTTCAGTTGTTCGTTCCATGGCACAATCCCCTGTCTAGAATGATCCTCTTCTCAAACTCAGATCCCAGCGCAAAATCTTGCTTCTTCTGTACAACTTTTACCTGTCACACCAGCTCAGCGTGGTCTCTGCCTCCTTGCCATGTGCTCTTTTAGTCTTTGGCTTGTAATAACAGTTGTAATAAATAATAGCAGGAAGAGTAGACATACTAATCATAATGGGAGCTACTAGTACTAATCTTTTCTAAGCTCTTAATATATGTGAAGCATTGACGTAAATACACTACCAGGATTATTTTATTTAATTCTCACAATTGCCCTATGAGACATTTATTTTCTCCCACTTTACAGATGAGGAAACCAAGGCTTAAAGAGACTACATAGCCAGTAAGTGTGTACATAATATTTGTGTGCTTAACTTCTAATAAGAAATAAGTCTAATTTCTAATTCTAATAATAAAAGGATACTTATCTTTATAGAAAATACAATTCAGAACCTCCCAGTTGGCACTGAAAGGTAATTTCCAACAAGCTGTTTGAAAAAAATATTGCCTAGGAGGTGGCAATCCCTCAGACCTCCCACTTCTAAGGGGGCTGCTGTTTCCTCTTCACCGCTGGCCTGTTTGAGTGCATAACTGTCACAGTGTTATAGGTGAGACAAGATTACAGCTTTCCAACAAGACTCTGTGGCAACAGGCGATAATGGAAAGAGGAATCATTATCTGGCCCTAATTACTCCTCTTTCACAGTCTAGCTGTGTCTTCAGCTCGTGGTCCTAGCTTGTTCTCTGCCCTCCTTGCTTCCACATGGCGATGACTGTTTCGGTCCAACTTAAACATCTACCTAGACATTTTGAGTCTTCAGAGTCTAGTCCTGGAGGCAAATAGTGAGAGAAGCTCAGTCTCCACTCTTGGTTTTCTAGAGCTCCCTTTCTTTTCAATTTCCCTTTTTTGACTTGGAGTCTTTCTCTTTCCTAATGATTGATGCCAGGGATGACTTTATATTTCATTTGAGACCTGACCTACTTAGAGTGTAGGTTTTACCTTTCAACCCTTCATAAGTTTACTATATCAGAATCTAACAGAACCTCAACATTTGTACAAGTGTTAAACATATGTAAGAAAATGGCCTTCATATTACTACATCTTCTTGACCAGTTTATCAGCTTATTAAAAACAGAGTTATCCTTATACATGCTTGTATTCCTCCATAATAAACACATAGTACATGAGAGGCATTTAGATTGGATCAATAGAATAATAGATTGATGTTAAAGTATTTATTTTGGATTTGTGGTTTAAAATGGAAGATTGAGTATACCTGTTATTCCTTTACTCTCTTCTGAAGTCCCATTAGAATGACAGTACCTTGATAGAATGAAGGCATAAACTCGCTAGGACAAGGGAATGGGAGAGGAGATAACAGCAACAATAGTTTTGAAGCTGGAAAGCAGCCGGCTGAGTAATAAGTGATCTAGCCAGCTTGAGATTGTTGACCACTCAGACAGCATTGTAGAAAACAGAGAACTAACCTGAAATAGTTCATGGAACCCCCATGGAAATGCACCAAGCACCTTTAGAAGTATCTTGGGAGGACTGAAGGTAAGTCTAAAATAAGAGGATTGGTTTAAAGTCTGTTTAAAAAGCAATTAGACCAAGTGGTGTACCCACAACATGACTAACAAAAATGTACAACTGAAATCTCACAAGGTTGTAATCTATCATAACATTAATAAAAAATAAAAATAAAAAAATAAAAAGCAATTAGACCAAGTTAAACATGGAAAACCATATAACCCCACAGTTCTCCTTCTAGGTAGCTACTCAAAGAATTGAAAACAGGGACTCACACAAATGCTTGTATACAACTGCTCATAGTGGTGCTATTCACAATAGCCCAAAGCTGGAAACAACCCAAATGTCCATTAGTGGATGAATGGACAAACAAAATGTGGTGTATCCATACTATGGAATATTATTTTCAGCTGTAAAAAAGAATGAGGTACTGATACATGCTACAATATGGATGAACCTTGAAAACATGCTAAGTGAAAGAAGCCAAACACAGAAGGTCACATATTGTATGATTACATTTTTATGAAATGTCCGGAATAGGCAAATCTGTAGAGACAGAAAGCCAGTTGGTGGTTGCCAGGGACTGGGGAGAGGGAGGAATGCAGAGGGACTGCTTAATGGGTACAGGATTTTCTTTTGGGGTATTGAAAATGTTTTGGAACTTGGTGGAGGTGGTGGTTTGCACAATGTTGTAAGTGTACTAAACACCACTGAATTGTACACTTTAAAATGGTTAATTTCATGTTATGTGAATTTCACATCAATTAAAAAAAAACAGACCTCCCATTCCAAAAGTTGAATACTGTCCTCTTTTCATGCTTGCAGAAAAGGGGAGATTTGTTCTCTGGAGAGGGTAAAACAGAAAGTCTACACTAGAGGACACAGGTTATAAATGGGAATGGGGATACATACTGAAGGAAGAGGGATCCAATAATTATTTACATGCTGTTGTAGAGACCTTGAAAAGAACTAACTGTTCCATGCGGGAAATTAGGGGATTCTGACGAACACAAGAGAAAACACCTAAAGAAACTGAGATAAGAGATTCCACAAAGAAAAGGCCAAATCACCCTATGGTGAAGCCCACAGTTGACAGACATCACGTTTAAGCAAACCACTTACAGTCAGCTTTTTAGTACCTGCCCCGGTGGACAGTCAAGGATCACCTAACATGTAAGGAAAGCTTAGGCTATTAAAGACAGATGGCAACATACACGTGGGGGGAGCTTCTTGGAGGAAATAGAGACTATATAGAAAGAATAAAAATAAAGAAAAAATTTCATATCCTTAGAGAAATAAAAGATATTTCATTCATTTAAAGATACCTTTACATAAAGTAAAATTCACCCTTTTTAGGTACACCATCTCTGAATTTTGAAAAGTTTAAATTGGTTGAGTAACCACAACCACTACCACCACAATCAAGGCATAGAATATTTTTATCTAGGTCAATAGATTTGTCAGCTTCCTGTTCAGAAATGTAATTATTAGTTAGAGGATCAAGATTATAATAGATTTGCATCATCTGTTAAAGCTACATTTTTTTTTTTTGGAGGAACATTAGCCTTGAGCTAACATCTGCCGCCAATCCTCCTCTTTTTGCTGAGGAAGACTGGCCCTGAGCTAACACCCATGCCCATCTTCCTCTACTTCATATGTGGGACGCCTGCCACAGCATGGCTTGTCAAGTGGTGCCACATCCGCATCCGTGATCCGAACCAGCGAAGCCCGGGCCGCTGAAGTGGAATGTGTGAACTTAACCACTGTGCCACTAGGCCGGCCCTTAAAGCTACATTTTAATAAGCTTTATAGTGAAAAAAATTCTAATTTAGAGTTGTAAATGAAAAAAGACAGCATGAGGAAGTTTTACTTACCTTTGTTGCTGTCTGATGGCAAGAGGAAGGATAAAATTAGGTGAGATTTGGACTTTAAAAATAAAAATTTCCACTTTGATATTCCTAGATAACAGAATAAGGCAAATTTTAAAAAGAGCACAGTGTAGTACAGTCTTTTAAGCAATAAGTTTATTTGCTTTAGAAGCTTTAAGATTATAAATATATCATAGAACTGAAGACCAACCCCCGTATAACTCTTTTTATCCTTTGAATATAAGACACATTGTGAGTGAGGGGACAAATCTTGCTTTCAAGGCCATTGCCCGTGGCTGTGCAGGTTGTGTACTGTACAGCCTGCTTGACCATGTGAGGCAGTCCTGGTTGCTTACCTTTTAGGGTGATAATCTTCACTCAGTCTGGGCTCCCCTCCCCTCCTTTTGGAGTGTCTAGCATAATCTTTTCTTCTAATGCTTAACTTTTTGTCTCAATATTGCTTATTCATTGTCTTCCTTTACACATTGAGTTACATTACCATATAGCAAATTACCATTTATTAAAAACTAAGTTCTGTTATGTACTTTTCTGTCCTCTTTTCATTGGTTTATCTGGTCTGCCACAATGCAAGACTCTCTCAATTACTTGGCTTATAATATGACTTGCTTTAATCTTTTTTTTTTAAATTCTACTTTTCTAATGCATTTCTTCTTTTCATATAAATTTTAGAGCCATTTAATTAATATTTTTTAAATTCTATAGACTATAAAGTGAAATTCTGCTAAATTTGTATCTTTATCCAGGTTCTTCACATTTTGTTTTTTATCACTCACAGACGGTACCTACACACACGCTCACACACACACGTATAATGAATGGATTCTCCTCCATGACATTTTCTTATTGATTGTTGATGGGATTTGGTAGAGCATCAATTTTTCTCTGGGTGTCTTAAAACCAGCCAACTGATTGTCTTATTAGTTCTGATAGTTTTTCAGTTGATTTGCTTGGTTTTTTTAAGCAGACAGTCATCATCTACAAGTAATAATAATAATCTAGTTTGTGTCTTTTCAGTAATTGTACCTTCGTTCCTGTCCAGTTGCATTGACTAGAATTTCCTGAACTACAGTGAATAGTACCAGTGATACAGAGAAATATTTATGTTATATGTGGGCAAAATAGTATTTAGCATACATTTGGACATACTGCATTTTAAAAATACATAACAAGATGTGGAAGCAACCTAAGTGCCCATCAACTGATGATTGGATAAAGAAGACATGGTATATATATATACAATGGAATACTACTCAGCCATAAAAAAGGATAAAATCGTCCCATTCACAACAACATGGATGGACCTTGAGGGTATTATGTTAAGTGAAATAAGTCAGATAGCGAAAGATGAACTCTGTATGACTCCACTCATAGGTGGAAGTTAAACATATAGACAAAGAGAACTGATTGGTGATTATCAGAGGAAAGGTGGGGGGAGGGCACAAAGGGTGAAGTGGTGCACCTACAACATGACTAACAATAATGTATAACTGAAATTTCACAAGGTTGTAAACTATCATAATCTTAATAAAAAGTTTAAAAATAATACGTAACAGCTTCAGTGAGATATAATTTACTTAGCATAAAACTTACCCTTTTAAAGTGTGTAAGTCAGTGGTTTTTTTTAGTATAGTCAGAATTGTGCAGACATTGCCATTATCCGATTTTAGAATATTTTCATCACCCCAAATGGAAACCCCGTACCCATTAGCAGTCAGCTCCCCTTACCCTCCCCTCTGGAACCCCTGGCAAACACTAATCTATGTTCTGTCTATATGAATTTGCCCATTCTGGACGTTTCGTATAAAAGGAATCATACAATGTGTGGTCTTTTGTGTCTGACTTCTTTCACTTAGCATGATGTTTTCAAGGTTCATCCATGTTGTAGCATGTATCAGTACTTAATTCCGCATTTTTGTTCATCCGTTCATCCTTTCATGGACATTTGCATTGTTTTCACTTTTTTGGCTCTTATGAATAATGGTCCTATGAGCGTTCATGTTCAACATTTTATGTGGACATATGTTTTCATTTCACTTGAGTATATATCCAGGAGTAAAAGTTTGGGGACATATGGCAACTCTATGTTTAATATTTTCCGGAAACCATTTTTACTTCTATTACTATAATTTCCTCACCATTCATTCCCTACCTTTTTCACTATTTTCCCCTTCTCTTTTCTGTCTCAAAATGTGAATGTGCCCCAAGTTTTGGGCCATGACTCTTTCTCTCTCTTTATTCTCTTTATCAGCAATCTTCTAAACTCTTTTTGCCTGTATTGTCTATCTATCTCTTACTTTCAGGAATCTGTTGTCAGTCCGATCAGTCTCAACCTATAGGTATGCATTATTATTCTCTACTAAATAACTCTTTTCTTGGTTATCCTGCCAGCAGGAAAACAGCTCTTCTCTCCAAAGCTTAGACATACTACTTTTCGAATTCTACTTTAAACAATCTTCATCTCCCTCCCTCCTCCTGCCTCCCATCTCTTCCATGTGTGGGTTTTTATGTGACATAGAGTGAACAACATCTGAAAGAGAAACACCAATTCTGGAAATATTAGGATCTATGTTGAGGTGGTTTATTGGAGACACTGTAACTCCAGAGATTCTTAGGACTTACTATAGAATTAAAAGTCGCCTAGAAACTATCATTTCCAATCCATTGTTGCTGCATTTAGCAATATTAGGATGAACAAGGGAGATAATAGCAGTGAACTAGTTAGAAGGGAACCACCTAGAAAGAAGTTTAAAATCCTTTTGTGTATTTCAGAAATTTTTAAATATGGGAATCTACCCACACTTATCAAATTATACAACTGCTCTAACCAGTTTCTAAGTTCAGGTTTTCATAATGTGGGTTTTCCTGAAGGGATAAATTTGAGAGATTTACCTATTATAGATATCTGTTTGTTGAATTTCTAATGCTGCCTTCCTGCACAGTTAATGTTCTGACGCCCATATCCTTAATTTGTTTACTCTCGTGGGTTGTTGCTGTTGTTTTTTTATCTGAAAGTATTTTGGCAATGTGTATATGTGTTTGAAAATTATTCTTATTGAATTGTATATTTAAAGGCTAAAATAAAATAATATTTGCTTTTAGATAATTTCAGGTCTTTCTCTGGGGGCATATATTTTCAATGTATAATTATAAATATGCTTATTAGAGGAAAGCATTTCTCCTGTAACCTGCAATGCTCACACTAATTAACCTTTTGTGATGTTTGAAAAGAAAGGTGTATGTGAAGGCCTTAGAATCCCCGTCTCTTGTGTGGGCAAAGCTGCCATTGTCTTTGTATGTTAGAAGTAATAATAAAAGATATGAAAAAGACTTGAATGACCGTGCAGTGAACTTGATGTTCACAGTAGATCTTATCTCTGATGAGAGGCAGTACAAATCAGTGACTGGAGAATCTGATAGTCACTTGTAAGATGTGGCTTCTATGGCCAGGCCTTGAGTAGTTTAACATGAAAACACGCATGAGATTTCCTTTGATGGCCTTAACGTTTTCACTTAATGAATTTATATTTCCTCTAGCCTTCTACATGATACTCACTAGCTTTCGTGTGTTTAGAAAATGAAAGCTGTTCATATGTAAGGACTCAAAGTAACTATGCTACATGGAAAAGAAGAGAGCTGTCTTTAGAAGTGTCCTTAAGATTCATATTAAATTTTTAAATTTCTTTAGCTAAATCTGTCATATAAGCTAAATTAGATGTGAAATTTTGTTAGCATTTGGTTAAAAAAATGATGACAATAAGTGATGACCAAGTAAAATCATGACACAAAAGAATGTTTGACATTAACACTCAAGTCTCTTGAATGTGGATTGTGATGATCGAGAAAGGGACGTGATTAGGACTGTGCATGTTAAGATACAAGCAGTTGGGACTCAGATCACTTTACAGGGTAATCTTGCAATCACATTCAAGGCAACACAGGTGTAGTCACTAGCCAATTGACTTGGTCTCTGGTTGCAATAAGATAGGATTCCGTGATTTACTCATCATTATCAGAATCTAGTCCTAATAAGCATATTTGACCTAAATGTATGTCATATGTATAATAATCCAGAATTATTTAAAAGTAAAACAAATATCTACTTGTTCTTTAAAGTGTGAGGAGTGCTACTATACTGTATTTAAAGAATGCAGAGGTAATTGTGTAAGTATAGCAACTAAGTGTTTTATCTCTTTTTCCAAATGTTTCGATTTATTTGTACTCAGGAATGCCTAGGGATTCTGGTAACATAATTAATCCTGAACTTTTGCATTTACTTTTTGTGTGAGAAAAAGGACACTTTGAGACTTAGTTAAATTGTTGGTCTTTTTGTGAGGGGGATGAAGAGGGACAGAATTAAGTACCTGCATTATGAAGAACTAACATAAGTAATTATCTGTAAACTCATTTCACATTAAGCCATGCTTATTTTCTGATTCTTTTTTTTCAGTTTCCATAGCAAGGCGTGTACAAGATCCATTAGCTGAGCTGGTGAAAATTGAGCCAAAGCACATTGGAGTTGGAATGTATCAGGTAAAGCAATGTGGATCATTTAATTTCTGAAATCCATCAATACAAAGAGTAGTACCCAAACTTGACATAGTAATTAAGTGTCAGTGGGAATAGGTTCCCATTTTCAGAGGTATACAGTTTGTAGGAAGGTAGTTAGGAGTTATTAGGGAAGGAGGGATATTTTTTTTTTCTGTTCTTTATGATTTTTATCAAGATTTAGGATTGACTGTAGTCAGATTTAAAGACTTAAAACATTGGATCACATTACTAACTTAATCTGGAGAGCCTTTCCTTTCTACACTGTTATAAAAATCGAAAGTGTATGGCGCAAGGGGAATATATTGGCTCTTTGTATAAATCAGTATGATCTTTCAGGAGGAAGCCTTTGCTACCTACGATACCTTATTTTTTTTTTTCCATCCCTATATGATTACTATGTAGTTTTTGATCATTACCCAGTATGAGCTAAAACTTTTCAATTATTGTTACCATGTAGTGGTAATAGTGCTTGTTGTTATTGGTTACGGTATTTTTTTCTTTTTGATAGATAACTTTTTTTTAAAGATTTTATTTTTCCTTTTTCTCCCCAAAGCCCCCTGGTACATAGTTGTGCATTTTTAGTTGTGGGTCCTTCTAGTTGTGGCATGTGGAATGGCCTGACGAGTGGTACCATGTCCACGCCCAGGATTTGAACCGCTGAAACCCTGGGCCGCTGAAGCAGAGCACGTGAACTTAACCACCGGCCATGGGGCCGGCCCCCAGTTACTGTATTTTCAATTCATGTTGTGTGCGTTCATTGGGCAATTGAGGACAACACTAAATCTTGGCAGAGTGAACCTGTGGTGGCTTAAGTTGTCTCCAGAAACCTCGAGTTGAATTATTTTCCTCTTTGGTGAAAGTCCTTCTTAAACCTGAAATAGAATATTACCGTCTGTATAATTTTCATGGCATTTGAGTTATGGGTACTACACTCTCTCTAAAGAAATATTATGCTACTCAGCCATAAGAAATGATGAAATCTGGCCATTTGTGACAACATGGATGGGCCTTGAGGGTATCATGCTCGGTGAAATAAGTCGGAGGGAGAAAGTCAAATACAGTATGATCTCACTCATAAGTAGAAGATAAAAACAACAACAAACACACACATGGAAACAGAGATTGGATTGGTGGTTACAGAGGGGAAGGGGGAGGGAGGAGGGGAAAGGGCTGACCAGGCACATGTGTGTGGTGATGGGTTGTAGTCTTTGGGTGGTGGACATGATGGAATCCACACAGAAATCGAAATAGATAATGATGAACACCTGAAGAAAAAAAGAACTGGAAAGGGAAGAGACTCAGAGCTGCAAAGAGCTGGAAGGAACTATTAAATGTGCTATACTTTTGCCTATATAAAAAAAGAAATATTATTTTAGGTCATGGAATCTGTGAGCACTAGAAATGGAAGAGACCTTAGAAATCAGACAACTGTACCCCCTCATTTGACAGAAGGAGAAACTGTGTCCTAGAGTAGTTAGGATTTTTACCCAGGATCACACACACAGCCTGGACTAACCTGTCATGTATTGGGACTTAACTGGGAATATTCCCATTTTAAACCAAGTTAGACTAAGAGGTCTCTAGACTTCTAACTGGATTTGTTCATTTGGGAAGGATAGTTGCTGAAGGGACTGATCTAGCTATAGATACATAGAAATACCTAGTATCTAAAGAGTACGACTATAGCAATTTTATGATACAGGCATTGTAGTTAAGAGGAGTTGCAGCTATATTAATTCAAGATGAAGTTATGGAAAGAGAAACTCAAATTTAAAGAAGACAGGCTGGCTAATAAACTATTGGCATCAAAGAGATCTTTAAGTAAATAGCATGGGCCTAGCCTCTGGATTCTTCAGATATAGCGTTTAACATGAAAGAGTTTGGAATTCATTCCAACGGCAGTGAGAAGTAATGGAAGAGTTTTAAGCAAGGGCATGGTGTGATATTTTGATTTATAAACATTGACTGGCTACTCTGGGAAGATGGACTTAGTAGGGGGAAGAGGAAAAACAGGAAGACCTCTTGGGAGGCTATTACACTAGCCCACTTGAGAGATGATGGTGGCTTGGACAAAGTTAATGGCAGTAGAAATGGAAAGAAGCTGAATCTATTTTGTAGGGACTACTTGGTGACAAGTGAGAGAAAGGGAGTTGTCAAGAATTTACTCCAAGTTTCCTGAGTATGTAGATGATGCCTGATTAGAGTAGATTTGGTGGGGATAAAATCAGTAATTTAATTTTGGGCATGTTAAGTGTGAGATGCATGTAAGAAATCCAAGAAAAGATGTCAAATAGAAGTTGGATGTGCAAGTCTGAGATTTAGAGAAATAGTCATATTGACATTAGAATATGAACTATTTAGCAAATAATGACACTGAGAAAGTGATCAAGATGGTAGCTGAGCTAATGATATTCTTTAACTTCATTACCACCACCACTGGCATTTCCACAACTCCAAATTCCATAAGATAACAGAAAAGATGTACATATTATATCTGTACTTATATAAACACACGCTTATATGAAGACATTAATAATACCCTGGGAAAACAGGCAAGAGTCCCATCAGTAAATGGAAATTTTCCAGAGGCCAGAGAGGCTGGAGATCCCTCAAGTAGCCTTTGATTGTCAGGAAGCTCAAAGAGCCTCATCCTGGAAAGGCAAACTCTTGACATATACATGACACCTGGCATCATATCCTACATTTTCCACATTATCACTGGAGGCAGATGACGGTAAACAAAAACAGCATACACAGCATAGCAACTCTGAAATGATCTTGCTACCAAGAATCACTAAACGTTTGAGGAAAATCTATCATAGGAAAATGAAGCACAAAACTTAAGCAAAAAATAGCAGTGAAGCAATGAATAGGCAACAGACTTTGAAATAAGTAAAATTAATATTCACAGAGAGATAAGAGGTTATTGCATTTGCAAAACAAACATGGGATAGAATGAAATTAAACCAATCTTAGATTTAAAAAATATGATTGTCAAGATAAAAAAATCTACAACTGGGCTAAATAAAGTTGATACAGCTAAAAGCAAATCAATGAATTGGAAGATTGAGCCAAGAGATTCTGTAGAATGCATTCTTAAGCTGAAAAGGGTGGAAAGCATGAAAAGCCGTATGATGTAGACGATATTCTAAACCTTCAACATTGATTTAATAGAAGTTTCAAATAAATAAAGAGAAGGGAAGGGGAGTTATAATCACCGACATAATAGGAGGAAATTTCTCCAAACTGAAGACAGATAAGTCTTTTGAAAAAGGCCTAATGCATACTGAATAAAAAAATAACTAAAGAGCTACATTCACGTGCCTTCATAGGAAATTTCAGAATGCTAGTGATAAAGAGGAATTGACAGAAAGCTTCTAGAGAGCAAACATAGTTTATCTACAAGGGAAAGAATCAGATTGACATCAGTCCTGTTACAGTCATGCGCCGCATAAGGACATTTCGGTTGATGACAGACTGTATACACAGTGGTGGCCCCATAAGGTGGTTCCTAGTCTACCACATCGCCTAGATGTACAGTAGGCTGTACCATCGAGTTTTGTGTAAGTACACCCTATGATGTTCACACAATGACAAAATTGCCTAATGACACATTTCTCAGAACATATCTCTATCACCTTCTTAAAAGAATTACTTATGGAAGTACTCCTGACCAAAAAAGGTGGTGGGGAGGGTGGGGGTCCAAAGAAGGAAAGACATGTTTTGAGGAAGCAGTATCGAGGTAAGCAACAGTGGAGAACTTTACAATACACATACACACACAATAAAATGTATAGTTCAGTCTCAGAGTTTTTAATCTATAACCTTTCTGTTGTTTTAAAGATTGGCACCTGAGCTAACAATTGTTGCGGGTCTTTTCTTTTTTTCTTTTTCTCCTCAAATCCCCTCAGTACATAGTTGTATATTTTAGTTGTGGATCCTTCTAGTTGTGGCATGTGGGACGCCACCTCACCATGGCCTGATGACCAGTGCCATGTCCACCTCCAGGATCCGAACCCGCAAAACCCTGGGCTGCCAAAGCAGAGTGCATAAACTTAACCACTCGGCCACGGGGCCGGCCTCTATCTATAATCTTAATCTTTAAATATATCTATCTGATCAGATCAGCTCAACATGGAAGGGTGGAAGAAAAAGAAGTGATAGATTATTAGGATTCTTTTTCAGGAAAAATATTCAGATATAGATTAATCCTACAATTTGTTAGAAAATCATTATCTGAAATATATGAATAATCACAAATGGATATTTAATATAAATCATGAGAGTAAAAAAATTAAGTTTATCATTCCAATCAAAGGCAGAGAAAAGAAAACAAGAAAGTGTAGTAAGTAAATAAAATATATGGTGACAGGAATAAGTATAGGTAATAGGTAAAGGTGAATGGAGTAAATTTCCCTGTTAATAGAATCTCAGACTTTTAAAACTCAAATAGAGCTCTGAGCTGTATATGTGCAAGAGATAGTTCTAAGGAAAAAAGCAAACTTGATATTACAAATTTGGAGAAAAATATTCCACATGAGTGAAAAAGAAAGTCATAGCAATGTAAATATCAGATGAAATAGAATTTAAGACAAAATACATTAAAACAGATTAAAACAGATCAAAGAGAGAGATTTCATATTAACAGATAGTTTCCTGAAAGGTATAATTGCCCCGAGACTTCTGTATTATCTAACAACATAGCTTCAAAAAAAAGTATGCAGTATTAAAAACTTCTAAAATTAGAAGGCAAATTCACTTTTTTTGTAGGAATCTTAGTAGACCACAATATATTAACATACATTTTTAAAACAGCTTTACTGAGATATAATCACCTATCATACATATATACATGCATATGCACATAAATTCACCCACTTAAAGTGTACATCAATGATTTTTAGTACTATATTCATAGGGTTGTGACACTATTACCACAATCTAATTTTCAAACATTTTCATAACCCTAAAAAGAAACTCCATATCCATCAACAGTCACTCTCCATTGCCTTCTTCTTTCCGAGCCCTAGGCAATTACTAATCTACTTTTTGTCTGTATAGGTTTGTCTCTTTTGGGTATTTCATATAAATGGAATCATACAAAATATGGCCTTTTGTGACTGGCTTCTTTCACTTAGTATAATGTTTTCAAGGTTCATCCATGCTGTGGCATGTATCAGAACTTCATTCCTTTTTATAGATAAATAGTATTTCATTGTTTGTATGTAACACATTTTGTATACCCATTCATCCATTGATGGAAATTCATCCATTGAAGGAAATTCATCCTTTTGGCTGTAATGAATAATGCTACCATGACCATTTGTGTATAAGTTTTTGTGATGTATGTTTTCGTTTCTCTTGGGTATATACCTAAGAGTGGATTTACTAGGTCATTTAACACGTAAATTTAAAGCTAGATAATGAACTAGGGAAAATACTTACCACAAATGTATGTATACATAACTACATATTTTATTATTAAGGTTTTGGTGTTTTCTTGTTGATTAGTACGCATTTACATAAAACATTTACATAAAATATAGAGACAGCTTCTACACCTATGCCATAGATAAAATATAAATTTCTCTCTTTATCAAAGAAACCCAAATTAACAAGGAGATATTATTTCAACCTAACAACTGAGTAAATTTGTAATAAAATGATAAAACATCTGTGGAAGTGAGAATGATACAGTGAAAGGAGCATTCACATACCTAAATTACAAATTGTTGTTTCTAGCAATAAGTTCATGCCTATCAAAATGCACTTTTAAAAAATGTATCCTTTTGACCTGGTAGTTCTCCCTTTAGGGATCTCTTCTAAGGCCGTAACAAGAACCACTCAAGATTTATATACAAGTTTGCTGTTACAGCAAAATATTGGAAGCAACTACAATAGAAGAATAGTTAAATGCATTATGGTATATCCATCAGTTGAAATATTATACAAGCATTAAAAATTCAGGCTTCCAAGGAGGATTTAATGACATGAGAAATTGCTCTTGACATAATATTTTTAAATTGCAATAAAGTGGTTGCTACAGAATAAAACCTAGTTGTGTTTTAAAAATATAGAAATGCATTTACACTGAAGGGAAAAAATACCTGGCAGGTGACTGATATTTATGTCTTTGTTGGTGTCATTAGGGATTTTTATTTTCCTCTTTCTTCTTTTCAAACTTTCTATAGTGAGTATGTATTAGGAAAAATTTGTTGTAAAATATTTATCCATTTCCATATCCCAGCCAAAGGGCCATTTAATTTTAAGCCTTGATACAATAGACTTCCAGTACAACCAGAGTGGGAGTGGATTTCTTTTTAGTTGGGAGCTCGAAATGCTTTTAGTATGAGTATAATACTTATATTTATTCTGATTTGAAATATGAGTAGCGGGACAAACATTGCTGATTTTAAAAATGAAAGCTGTTCAAAGAAAGAATGTTAAATAGTTAGATGAAATAATAGAAGCTATAAAGAACTAAAATTCTTTTGGTTTAATAACAGCTAAAATGCTAAAGACAGCACTCTAATCCTTGTCTTAGAAAATGGGGAGAGCTGATTTTAAAAACACATGCCTGTCATTATTTCTGGAGAGAGAGGCAGCCAGTGTGGTTGAATGACAACATATCCCTAACTGACCCCTAAAGACTTTGCTGGAAAGTGGCTTGGTGTCGCTCCCAAGAAAACACTACAGGGTGAGAGCAGGATGCTGCAGGGCTGGCTCTGTTGAGTTCTGTGGGAACTGGGGAATGATGGTTTAGCTTGGCCTTGTCATGTCCTGAAAGCACAACTTAAGTAAGATGGATTTACTTGCCATTTATTTCTTCTTTGGACTGTGTTTTAGATACTTGCACACTCATTAACACCTCTGATTGTTAATGAGCATGCACAGTAATGTAGGAAAAACAGAACAATTCTCTTCCTCCTTTTGTGCCTTTCTGTTAGATCATTTGATGATGGTAGAAAATGAAATGATTTTCCAAAATGAGTTTTTGGAACCCTTAGTGGATTTATATCCAGGCCATCTTTATTCCTCGTTATTATGGCTAATGAGGAGTCACTATAAAAGGAAAGTCATTTTCCCAGCTGAAATTTTTCATGGTGGAACCTCAAAGGTAGAAATTCGTATTTTTATTTCTCTCCCCACTCTGTGGTATCATTTCTGGGTAGAAACAAAAAAAATCACTCTTCAGTGGTGACGTTACTCTGTTAAAAACTATTTTATAGATAACATGTAGGGATTATATGAAATGTAATTTTAATTTATGTCTCTAAAAGTAATAAGGTTCCTTATCTGTCCTATATTGTTTGCTCAAATCCTTTCAAACACTTTAACCCCTTATTTATTTGTTATTGTAGAGTGCGATATAGAAAAGAGTCTGCCCTATAGACATTCACTTAGATGACTTTTGCCTGGACTTTTCTCCCCTATACTAAAGCAATATTTTGAAATAGATAAAACATAAAGATGAGACATAGAAGAAATTGTTCTAAAACTAAGTCATTATTCATTCACACAGTTGAATTCCTTGACAAAATGTTTTTATAATCTTGTCTCTTAACTGTAAGTCCCAGGGTATGGACTGTACTTGAATCTCTGCTTTACTGGGTGTTATGAATGAAATTCAAACTTAGCTTTGCAATTCAAATATTTCATTCACTTGTGATCATAACTGAACTATTGTCCATAGTTGAACAAAAATAAGTAATTAACCTTGACTGGGAGTGTAAACTAAACTCATGTATTAGAATTTGCTAATTATTCCTTAAACTTAATGTTTTAAAATTTCTATTCTGGGTATTTTTTTCACGTCGGGATGGGTTATGCTTCCTACAGTGAAGTGTTAGCTTTGGCTGTCTCAGGTTCTTAGAAATCACCGACAATGTCATAAGCCATGTATATACACACACATACCGTAGTGTGACACCATTACTTATCTTTAAAAGAAATGTGAAATGTATGATTTGAAGAATCTTTTACCAATAACACCATAAATTATTAGCAATAAAATATCTAATTTCTTTTATCTTTTGTTTGCTTACTCTTTGTATGTCATTGACCTTGGACAGTCAAAGCAGATCAATTTCAATTTCTACTCAAGTTCACCTTTTAGTTTTCATACACCAGAAGGAGGATTTCTAAAACTTTAAAGTATTTTCACAGTGTTTAAAACTGGTAATTATCGTGGATTAAAAAAAAATTACACACAACATTAAAAGTACTACCATAAGGGAAAAGATTAATAAATTCTATTGCATTAGAATCTAAAATGTTTCTGAATCAGAAAACAATATATAGAAAATCCACAGACAGGGAGAAGGTACTTGCAATACATGTAACCTATAAAGGACCCAGCATATATAAAGATTTCCTACAAGAGAAAAAAAGACAAATAATTCAAAATAAAAATAGGCAAAGGATATGAACAGACAGTTGACAGAAAAGGAGATACAAAAAAAAATAAAGATATGGAAAAACTTATCACTGTCACTAGTAATTGGGGAAATGCAAACTAAAGCCACTTTGGGAAATCTTTCAGGTTATCAAAAGTTAGTCTGACAGTTTGGATTTTAGCAGTCGTGGAGCACTGGGAATCTTGTACATTACTTGTAGGAGTATAAACTGGTACAATCTCTTTGGAGAGCATGGGAAATTAGTAAAGTTGGAGATAAGGATTCTCTTCAACTCAACAGTTCTGTTGCTATATATATATATGTATATAGCCTTGAAAAATTCTCTCACATGCACAAGAAGAAATGTACAAAAAATTCACTGAAGCACTATTTATAGTAGTAAAAATTTGGAAACAGTATGCCCATCAACTGGAAAGCAGAAAAATAAACTGTAGTATACTGAGACAGTGGAATATTGTATAAGAGTGAAGATGACCCAGTTAAAGCTACCTATATTAATATGAATAGACCTCACAAGATATAATATTGAGAGAAAGCAAGTTAGAGAATATACACAGTATTATATGATTGGTTTAAAATTCAAAATATGAAAAATAATACTACATACAATTTATGAATACCAATACAGTCATGCGTTGCTTAATGATGGGGAGATGTTCTAAGAAATGTGTCATTAGATGATTTCAACATTGTGCAAACATCATAGAATGTACTTAACACACCTAGATGGTATAGCTTACTACACACCTAGGCTATATGGTACTAATGTTATGGGACCACCATTGTATGTGCGGCCCATCGTTACTGAAACGTCCTTATGCCGCCCATGACTGTATATATAGTAAGAATATAGAGGGGCTGGCCCTGTGGCTGAGTGGTTAAGTTCGCGCGCTCTGCTTTGGCGGCCCAGGGTTTCACCAGTTCTAGTCCTGGGCGCGGACATGGCACCACTCATCAAGCCATGCTGAGGCGGTGTCCCACATGCCACAACTAGAAGGATCCACAACCAAAAATACACAACTATGTACTGGAGGGCTTTGGGGAGAGAAAGAAAAATAATAATAAAATCTTTAAAAAAATTTCAGATAGTGGTTACCTTGCGTGGGGCATGGAATGGGAAGAGAATGGGAACTGGGAGGGATACACCAGGAGTTTCAACTATATTTATAATATTTTATTTCTTAAGTTGTTTAGTGGGTACCTGGTGCTCCTAATATTATAATCTATAACTTTTTGTTAAATAAGTCATAATTTTATAAAAAGATGCAGGAAAGCTTGGTCAAATGATAAAGGTGTTTTATCTGAGGAATTTGGGTTTTAATTTCTTCCTCGTGTGTGTATGTGTGTTTTACAATGAGGATTTATATAAATCAGAAAAAAATAAAGCTATTTTCATTTTTCAGTGAGAATGAAAAAAATACACTTACTATTAGGCTACATTTCTCTTGATAATATTCTTTCAAATTTTCATCTTTAACACTCTAATTTTGCACCAGATCAAGTACTCTTTAAAGCAAAGGTTTAATACTATCTTCAAAATTTTTTTATTTCACAAATATGAATTTTTCTTTTATGAATTTTAAAAGTTAAATATTATTTGTTTTGCTCCCATTAGTTGAAATAGTCATTTCAGATATATGGCCTGAGACGAACCTGCAGACTGTTGTATTTCTAGTGCTTATTTCCAGGGCAGAGTTGGGTAGAAGAGACGTTTAAGGAATTATAGTATGATGTGTTATAATGGTACCATAATATGACTAGCATTCAGCCTATACTATTTTCTTTTCACCACTGCCTCCCCCGCCCCAACACACTTTTAAATCATCTAAACTAGAAACCTTAAGATTAAGCAAGGGAGCTTTTAAAAATACCTAGCCTAGGCCACATTCCCAGAGATTTTAGTTTAATTGGTCTGAGGGTGGGCCCCAGATATCAACAAACTTTTTAAAATTCCACAGGTGCTTCTAATGTACAGGCAGGCTTGAGAACCATTGGTTCTTAAAGTATGGTCCCTAGACCGGCAGCATCAGTATCATCTGAGAAATTGTTAGAAATGCAAATCCTTGCACTCTCTTCCCAGACCTCCACGAATTCTAGGGGGAGGGTGCTGTAATCTGTGTTATAATGGCTCAAGTTTGAGAACCACTGGTCCCTAATGCTTCTCAAGCATGAAAGTGCATATAAAACTCTTCTGGATCTTGTTAAAATGCAGATTCTGATTCATTTGATCTAAGGTGGGGCATCTGCCTTTCAAATAGACTCCCAGGTAATACCAATGCTGTTGGTCTAAGGATTACACTTTGAAAAGCAAGAGACTTGACCGAAAGCCTCTTGGGTGCCACCTAAAATCTGATTTTAACAAGGTTTCCAGGTGCTTTGAATGCACATTCCAGTATATGTAATGTAAGAGGAAAATCAGGACATACCAGTATCTAAGGGAGATGAGAGTTTGAAGAAGCAAAAATCAATATTGTAAAACACTGCAAAGATAAAGGTAGGATAAGAACTGAAATCATGTTTCATTTTAAAGATGTTGATGGTGGCCATAACAAGAATAATTTCATTGGAGTGGTGGAGACAGAAGTCAGAAGTAGATTGAGAACTGAATGAAAGTTGAGCACTTAGAGACAAGTGTATACAAATCTTTAAAGAAGAGAGTTTTTTAAGGAGGTCAGGATGAATGTTTAGATGTTGACAGGAAGAAGGAGGTAGAAGTAGAGAGGGAGAAGTTGAAGGTGCTGGAGAGGGAGGAAGCCGGATTCTTGAAGAGATGATACCCACAGCTGCCTAAGAACTAGCTAAGGAAGGAAATGGACAAGAGTTCAGAAGCGAGAAGCTCCTCGAGTGGTGAGTGGCTGGGAAGAGGTGGAAGAGAGCAGGACTTGGAGGGGTTGCCCCCCTACCTGGATAGTTTTATTTTCTCTGTGAAGTTTTACACCTACTGTTTTACACCTCTTCTTTCCAAAAAAAGAACAGCTAGTTTTATAAATTTCTGAAATTATGGTATTCCTTTGTGTACTATCTATGTCCTCTAGGAGAATGTAGACCCTTATGTGAGGGCAGGGTGTTCCACCTCTGTATCCACAACTCCCAGGACCTGGCATATAATAGATACTCAGTAAGTATTTGTTGAATGAGAATGGTAGATTATCAGTATAGTTGCTCATTTATTTTATTTTTTAACCCTATTGTGAACACACCAAATTTTGTAGCCTCTCACTTAAAATTTTTGTTGGGTAAACCTGAAATGTTAGTTACTAGTATTTTATTTATTTATTTATTTGTGAGGAAGATTGTCCCTGAGCTAACATCTATGCCAATCTTCCTCTACTTTGTGTATGAGATGCTGCCACAGCCTGGCCTGATGAGCAGTGTGTAGGTCTGACCCTGGGATCCAAACCCGCGAACCCTGGGCCACCAAAGCAAACTTAACCACTATGCCACTGGGCTGGCCCCTAGTTTTTTTATTTTTATTTTTTATGAATCTCTTTTTGGGAGAACTGCTGGCTAATTTAGGAGCAGAGATTATTAGAATAGACAAGGTAGCTGGAGTGAGAATGACTGTGGAAAGTGAAGGATGACTACTATTGATTTTTTTTTTTTTTTTTAGTGAATCTCTTTTTGAGAGAACTGTTGGTGAGTTTAGGAGCAGAGAGCATTAAAATAATGTGAAAAGTGAAGGACAGCTGCTATTGATGAAAGAACTAGAGTTCTTTAATTTAGCATATATCTCTTCATTCCTTTTCCCCCTACAGTGCATATTCTATTCTCTGTGGAAATAATTCTTACAGGGACAGATCAGAGGGAGCTCATATAGAGGAATGTTTTTTGTAACTAAATCAGTATTTCTAAGGACCTATGACTAATACAGAGTAATATCTTAACCAAAGAAAAATCTTTGTTGCAATGGAATTATTGGAATAGAAACTTCCCTTTAAAGTGAAATTATCTGTTAAAATGTAAATTTTATCTTTGTTTGCCACAAAACCCTAAGGAAGTTTTTAGTATACTGAATAGGTCTGATATTGGTTACGTGTGGATGGATAGTCTATAGACTAAAAATAGTAGAATAAGATTATTCCAAAAATGTTTAATTCTGCCATTCATATAGATATTACATCTGGTTTGCTGAATATTTGTATATAATTATGTATGGACAACTGTTTGGCATACTAAGAGAGAGTCTTGGATGTAGTTCTTTACTCAGTGCAAAAAACTATCTGTAATATAATATTCATATTAGAAAGAATTGTTGAAAATCCAAATAACAGTTGGGAAGAGGAATGTGTGAACATTAGGAGGGCCACTTCTGAGAATTTAAAAACAGTATTCTCAATATCTGATAGTGTTTAGGAATATTGATTAACTCATTCCTTTATATGTGTATGTCGGGGGTGGGTGTTGATCATGGTCTTTAAAAATAGCACAGGTAGGTTTAATTACTTGTAAGATTATATTCCATTTTAAATTCAAGGGGAAGGCATCATCATTTTCTTGGTCACATTTTGTATTAAGTGCATGATCCTATAGAAAGGACTGTGAGGTTTATAGAATTTAGGTAAGAAATGAACCTGCCTGCAAAGTGATTATAATGTGATGCAGACAGGAAAACTGGCCTCATTAAATTAGATTAAATTAAATAAATAAATTAATTAATTAATTAAATTAATTAAATTAAATTAAATGCGAGTTCACTCATGGTACATTTCTCCTCTATGTCTATCTTATGTTATGGACAGTTATGTTACGGTGTCTTTCCTTCTGGTGATCATGGAAAGGAATTGTGAGGGGAAAAGTCTGTATTGAGGAAAAATTATATTGATGAGAGATTTTTTTCTTCTGGGTTATTCTCAATAATTTTAAATATTATTACAGGTAAGAAAAGTTAATTTGCCTGAATTTGTATATAATGAAGATTGTTTCTCAGTTCCACAGAAAGAAATAAATGCAGTGTGTGTCTTTTTGAAGACATCTTTGGTTTGGGGTGAGATGGTAGGCTAGGTGGCTGCCTTCTTTGTGCACTGTTAACTCTGGTGATGGATTTTCTTAATAATCCAGATCAGGCTACCCAAGCTGTTTATTGTACAGTACTATTAAAAAAGATGTATTTTCTTTTCAAATGTATAATTGAAAGGGAGAATTTTCTCCTGACATATACAAGGCTTTTGTTTCATTATTTATTTGGAATAAATGGGGCCAGAGGGTATGAGTGCAGTTAGATTTCGTTGGAGGGGGGCTTGCAAAGACTTTTTGAGGCATGATGTGCAAGTGAGTGTTTTTAAATCTCAGAGGTGTGATTATGTCATAACAGCCATAACCTCTGGGCTTGCTTTATTACTTTTATTAAAACAAATCTGTATGGGGGTGCTATGTATATTTTGGTGATGAAGGAAATGAGGTGGTTAATTTATTATGTGAACAGCACTTTCAACTAACCACAGCGTGATTCACTGAGAGAGCAGTGGAAAAGCCTAGCTCTGTAGAAATGACTGCTTTTTGATTTGTGGACTTTAACTTTCAACACCAGAGCATGAAGTTTGTCTACAAAATGGTTCCCTTTTTTTTTTTCTATAATATTTTTGTCCAGTTTTAAACTTGAAATATTTTTCCTTTATTTTATTTTGGGCATTTACTGACTATGAATGATCTAAACAGTCCTTGCCAGCAAGTTAAGGGAAAAAAAAATAAAAGATGGGGTCCATGTAGGGCATTAGGGAAGTGGGTAACATCTTTACGGTTTCCAAGCAACCCACACATACCTCAGAAGAGGACTCCATAAAATAAATCAATATGCTAAACCCACAACCAATGAGGATAACTACTTGGTGTCAAATATGAGGCACCTATTGTTCTTCCCTTTTGTAGGATGCATTTATAAACAGATACTATAGTGGAAAAGAAAATCAGTCTCGTGCAAAGTAGTCTCTGACAAATGTTTGTTTGGAAGTAGGGGTTCCCTATGGGAGGAGGTGAGGATGTAATGCCACATAGAAGTACATACACTATAGAATGGAATCAAAAGAAGACCCGTCCATCTAATGAGCTAAGAGGGTATAAAGCACTTGTTGTATACTCATAAACAGCCATTGAAAGACCAAGAAAAGGTTGTTTGCTCTGGAATTGTGCCATATCCAGCATCATCTGGTGATGTGAACCTGCCGAGAGAGAGAGAGAGAGTGAAAAATAGGTCATTTTCCTGACAATATTTTTGAAAGATCCCTTCATTTTCCAAATGTGCCAGGTACCAACCATTTACAAACAGAAAGTCTCGGAAATCTGTAGGCATTCAACTGATAAGAATTCATTAAAGCATTTTATATCTGGAATATTAGAAGTCTCCATGAAAGTAAGGATGACAATTTTTTATTTTATCTCTGCTTCTTTAGAGTGGCACACCGCATTTCTCCTCAGAGTACTAAATTTGCTCTAAAAATTATGTCATTCTCTCCTAACACTTTCCCAGGGAGTTGGCAAAGGCCAGGAGAAACATGATTTGTGTAGATTGAAGACAGCATGCAGAGGAGGAAGGCCCAGGCCTGTGGTTTACGTAAACAGGGCAGCCTGGGAGGGGGCATTGGCACCCTTGGTTAGGTTGTTGCTCAGTCATCATGAGCAGTCAGTCCTGGTGAGAAGGTGTCCATTTTGAGACTGCTTCAGCCACTGTGATTAGTGATGATCATCCATAGTCCCAGACTGTGCTGGAAATTTAATTTTAAAAGGAATTGGCTTATAGGCAAAACTTGAATTTAATGACATTGGTTGAACCTCTCAGACTTTCAGGTATCCTCACTAACAGAATGAAACTATGTTCTGGACATTCCAAGAGACATTATGTTTGACACCACGTAAGCTCGCATTTAATTTGTTCAGAGCATGCAAGTCTTCATAATGGTGTGGTTACTTTTTTAAAAGGTTGAGATTTTAAAATTATTCTTGGGAATTGACTCTAAAAAGTCTGTTACTCGTCCTTCCCCTCCTAAATGCTCATCTCAAACCAAGGCAGAACGAACAGTTATTTTAAAAGCATGGCTAGAAGAGAAACCTTAATTCTGAGTATGCTCTCCAGTCTTCTCTGCCTTCCTCAGCACTTTTCTCCTGCTGTGTCCGCTTGCTTATGTGCCTCTTTCCTTGTCTCCCTTCCAACCTCCTATAAGCTGCTTTCAAAGAGGTAATCTGTTCCCTCTTCCCTTATTCAGGGCCCCTCCCTTCATAATGTGTGGAATACAACCCGGCTTTTAAAAAAGTGATTCTACCCTCCTTTACGATTTGAAACCTCCTCAGATATTTGTTGACAAATTTAAGCAACTTTATGAGTTTTTCAAAAAACAAACTTATGGGCTTGTTACCAGAGTGACATTAACTGAACACAGATGCAGTGATGGCAGCAGAATCCAGAAGACACCCAGCCCAATCTGCTAGATGGTAAGGGTGTGGCTTTAAGTAAATGGAACACTGTAGTTGAGAGTAAGACAGGAGGTATCTTCTTGTAGAGAAATCCTGTGTTTATCATTATGTTGGCAAAGAAAATTCGGGTTCTAGATTAAAATACTTGGTCGGTCATACCTGGGGCATGTAACTATGCTCATTGACATTTGCCCCTCCTTGCCATTGGGGAGTTCAAGTTCAAGGTGTGTTTAATCAAAATTTCCCTGAGAGGTAAAGCTCCTATATAGAGAGGGAACCTTTCTTTAAACTGAAATTGCATAAACAGTCTCACTGGCTCCTTCCTCATTTCAGTGAGGTTCAGTGAAAAAGAACACAGCCCCAGGGCACCAAAGGGAGCTGTGGTCTTACCTTGGTTTAGCTACATTTGCCATGTGACCTTGGGAAAGTAGCTTTGTTTCTTCATGCCTTGTTGGAAAATAAAATAAGGTTACCTATATGCTTTATGAAAGAGTGTTAAAAGGAAATTGTATGTATATATGTTTTTAAAAGATGTGAAAATTCCTAAAGGTGCGAGTGTGAAAGTGATTTTATTTCGTATGATCGGACCATCAAATAAACAGAGTCCATTTATGTTGGTGGGTTTTTTAGGTAAACCTTTTATGTTAAAGTTCTGTTATTTATTCGTATGCTAAGCTTATGAAGTATTCCTAGAATCATTTAATTTCAAGTTACAAGGGACCTTTGAGGTCATTTAGTTCACACTGGCAGGTATAAGCATGTTCATTGCCTTCTGCTAACAGGGAGGACGGAAGAAGCTGTGAGGAAAGCTTCCAGAACAAAGGATCAGAGTGGCAGCATTGCTGTGGTCATAATCCAGGAACGAGGAAACAGGCCTATTGCCTGAGCTGCCTCTTATAAATAGTAATGACAGGACGTGTTGCACAGGGAAAGATAGGCATTTGAAGCTGAATTGGAAAGGACACTTTAAACTTCTGTTAGTTATTACCTACAGAATTTTTTGTAAGTCTATAGTGCTTTACTTGTTATCCTTGTGTATCTGATTCTTTTCTTGTGGTTCACATCTAATGTTTAAATTGACTCAGTATTTTAGAGGTGGGTGGGGAAGAGGGTAGAATAGTTAAAAAACACAACAGCAAAAACAGAAACAAACTCAGTTTGTTGGGATGCACGATCCAGTTATGGGTTGTCAATAAGAAACAGCTGTTTGTTTGTTGACAGCCTGCCTGGCCTCTCCCATAATCAAGCTGTTTCTCATCATATAATTACCAACTCTTTAGTATTTGAGGCTTGTTGTGGATTTATAGTTGGTTATATAATGTTTGCCAAAACGTCATAGTTTAGATAAAAAATTAGTGATTCCCTCTAGTCATTCTACTGAAATATGAATGTGGGTTGTAATAAAAGAAAGATGCCTGAAGAGACTTCTGAAATTCATTTCCAACTTAAGGGAATATGGAGGGTGTTCTGTGTGTGTCTTCTAAGGAAGGAGGATCAGGGTAACCCTTCCCTGTTTTGTAGACTCTATTGCCAGTTGGAAAAGCGTTCTGTTCTCTTTTCCTTCCTTTTTCCCCCTCTGTTCTCTTTTCATGAGTGTAGCTAGGCAGCACTGATGTGGGCGGCAGGTTAGATTTCGTTCTGATCCAGAAGGACATGCTTTCATTCTTTTGTTCTTTCTTTTTTTTTTTCTTCTGTCTTCTTAAAACCTTATTCTGATGTTTAAGCCAAGAATGAAAGGAAATAAAGTTAAGTTTAAGTTCTCTGAGAGTCCAAGGTGATGTTTCAGCCTCCTGGGTAGCTTTACTAGCTGAAAAAAGCTGAGTGTGCCTCTTATCCTAAAGAGAACCGATGTAGGACACTTTATAAACAGCTCCCTTTTCAATCTGGGTTATGCTTGAGTGAGGTTCATTTTGTAGTAAGGGTAACCCTGTGTTTAGGAAAACAAGCCAGAAAGGTGAGGTTTCTGTTGCTTCGTTTAGTTTAATCTTCAAAATAGGGCAAAAACGTTTTCTAATCATGCTTCAGCCACAGCTTCTCTAGGAATGGAAAAGTTTCTCTCCTTAATGAATCTTTTCACAGTGCAGTTACTTCAAAAAAATCCCTTTAAAGACTACAGTGCCACTAATTTTTATTTTTGTAGACTCTAAAGTAGTATCACAATTTCTCCTACCTTTGATAGGTTTAAAATTATAATGGAATTTAGAATATTTTTAGTAGTTTTCTCTCTTTGATCTCAGAGGCATTACATAAATCAATAATTTTTCTCTATATAAATATGTATTTTAAAAGAAATTAACATTCAAAGTCCTTTTTTCATGATGGAAGGTTTGACTAGGAAAGGAAATACTTTAGCATAAAATTTGTAAAAAGTAAAGTTCTGAGAAAAAGTACATTTTGTATGTGTATAGTTGTCTCTATTATTTGCATGTGTTCATACTGTATCTTTCATCAGAAGTCCATATGTACTTTTTTCTAAAAGCGTAATTCATAGAAATATTTTACTTTAAAAGAATGTATCAAAATGGTTGCTCTTTCATAGTCAAATGACCCCAAATGTCAGCAGGCATTTGACTAACAATGATTTCACTAGGTGGCTAGTAACACTCAGAATTTAGGATTATTACCAGAATATGAAATGTTCTGATTGTGTGTTTTTTTCAAATATACCATGAGAATGACATTTCATATAGCTACTTTAAACTATTTGATTACAGTTAGTATTAGGGCAAGATTATGTCTGGCTTAATTGGAGCAGGTAGGAAGTGATGGAGTAGAAAGATGAATATGTTCACATGTGCAGCTGTGCATGTATCCTTAAAGCTCTATCAGCCCAAATCTGTTATCTTAGTAGTACTCAGGTGCATAATTCAAATGAATCACAGATGATCTATTTTAGAAGCACTTTACTATTTGGGTGACAGAGGAAGAGAATTTAGTTGTAATTTTAAGAACGTCATCCCAAAATCAATTAATGCTATATTTAATTTTAGCTGCCTCAAATCTTCATGGACAAAAATTATTGTTATAAAAGATGTGCAAATCCTTACTCCAGCTACCTCTTTTGGGGGGAGGGAGAGATTTAGGAGATGTTACAGGATATATTACAGTTTTCTGTTTTGCTTCTCTGTGTTAGACTTCTCTGTTTGGTGAAGAGATTTCTCAAAAACTATGCTAAAAATCCATTATTACAGAACCATTAAAAATACTGTTTTATTATCCAGTGATTAATGTCTATGACCTTTATTTTTGGATCAGCTTCATAAATATGTACATTTTTCTGTGTCAGTCATTGTCTAGAATTTCATTTTTGTTCTGCTTTCCATTACATACCATGAATTATATAAAATTAATTTAATCGCTACTACAAACAGAAATTAAATGTGCCCTAATCCAGAGTTACGTTGTTTGCTTTTACAACTGTAAGTCATAAGTAATTAATTTTCCTTGGAAAATTAATTCACTTACCATTCCCAGTAGCATCATATGTTGACACAGGGTTATAGATAGTTTAATATTTTTCTTCAGCATGCTGGCCTCAACTTTAGAAGACCTTAAATGAAAACAAATTAAAATTTACTCAACTGTATATAATTTGAAGTTATTTAAAATAAGTGTTGTTGTTATTGCTATCATCCAGGTGATGACTTGAAAATTATATTCAAACTTTATAAAATATCTATTAGTATTTTAACAAGTAGGAAACAATGTATTTTTAAAAGTTGTTCATATGACAGTAGCCATTAAAATTTTTATTCTTCAGTTCTGAGTAAAACAGTTTCCACGACAACCATCTGACAGCAGTAGCATGGAGAGTTTTGCCGTCACTTAATTGATAGGAAAGCCAAGCGAGTAACTTACTTGGGGACGTTTTGACCACCTAGGATAGCAGACCATCATATCTGATTCTTACAGAGCTTATTTTCAGCGTCTAACCTCGGTCATAGAAGGATTTCCATCAAGGTTATCTTCAAATGTAGAATATGAAAGATATCTTGTTTTAAACGCTCAAATACTTTTTACTGTATTGGTTGCCCTTCTCTAATTCTTTCATCCTTTCCTGTTTAATGGTTTTTTCTCCTTGCTTTCCAGAAAGGCTAATGTGGAAAATGAAATAAGCAAAAGCCTTTCAGTTAAATAAGTTAGGTTTTCCCTGGCTGCTGCTTATGTTCTGAGACTCAGAAAGTATAGGCAAACCAAATTTAGCTTTTCTTTTGCATTTGCCAGGAGGTTGTTTCGTAAGGTGATTTTTTTTTTTCTGGTTCATAAAACTCTATAAAACATATAGTGTTTATTACTTTATTTATATTTATTTAAGTTGCTAAGGTGAAACTCTACTGATGGTGGCAATGTTACAGTTTTAACAAGTGGGGGCTTATTTTATAAATGTGCCTTTGTGGTCATAGCTTTCAAAAATGCTGGGGGTTAGCAATGAAATGCTCTTTATGCCTTTTGGAAAGAAAATTTGCTGTTTAATTCCACTGTAAAAGTACTAGTAGAATACAAAATCACCACTGTTATTTTTTGTTGCCATTCATTGTTACACTGTTTTTTTGATCTGTACTCATAGGATTGAACTACATGTATTCCAAAATTGCATTAGGAAGAAAGTGTTTTCCTTGCTGCTTCTGTCATAAGGAGGATGACAGAAGAGTTCCCTTCCCTGTGCTTCAGAGGGTTTCTCTGTCTTAGAGGCCTTCAGAATTATGATAGTGACTTTCTTTTTTATCATCACCAGACAAAATGAAAAACCTGTGTGTGTCAGGTAATCTACATTTGTGTTTATGCTCTGACCCAAATATAGATTGTTACAGTCAGGTTTAAGGGAAAGCAGCTTTTCAAAAATAATTTATGTAAGCATCCTAGGCAATGATTATTCTAAAAGCTTTATCCATAAGTCTATACCATATACCTACAGAATGATTACGTATAAATATATATGATAATTCTGCATGCAGTCTTATACAGTTTTAAAAAATGCCTCTGCCTTCTTTCTGAAATGAACACAACAGGTTTAGTTTATTCTTGTTTTGAGGTGGAAAAGTAAATGTGTGCTTATAGAAATTTACTGGTATCAGTCTGCATTTTATTTCACAATATATTCTCAAAAAATTATGTTTAAATGAGAAGTTTGTCATGTTGTCCTTTATTAACTTTTATTTTGTGTCAAAATGAGTATCTTTTAGAGAAACATTTGATTTTACAGTGAGCTAGGAAGCATAGAGGGGTCATGTGGTGTGTGTACAAAAGAAGGTTGCAAGAGTGTAGAGAAAAGTGTTGAATTTAAATTACCTGGCATTTTACTCAAAGCTGGCAAATGAATATTTTATGTTAAAATATGTAAAAATTATGAATTCAAGAAAGAAAGTTTGAGGAAACAAAATTTTTTACTTTCCATGAGTATTTTGTTGATTCCAATTAGAATAGAAATGATAAAACTTTGTAGTAGAGATATGAATGTTCTTTTTAAAAATTGTGTAATGTGGTGATAGTACAAAATGTATAATTTGCTGAATAATAGTTGTGACATACATTAAAAACTATTTGTGACAAGTAGACAAGCAAGTGCATTTCTGTCATGAGGATTCTGAGGAGCTTCAAGCAGACTCTGACTTGAGTTTGGTCAATAAGATTTCATTTTTAATCTGTAAGCAGAGTGTAAATAATCATAGTTATTCCCAAATAGCTCCCTAAAGTATGGTAAAGGTGGAGTTTGCAGACTGCCAATACCTGTTGGAGAATGATATTGATGTTTTATAACATGTTACTATTCAATAGAGTCCTTAGCAATGCCACTGGGTAGAAAAGTAAATTTGTACCGAAAGAAATGTATAACTATTAATTTGCATTCTATTCCACACTGTTCTTTCAAAAGACTAAATTTCAATGGGTTTGCACTTCTATTCACAAAGGTAATAATTAAATTAAGGTGATATCCAGAAAGGTAAAAAGGCAATTTACCACCACCTGAGATTGACAGAACTCTCCCAGGTCCTTCAAAGTGAATCATGTTCCCTATCATTATCCCATTCGACCTTAATCTTACACACTGACAATGGGATAAATTGGGTTGTATTTTTGCTTTTACTAGAAACTCAAATCAAATCATAGTCAAGGTAGGGAGTACTGCAATGGAATATCCAGCTTTTATGCTTCTGCTAGGTACATATGTTAACCTTTGGCTATGGAAGACAGCTCACCTAGATACTGCCCTTTTCTTTTGTAGCACCATTCATAGTTTTGGGCCATCTTCAGTCTGATATGTAAGAACACTGCTGAAAAGGGCTGTGTGTCTTTATAAGAATATGAAATAATTTAGTGGTCCCTTTTTCATGGGTTTAAATGAACTAGAGATTTATGTTAATTACAGTGGCTAGATTTCCACATCTGTCCTACTAACCTGCTAATCAACGTGAAAGTGGGCGGGAGAACCTTTAAATAATAGCCTGTCTCCAAGTTGTTGTTTCATGTGTTTATATTAATTCAGAGCATTTTGTTCTTGTATATAAGAGGAATCATTTTTGAGTTGTGATTTTTATAAATTTGCAAAAACTCAACCTCTTCCCATAAACATTGCTACTACATTCAAGTTTATCATTTTTAGAAGAAAAGAACACTAGTTAGAAGCTATTTAATTTTTTTGTTTTAATGTTTATCAAATTTATAGGAAACCTCAAAATGTTATTGTTTTATCTTTTTTCCGTCCATATATGTAAAGAGAATGAAGTTAAAATTAAGCAGTGATTCCTCCCTTGGAGTGATTAAAAGAAAAGTAATGTGTTGTGTTTGCTAATAACAAACATGGACTTATTTTGAACTTATTGTACATTCTATCTCCTATAATGTGGAAAAAATATTGAAGGAAAATGGAAAGAAAGACTGTTCTGGCTAATAAGAGAGCTTAAGTCTGGAGAGGCCACCAAGGAGTCTGTCATGATTGACAAGCATTCTAGTGGAGTCTTTCTTTTCTTTTTCTCTCTTTTTTTTTCGTTGCAGTGTTGAAGTCAGTCAAAGTATATATACAAAGCTGAGTGAATACCAGTTTCCCCAGTACAGGGGCTATTTTTTCAGGAAGTCTAACTCAAACCAGATGTTTTGCCTAGACTCAGAGTTTGTTGCTGCCAAGCATCTCATCAGAGGTCAGAGTTCTGGGCTCTGGGCCCTGCTAGAATTCTTTCACAAATTGCTATTCGGTGAGGTTTTAATCCTAATGGAAAGAATAATGTGCTTGTAAAATCTGCAGTTATTACAAACACAGTATACATATTGTGGACTTCAAATGACTACATATTTCACTCCCATAAACAGGGAATGCAGACGAATGCCTTGTGTGATAGCTTGAGACATTCTAACTAAAATCTGGTATACAGTTTATACCACATTAACCGTTTGCATTTGTAAGACCCCAATAAAAGAAGCTGTTATCTTTGGGTGACAACTGGTAAGCAACTCATGCCCCCACCCACAACAATTTTTTCTAACAAGCCGTACAACCTCATACAGCTGTTTGAACACAAGAATTAAAAGCATTTGGAACTAAATATTGGATATTCTCTTAGGAAGATCTATGAATGCTACAGCACTAAGTGAAAAGTTCTTAAAGCAAGACACCATTGTGCCAAGGCTTAATTATCCCACATTCAAAAATGCGTGTATTAAAACTGAATTCACTTACTCAAATTAGGATGAAGAGTATTTTTCTTTGTAATGGAGAATGTGATTGGTATATAGCTGAACTTGAGTTGTGGCTCTTTTGGAAAGATTAAGGGAGATTAGTGAGATTTATTGTATCTCTGCTTACTTAATTTTATACACAAATAATATTAGATGCTTATGTGGAAGCTTTGCTGTTGTTGATTATGAACCCAAGAGGAATTCCCAGATAGAAGAGGTGTGTGAAACCAGAGATTCACAATTTGGGCTTGAGATAAGTATGTTAATTAGACCATATCTACTAAAATTAAGTAAATCTGCATTTGGGATAGATGTGTATTAATTTTTGTGTCAACAAAACAGAGAAGGTCCAAATTTTTGAAAATGAGAGAAATTGAACTTTTTTATAAAATAAAAGAAACGATTCTAGCATCCCTGAATTATCCCACACCATATGAAAGCACTTTTTGGTTTGAACAGTTTGTAGTATTTATTTAGGGGTGGGAATCTAATTTCTAAATACCACGTTTTTGTTTTCATATTTGAATGACAACACTATGGAATATAATAAATATATGACCAAAGCTAAAACAGGTTCACCAAATCTTCCAAATAAATAAAAATTGGTTACCTGTGGGATCTCAAAAATTCTAATAGAACCTTATGGTATGGGTAGTGCCTTTTAAACTACAGTTTTGATTTTACTTTTCATTTCTACAAAAGAAAATCCACATTGATATCATCTCTACTGCACAGACAATTGCATTGGTGTTGAGAGGAGTCATCATTTCTATGAACTTAAGTTCTGGTCTTAGCTGCCGACCAATGAAAAAAGATTTGTTGAAGCGTGTGATGTAAAAAGGGAAATGTTTGGAGGATATTTGTGTTGTATCACTTTCTTCAAGTCGTAGAACAATTTTAAGAAGCTATTTCCTGATTAGTCCTTATGCTATTTTGTGCCTCTGGACATCTTACATGGTGGCGGATCTTCTGCAGAGTCTTATTTTCTGATGTGTATCTCGCTAAGTACATCCTATCTCCTTTCCACTTACACTCCCATTGTCTATCATATTTACTACTCTGTTATTTAGTTTCCCTTTATTACATCATTGCTTACAGGGGACTTTTTCTTGGAAGAAAGGTGAAGTATTAATGCATGGTATTTTTATTATCTTTGACATCTTGAAAAGTGAGATAATATTTCTTTTTTACTTGTTAATAGACTGTAATTGGTGAGCCCCGCCCCAAAGTCAGGCGATACCCTCATCATTTCTATAAAGAAGTTGGAAATAAATGTCAAAACTTGAAGCTACATTTCATTCTATATGGCATAATCATTCAAATGCAATTAAAAGAATAGTCTGAGACTGTGATCAGTTAATGAGAAACAAACAATTTCATATTAATGAGTTCCCATTTGCCAATAATTCAGTCATTTGTAACTTGAATCAGTCATCACCCCTGCAAATAGCCCTTTCAAGACATTATTTGCAATTTTGTCCTCTGTTTTCTGTCCTTGATGTTGCGAAAATGGCCGTCTACTGTTACAGGAATGAAAAGAGATCCCTTTCAAACATCTTTTGTGTTTCCACTTTCAGTGAAAAATGTTTTTCAAACCTGCAGCTGGTTATTTCTGCAGGAGTTCCCACTTATGCTCAGATTTGATTGACATTTTGAAATGGCAGCTTTTCATGAAAAGCTGTTAACTTGTAGAATTCAGTTATGGTACTAAGACAGACTGACTTTGTTCTATGGCTGGGACCTGTCCAAACTAAATAGAACCCTGCATCTGAATTTAATAGTGCTACTCAGCCAAGATAGGGCACTTTTTCCCTTTTTTCCCCCTCCGAAACTCTGATGATTCTTATGTGTTCCAAAACCAACTTGATGGATATTCATCCCAACATCTTTCTGTTCTATAATTGCTTTAATTGACATATGTATTCAGTCTCTTGTTCCCTCTCTTGAACATCTAATGGACTAGGACAGTGCTTTATTTTAAGATATGATGCTAATTGAGAGGAATTTATTTCGCGATTAATGTTACAGAGCACAAAAATTTAGAAATAGTGTAATTGTTTTCTTCCAGTGTAAAGAATCTAAAATGTTTAGAAATATGTTGCTACTAGGACTTATAGATTTATTCATTATGTGAAAATATTTTGAAAAACATTTTGCATACGATACTATACAAATATAGTTTATTAATATTACTTATTCGTTTACTCAACAAATAATTATACCTTCAATTTCAAGGGGCAACGTGCTACAAACCATGGGAATCACAAAGTACCTGATCCCTGCCCTTAAGCAACTTTGAATTTAATATCTTCTTCATATGCTTAACTAATAATTAGTGCTTCAAAATGCACCAATTCGTAACATTATCTGGTGATAATGGTGTTTAATTTTCAATTGCCTAAATGTTCTTGTATTTGATTTCCATATAGTAGTCTCATGTGATGGATAAGAAAATTTGGTATGCTAGTCCTGTGTTTTTTTGTGTGGTCCCGTGCTATCTCTTGGGAAATGTAAAACTCCAGCTTCACTTCCAGATTTTGGGGCACTATTTGTCGTGTTATGCAGGACTCTTAACCCTGAACATCTGTACGTGACAGCTGTTTTCACCTGTCTTAAGAGAGAGAGCTAGGACAGAGAATCACTATAGATCCTGACCACCTTTATGAAGCCCTGATCTTCACCTTCTCAGCTCACACTCCTACAAGTTTAATTGAAGCAGCTGACTGAGAGTGATTATACAGTTTGTATTAACTGTAGCTCGCCTGTTGCTGCTGCGTTACTCTTTGTAGATAGACTTGACATTCCGCAGCGTGTCTCCGTGAGTGTGAGCTAGTACTGCTGCAGCCGGTGCTGCCCTCGGAGAACGTTGCTGTGAGATACAGTGTCTAATTTTTATTCTTACAGCTTGGAATCAGAAATGCAGAATTGATGTTGGTTGAAAATATTGGCTAAAATGATAATTTTAATATTATCCCTAGATTTTAATATCTCACCTTGGTTTTGCTCACTAATAACTTAGATAATTGAAATAAAATCATATATATCCATTTGTATTAATATAGAAGATTTCATAGGATCAATATATTATAACCCAATATTAGCAAAAATGATATAACTTTGAAGTCATAGTGGCATTAATTTCAGAATCAAAATCACTTTTTAAATAAGAGTTTAAATTCATTTTCCCTACTTTGATGAGTGTAGGGAGCAATTTTTCGATCTTAATTTGACATATGTGTTAAGAATACCTGTAGACCTAGAGGCTGGCCTGGTGGCGCAGCAGTTAAGTGCGCACGTTCCGCTTCTCCGAGGCCTGGGGTTCACCAGTTCAGATCCCGGGTGCGGACATGGCACCGCTTGGTAAAAAGCCATGCTGCGGTAGGCGTCCCACATATAAAATAGAGGAAGATGGGCATGGATGTTAGCTCAGGACCAGTCTTCTTCAGTAAAAAGAGGAAGATTGGCAGTAGTTAGCTCAGGGCTAATCTTCAAAAAAAAAAAAAAATAGCTGTAGACCTATAGTTGGCAAACAGGTAGCCAAAAGGGCTTTTCTCTGTCTTTCTGGGGGAAATGTCAACTGATATGACGATTTCAGTGTGCGGATTGACAATATGTGTCAAGAACCTTAAAATGTCCATTTTTGTTTTGACCAATTAATTCTTTTTGGGGGCTTGTGTCCTGAGGAAGCCAGTTAATTTTTAAATTTTATGCATAAACATATTCTTACAGTGTTACCTATAATAATTGAAAACTGGGAAAGCAAAAGAAAATGTTCAATTGAAAAAACACACGGGGCCGGCTCTGTGGCCGAGTGGTTAAGTTCACGCGCTCCACTGCAGCGGCCCAGGGTTCAGATCCTGGGCGAGGACATGGCACTGCTCGTGAGGCCACGTTGAGGCGGCGTCCCATGAGCCACAACTAGAAAGACCTGCAACTAAGATATACAACTATGTACAGGGGGCTGGGGTGGAGGGGAGTTGGCAACAGTTGTTAGCTCAGGTGCCAATCTTTAAGAAAAAAAAAAAAAAACACTGGATTAACTGAAGTTTGTCCTTATAATTGAATAATCTACAATCATTTAATAGTAAGTTTCCAAAGAATCTTAGATATTAAAATATTCAGTCAAAAAGCTGGATTCATATTTGTATTACAGAAGAAAATATGCCTAGGAAAAGTCGAAGGAAAAATCCCTATAAACTAAGTTGCTCCTGAGTGATAGGATTGTGTATATTATTTTCTTTTCCTTTATGCACTTGTGCACTTTCCTACTTTGCTATGATTAAAACATGTAACTTTTTTTTTGGTCAGGAAGATTGACCCTGAGCTAACATTTGTTGCCAGTCTTCCCCTTTATTGCTTGAGGAAGATTAGCCCTGAGCTAACATCTTTACCAGTCTTCCTTTATTTGGTATGTGGGTTGCTGCCAAAGCATGGCTTGACAAATAGTGTATGTCCACGCCTGGGATCCGAACCTGGGAACCAGGGCTGCCAAAGCAGAGCACATCAGACTTAACCAGTACACGAAGGGGCCGGCCCCTAAAATGTGTAAATTTTATTCTCTGGGGGAAAAAATAAACTTATTAAATGAGAAACCTAGAAAAAAATAGTAGTGACAATTGGAATCTAGGAATCTTGTTTTCTAATTTGTTCCATGGCAGCTCGAAGGTTTGAATCCTAGTTCAGAAAGTGAAAAACAGTTCCTGGAGGCCATATTCCACCAGCAGAGGATTGTGGTTGGCTAGCACTGGAACTTTAACATACTGGTGTTAAGTTTGAATGTCCCTGGAGAGAGTACAAGCCTCTCCAGTATACCACCAACCCCTACTCATCTCTCTCTTATTCCTGGCCAGATTCATACATTTGTGTAACCTCCCAGACCTCTGAGATGTTTTATTTGTACAGCTCTGTGCCTAATGCTGAATACTTTCGTCAGTGGTAAAATGGTCCACTCCAGTTTTTGGTTTTGGTTTTTGTTTTGTTCACCCAGCAGATGATAATGGTGGCGGTGGTGATGATGTTAATCACAGTTAGCATTTGTTGACCTTTATTATGTACCAGGCTTATAAGGAAATTTAAGTTAATGATGTAATCTAATTTTCACTGTTCTATTAGGATGGGTGCTATTTTTCCCCCATTTTATCAATGAAACAACTGAAGCTCAAAGAGATTAAGAATCTGTTAATAATGGAGCCACAATTTGAAGCTAAGTCTAAGTCTACTTGGATTCAAAGTCTGTGCTCTTAATACTTAAGTTGTGTCCATAATAATTCTACTTTAGCATCACTAAAAATATTTAATCATGCTGCTTATGTTATTGAAGAGGGAACTTGGTAATAATTGCCGTTCTTGTTTATGTATGTCACAAATGAAAGGAGAAAAGGTTTTTGGTATTCTTTATACCAAAATATATATATTAAACAATAAACTATGTTATTTCATTTTTAGTTTATAATTGTAGATTGTGTGTTAAGATATAGGGAGTAAATACAAGTTTACCATGGAAACTTGCTATAAATATTATTCTCTGTAATAAGGAATAGTGTACCTATTTCTTTTCTTTTCTTTTTTGGAGGAAGATTAGCCCTGAGCTAACAACTGCTGCCAATCCTCCTCTTTTTGCTGAGGAAGCCTGGCCCTGAGCTAACATCCATGCCCATCTTCCTCTACCCAATATGTGGGACACCTACCACAGCATAGCTTGCCAAGTGGTGCCATGTCCACACCCGGGATCCAAACCGGTGAACCCCGGGCCGAGGAAGTGGAACGTGTGAACGTAACTGCTGCACCACCAGGCTGCCCCAATAGTATACCTATTTCTTATATAAAATTATGTTGACTTCAAATATGTAATTCTTATATACTCAGTTCCTGTTACCTAAAATATTCAACAACATTACCCCTACAATAGCTATCTGAGTTTATAAAAACAAAGCTTTCTGGTAAATACTTTGATACACAACTTTCATAGTTCTGTATACCTAGTGCCTGTTATCTCAAATATATGTTTTATTTTAGCTTTTGGTTTTCTTTTGGCAAAGGAAACCAATTTGGGGGATTCTGATTAGAGGGAGAAAATTGGTTTCTATATGGAATACAAAGTATATGCTTTCCAAAATTTGTAATAGTCTCGTGTGGGTTAAGTCACTTAACTCTTGTATCTGAATCCCATTTAGGAAACGTGACATGCCATTTTAAAAGTATTTACAAGTGATAGAAAAAGGAAGAAAATTGCAGAAGTAATCTCTGCTTTAAACTCCTTAGAGAATGGGTGTCCATTAAGCAAATACAAAACATTTATTACTCTAGTAGTACATGGAAAGTTAGAAGAGAAGAAAAAGCAATAAGTAAAATCCTGCCACTGATGACTAACTGGAGATGTATAAGAAGTAAATGTTCTGAGTTCATGCGTGTCAAAAAAATATTTTACTCTCACTCTTGAATAATAGCTTCATTGGATGTAGACTTTTAGGTTGAAAATCATTTTTCCTCAGAGATTTTATTGCATCCATTCTTTTGTCTTCCACCGTCCAGTGGTGGTGGTGGTAATCTGGTTCTCATTCCTTTGAGAGTGACTGTTTTTTACATCCCTGGAAGTGTTTTCGCATCTTCCTCTATATGCCTAGTTGCTTGTCTTTTTCCATTCATTGGCTGGATGCTTATTGTACCTTGATAATCTGAAGATGTCCTTCAGCTCTGGGAAAGTGTCTTGTGCTCTGCATTTGATTTCTTGTCCTTTGTTTTCTCTGACTCCACTCAGGTGGCCCTGGGACCTCTTAGGTGGAACCTTTCTGTCTCTATTTGCTGAAATTTTCAGCTCTTGATTTTTGTCATTGTTATTGTTCTGGGGGATCCCTCAGCTTTATCTTCTAATCATCTGATTTTGAATATTTAATTTTAGTAATCATTTTTAATTTCTAAAAAGTATGATATGTTCTCTTGATGTGTTCCTATTTTTTTGTTCATCTTTTTAGCTACAGCATTTTCTTTAATTTTCCTAAGAATACAAACCAGAGATATTTCCTCTCTGTCTCTGTTTCTCCTGCTTTTTTTGTTTTTCTGTTTGTTATCTTGATATGTCTTCAGATGGAGGCTTTTCACTTTCTTAGGAGAGGCTTACTGTCTCTTCCTGTTTAAGAATATGACTATACAAAGCTGAACGGAGCTTCGCTATACGCAGGTAGAGTTGTTTCATTAGGAGACTGTGCTTTATCGTGCTCTCTTGAGGGGAGGTAGCTGTACTTAAACTGGGGAATGTCTGTCTACCTGCCACATTTCGAAGACTTTTCCCCTGAGGCTTTTTCAGTTTCTTTAGTGAAGAACCCTACAATTTTTTCTCCTTTGGTCAGGGAAGCTGGAGTAAATATTTGACTGGCTAGTGGAATAAATATTTTGGATGCTGCTTGTGGTGAATTTGGAGGTGTACTGGGTTGAGTAGTGTCCCCCCAAAATTCATGTCTACCCAGAACATCAGAATATGGCCCTATTTGGAAATAGGGTCTTTGTAGATGTAATTAGTAACTAAAATGAGGTCATACGGAATTAGGGTGGGCCCTAATCCAGTGACTAGCGTCCTTTTAAGAAGAAAGAACACAGACACACAGTGGGAGAACAGCATGTGAAGACGAGACAGAGGTTGGAGTGATGCAGCTACAAGCCAAGGAATACTGAGGATTGCTGGCAGCACAATCTAGAAACTAGGAGACAGGCGTAGAAGAAATTCTGCCTCAGAGCCTCTGGAGGGAACCAAATGCCGACAACTCGATTTTGGACTTCAAGGCTCCACAAATGTGAGAGAATAAATTTTTGTTGTTTTAAGCTATCCAGTTTGTGGCACTTTGTTAAGGCAGCCCTAGGAAACTGAAACAGGTGTGCAGCAAACAAGCCTTAGTGACCTGACCAGCACGCTCACCGGGCTTTTGAACAGCATCTGTTGCCTCCTAGCCTGTTGCACTGGGGACCATACACAAGACTTTCAAAGGGCCAGACCTCAGACTTGAGAAGAGGATTTCCAATCCTTAGGTCATGAGATTTTAGGCTGAAAGATTAGGGAAGGATCAGCCCCTCCCCTGGTGTGAGTAGGGGCTGGGAAGATTTAGTGGTGGAGGGTATGACAGAACTTTTGTCTCCGTGCCTCTTCTGCTACCTCAGCATTTGTGGTTGGGGGACCACCAGCCCATCCTCGGCATGATAAAGACGAGTAGGGTCTTAGGACTTGCAGTTCCAGCACTGGGGACGTTATGAAGTAATGACCTCATTCACCACCTCAACTTTTTATCAGGATTGGTTGTCTTAGCACTGGGCTACTTTTTCCACAGCATGCTGTGCTGAAGGCCAACTCCTTTTGTGTGAAGTCAGCCTACCAGGAGTCAGTCTTTGGCATGTTAACTCTTACCTCTCTCAGAAGGCAACTATTTTATAGTCCGACTGAATTAACGCTCCAGCTCTTATCCACTGTGGTCTCTGACATACCCCAGGACAGAGCCTGACTCCTGAGCTCCCTCCGCAACTGTGTCCCCTGTGTGAATGCATCAGCCTGCAGTGTCCTCCTTCTGCCTTTCCTTCCTCAAGACACCTGATACTAATGCCTTGAGGAAAATGTGCTCCTCACCATTGAACTTTCCCTAGTAGCAGGTATATCACAGAGGCTTAGGCAAGGAAAAAAAGCCCTGACCTTTTTTCTTTTTTAAAGTTATCTTTCCATTTTTGTTACACTTTCCTGGGGAAAAGTTGTAAAACTCAAGCCTTTAAATTCAATTACTTTTAAGATGGCCCGGTTTCCTAGGTGAGTTATCAATAGTTGAAAAGTATGTCTGACTTTTAGTAACAGCCATTATTAAAACAAGTATGGGCCCGGGCATGGATTTAAGTCACCGACAACGTGTGGTTTTCTGTGCTGTCTATGCATTGGTTTCTGTAATGTGTTTCCAGCTTTGTTCCATGGTTTGACTAGCACTAATTCCTTTCCTACTTTTTCTGTACCTCTGAGAGGGAAGGTATTGCTTCTGTAGACTTCACATTGTAGAGAAAAGCTCACCTCATTGTGACCCCTAACCTATGTAGTAAATCCTCTGAAATTAATTTTGGTTCTTTCTGATCCATGTCTCCACATGACTCCCCCCAAGATTTCATTATTAGATTTTGACAGCCTTTTAAATTTGTAAGTGCCACAAATTTGTCACTAGAGATGAATGAGTAAAAAGAAAATTCCTTGCAGTGGAGGATATGGGTAAAAGATTTCAAGCGACAGATCTGCATCAATAACGTTAATGTTTAAAGGGTGATGAAAACCGTATAAGTCTTAGGCCAGAATCTTGTTTCAGCTGAGTCCCAGAAATTTTGACCACAGAAGCCAAGGCACATTCCATTTATCCCAAGAAATGTTTTTTTCAAGTCTTTTCCAATTGTCTGCAAGACATTTGTCACTGTTGAATGCCTGAACCCTTAAGTGCTTTTTTACTATATTAGTTAAAAGGAATGGAAATACTGCCCACTGTTCACAAGATGACTTTTGTCTTGCCTTGAGTTCCTAAAGTGGAGAGCAGTTTGATGTTATTTTGCCCTCTATTTTTCATGTTCATCCTCTGGCAAGGTTTTTAAGGAATTTTGCATCATTCTTTCTGACTGACTTCTAGCATTACTTTCATGCCACAAGGTTGCCTTTACTGAGCACTGAGCGGTCGCAGAGTCATGGATTTTTCTTGTTTCTTACTGATACCAAGGGTGTTCCCCATTGGCTTCTGATGCTGGTGCAGAAGAGCATTAGTATTTGGGGGGGTATTGTACTGAGAAGTACAGTCAGAGGAAATCTAGAAAAAACATAACTGAAATTATCCTGAATACAATGCCAGTTAGTAGATGTATATTATTATTTTTTTAACTAAAAGAGAAGGATAAAGAATTTTAAACTGTTATAGTATGATCTTTTGTCTATTTATTTGCATAATTTTTGATATTTTTGTCAAAAACATATTAACAAAAAAATATTTATTAAAAACTAAGCTATTATAAAGAGTTTCCCTGGGAAATGAAAAGTAGTTCTTGGGTAAAAGAAGAAAGAAAAAATAAAGGAGAGAAAAATGCAAAGATTAAAAATTATCACCACCCTACCTTCATTCCAAGCCTGCACAGAAGGTTTCCCTGTTTGTAGATGTTCTTTCCCGAAGTCATCTGGAACTGATACCATAATAATATAGTGAGTATGATGATTTTACAATGGAAATTTCACATTACACAAAGCATTTTTTTATTACAAGTTGATATGAAGACAGGTTTCTTAAAGTGGACCATTACATTATATTTTCCTAAGTCACTAATAATAAAACAGCTAATTAGTATTTATGAAGTGCTTAATAGGAGTGAAATGAGATTATTCTCGCTTTTTACAATTGATGAGAGTAAGGCAGCAAGATGCTATTGGACTTGCTCAGTCTTCCTTACTACCTTTCATTTTCATTTATTTCCTAACGTTAAGATAGCATGGGCTCTGCAGTCCAGCTGCCTGAGTTAAAATTTTGGCTCCACCATTTATTGGCCTAGTGACCTTGGGCAAATTATCAAGTTTGTTGTCATCAATATCATCATTCCTAGTGTAGAATGGTAGTACCTTAGCACTGAGAGGTATCTAAGAGACTGTCAAATCAACCCCCTTATTTTCTAAAGAAACGAAGCCAAGAAAGTTGTGACTTATCCATCAGTAGTTAGTGTTTTATTTATAACTAGAACAATGATCTTTTAACTTTTGTGTCCTTTCTGCTACAGCAGTTTCCACACTTTTGATTTCATGGGCTAGTAAACTTTTTTTTTTTTTTTTAATTTGTTGTTCTGGTAGCCAGTCTCCAAGATGGTCCTCAGTAATCCCTGCCTCTTGGTATTAACGCTCTGGTGTAGTCCTCTCCCACATTTTACTGGTCTTTGTGACCAGTAGAATGTGGCAGAAGTAATGGTGTATCACTTCTGAGCTTAAGTTATAAAAGACACTGTGGTTCTGTCTTGGATGCTTTTGTTCTCTTGCATCACTCACCATTGGGGAAGCCAACTTCTGTGTCATGAGCAGCCCAGCAGATGCCTGTATGAAGAGGAACTGAGGCCTCTGACCAACAGCATGCAAAGAACTTAGGCCTTCTGCCAACAATGATGTGAGTGAACCATCTTGGAAGTAGATCCTTCAGCCCATTCAGGTCTTCAGATGATTTCAGCCCCAGCTGACATCCTAACTACAGCCTCATGAGAGGCCCTCATGAGAGCCAGAACCACTCAGCTAAGCTCCTCCTGGATTCCTGACCCTCAGAAACAGTATAAGATAATAAATCTTTGTTGTTTTAAGCTGCTAGTTTTGGGGTAATTTGTTACACAGTAGTACATAACTAATGTAGTAGGGTTACGGAGAACTGATATATTTCCAAATTTTTTCCAACAAGCAAAAGGGAAAGGACTATTTTAGCACCAAAATAGCAAGAGTGTCATAACCATATAGTAAAGGACCGTTCTTTAAATTGAATAAATTTATCTTGTTGAAAAACTTTCTCTTTGTTCTTTTTTTCACTTTGCTATTGACCACTGAAAACTTTGTCATGAGCTGACATTTCGGAACCACTGTACTTCATCATACTGTATTTCAGTTAGTAATTTTCAACTTTGCCTTCTTTTGTGTCCTCAGGTGTTTGCTGAATAAAGGAAAATTTGTTATCTTTTGAAATGTGGCTATAGAAAAACCAAACTGAGGAAACTCAAGTTGTATTTCTTATTCATTGTGGAAGGTACAATAACACATCAAGGCTATGCTCTGTTTAATCACTCTATCCAATTTCTCTGTGTTTAGATTTTTCTCATCTGTGAGTTGAAGGGTTATACTACATATAATCTCTTGCAGCCTTTCCAGTCCTAAAATCTTAAGATTCCAATAGAAGACCTTTGGGCATCATTCTTTTCTCCCGTACTCCTTGCCAACAAAAGGAAGATGGTAATCATAAAACTTTTGCTTTTTCCATTTTTAAAAATGAGTTTGTTTAAAATCAAAATTAGAACCTCATCAAGATTAACATGTTACCCAGAAGGAGAAAAAAGGAAAATCACGAGTGAAAACGACATACTCCTTTTCCTCTGATTCTGGCATGTGTGTACTTAACGTCCTGACCTCCACACCTACTGTTCTACCACTGTGGAGGAGCCAGCCAGGAATGGAAGGGTTCCAAAGCAGTCAAGTTTCCATTGAGAAGGAAATGCATCTGTCATTCATAGCTGAGCTGGTTAGGTGGCAGATCATAATTATTTACAGTGTGTCAAATAAAATGCTGCAATTGATCTTTCTTAGTGACAGAAGGATAGAAGAATTACAGGGAAAGGGAACAGGAGAAAGTAAATTATAGTTTCATAATAGAAAAATACCAGTGCCCTGTTAAAGCAAGAAGTCTCTTCAGAAATCTCTTCTCTTTTTTTTTTTTGTCATTGCATAGACATTGTTACTGTTTACATCAGATTTGTAATAAGAACAATGTGATACAGAATTTTAAACACCTATCTGTTTTGTCAGAACGTTTTTAGTCATGGTAAGCCTTATGAATGAATAGAAAATACTATCTTGTAAGCAAAAAAATGCTTCCTGATTGTTGCAAAACTTTTCCTTAAAAAAATAAAACAGTAAAGTCAATGGATTTTCTTTGCAGCCCAAGCAAGGGAGCTGGAATTTGCATTACTGGAGCAAGTGATACTGTTTTACTTTTGAGAAATAGGGAGCAGAGTGTATAAAAGGTTAGGCTCAAGAGATAGACCCTTTGCATTCGCTACACTCTGGCAGTATCACTGTGGGCGGCTTACTTAACTATTTCTGTGCCTCAGTTCCTCTTCTGTAAAATGGAGATAATAATAATATAACAATATTAACAACCTCAAGGTTGTAAGTTAGCATTGTAAAATTCCAGACACCTCTTAGCACCCAATAGAAATGTTTTCTATTAGTTTTACTGTAAAATGAATTTTCTTGTACAGGGATTTGAAGAACTCTGACAGCTTAGTATAGGTTCCCTGTAACACTTTGTATTTTGCCCCTTCATGGTAATTTCAGAATTATTTGCATAAAAAACTGCAAAAGAATTGTGTTCTTCATTTATTTAGCTGCTTACAATATGTGCCTTTCGACTTCTGTCCCTTACTGTTGCTGGATCCTCTCCCTACACTCTGTCACCCTCCCAAGGCTTTCGATGTGTTTTTATGTTTCTCCCATTTGCACGCTAGACAGTTCATACTTAGTAATGCTTCACCACAAATCTCTCCCCTGAACTCTGGACTCAGTACATCCACCTGCAAACCTAACCTTTCAGTTTGGAATTCTAATAGACTTCTCCAACTGGATTGTCTAGAAAAGAACTCTTGACCTCACCCTGCTAACCTGCCCACCACTCCCAAATTTAAAATGAAAACCACTAAATTGTTCCTCTCCCATCCTTCCCTGTTTCTATTAATGGCATCACCATCCACCCACTTAGTAAAGCTACAACCCTAGTCTCATTAAAAATTTACTTTTATTAAATCCTTGATTCCTCCCTTTGCTTCTTGATCCCCTAGTATTAACTCCATCTCTACTTCTTTCTGCCCCAACCACCTGACTCTAGACAACCATCACCTCCCTCTTAGTGTATTGAAAAAGTCTCCTACGAGGACTTCCTGTTTCTACTTTTGTCTTTTTTCAGTCCATTTCCTACAGCATGCTTGTTTGAAAATGTGTGTCAGATCTTGTCTCTGTCCCCAATGTCGTTAGAATAAAATTCAGACTCCTTGCCACGGGGATTGATAAGATCTTTGTCTATTTCTCCAGCCTTATTTCTGACCACTTTTCCTCTTTCCCATTATGTCCCGGCCACACTGCCCTCCTTTCAGTTTCATGAACACCTCAGGGCCTTTACACTTGTGTTTTCAGCCTAGAATGTTCTTTCTCTGGCTCTTTGCATGGCTGGCTCGTTCTCATTCTTCAAGTGTCAGTTTTAATCTATGTTTTCAAAGAGTCAATTCCCAGTCACCCAAGTAGCCACCTCCAACTCCTTTGACTATCATGTTACTCTATTTCTTTTATAGCATTTATCACAAGTTATAATTGTAAGTTTTATTTGTTTATTGTATATTTTGCTTATCTGTTTGCTGCTATATTCCCATTAATTAGAACAAGGCCAGGTACAAAGCAGACACTCAACATTTACTGAATGAATGAATGAATGAATTCATAAGCATTAGAAAGTTTATTTTTCATTTGCTTGCTTTTGAGTCTATTCAAGGCACTTCCAAGCTCATTCAGATTGTTGGGAAAGTACATTGCCTTGTCGCTACATGACTAAGGGTCCCAGCTTTTTGCTGGCTGCTGGCTGCAGACCCCTCTCAGGTTCTAGAGGCCACCCACAGTTCCTTGCCACATGGGCTTCTTCGACATGACTGCTTACTTCATCAAGACATTAGGAGAATCACCTTTGCCATGGTCCACTGCTTAGAAGCAAGGCATGGGTCTTGCTCACACTTAAGGTGAGGGGATTGATTATGCAAGGAGTGAACACCAGGAGGTAAATATCACTGGGAGGGAGCATTGGGTCTGTTTGCCACAGTAATGAATGATAAAGTCCTGGTTTCCCTAAGTGTGACCTGGATCAACATAATTTTTAAAGAGAGTGAAGCTTGCTACTTCTTCCCATTGGAATGAGGGACTTTGGTTGCCTCTGAAATTTTACATTGATAACAGCAGATACTTATTACAAACCTGCTCTTACAAACTCAAGACACTCCTGCCTTAAAGAGGAGAATAGAAGTTTTGTTAGAATGTTAAAAGGGAGGCACATAAAGAAGGGAGCTAGATTGCCTTTTCCTCCTGTTTCTTCTCAATATGAGAAAAAAGCTTTCAAACTAAAATGGAAATAGGTTGCTAATTTACTTTAAAACCCAAATTTATTTAAAATAAACTGTCAATTCTAAACTGAGATCTATTCTAACAGAATTTTCCCCTAGGGGGTTTGAGGAATGAATAACATGAAGAATTATTTGCTCTCTGGTCCTGCTTGTATAGTTGATCCTATAAGGACCAATGTTTAGTTCTTATGCCTTAGAATTCTTTTCTTGGTAAAGAGGAGTTAGAAATACTATATCCCTCTTCTAAATTCTATAATTCTCCAATTTGTATTTTCTTTAACTCTATGACTTAACCCTTGTCCATGACCCACTTACTCTGTGGGTCAAATGGGTTTAATTTTGCCCATTCTGTCATGACCCATAGAGATATTCTGGGAAAATGAGTCATTATACTACATTGAGTCTTCAAGAAGAGATTATGTCTAAATATAACATATTTTTTATTACAAAACATTTTTCCCCAAACCCATTAGTTGTATCACGATATGTACCTGTATAAAGGTATGCTCTTTTACCTTTCTGGTGGAGGTGCTTTGGTTTCTAATCATGTTGATTATGAGGTTGTGTGTGGTAAATGGAGTCCTGTGAATGAGTCTTACAAGCCTCAACCTGGGAGCTGGCAAGTCAGGATTTTCTTCCTAAGGGTTTCTTTGCATTCTGGGTCCAAATCTCCCAGCTTCTCTGGTCTCCCCCCTTTTTTCTTCTTGGTGAGGAGGATTGACCCTGAGCTAAAACCTGTGCCAATCTTCCTTTATTTTATGTGGGACACCACCGCAGCATGGCTTGACGAGCGGTCGTAGGTCTGCGCCTGGGATCTGAACTTGCGAACCCTGGGCCACCAAAGCAGAGCATGTGCACTTAACGACTGTGCCACCAGGCTGGCCCCCTCTGGTCTCCTTTTATTGTGTGACAAGATTCTGTACTTTAGCTCATCTTCACAATGACAGAAGTTTAAGTTTAATTTAGTTCCCAGGAAAAGATAGACTTAAGCTTTTCTAATTAAAAACATCAGAAATTAGTCTATAACTAAGGTCTGAGTTAACAAGAACTCTTTATTGACCTAGAAACCTACCAGAAACTATTTGCCAGAGGATTTGGTGGCTTGGAGTGAGAGAGCCTGTGGCCATGGTCAGTCTTAACATGTTACATTAGAGGGGCCGGCCCAGTGGCACAGTGGTTAATTGCGCATGTTCAGCTTCAGCATCCCGGGGTGTGCCGGTTCGGATCCCAGGTACAGACATGGCACTGCTTGGCAAAAGCCATGCTGTGCTAGGCATCACACATAGAAAGCAGAGGAAGATGGGCATGGATGTTAGCTCAGGACCCGTCTTCCTCAGCAAAAAGAGGAGGATTGGCAGTAGTGAGCTCAGGGCTAATCTTCCTAAAAAAAAAAAAAAAAAATATATTATGTTAGGGCATCTTAGATTGCATTTTAAAATTTCACCTTCTGAGCTTGCTGTTGATCAGTGTCTGCTAAAAGAAGTTTTTCTATAATACGAATTTAGATTTTACTGCTGTAATGCCCTCAAGCAATTCCATGTCACTAGTTATCTCCTTTTATTTTAAGGCAACTCTTCTTAAACCAATTCCCCAGCTTCAGCAAGGAGAATCAAAAAGCAAAACTGCTAGAAATTTGTTCCTGATTGTTGCTTTCTTAATCCAATTAAGTTGTAATTTACTGAGTATCTAACATCTGCTAAGAAGCATGGTGTTAGGTAATGAGGATACAGAGAAAAGTCTCAGTGGCTAGCAGACACACAAAGAGATCCTCAACTATACCAGCATTCAAGGAAATACAAATTAAAACAGTAGTAGGATTGAGCACCTACTATGTGCCAGGATACAGCAATGAATGAAACATAAATATTTATTTACTTATACACACAACAAACCTGTGTGCAGCAGGTGATAGTAAGTACTATGGATAAAAATAGAATAGGAAATGGGATAAGAATGATGGGAGGGGCAGAGTTTTAGAGCCCTGTCTTCACTCCTGTTGGTGCAGGAGGCTAGGTGTGGAGCAATCATTGCAGATCCTGGGGAGCTGCTTGGCTTCTCTGTTGCCATAGTCGTGTGGAGACAGAGGACATGCAAGCAAATGGGAAGCTTACCTTTCCATATTAACATTCCAGCTGCAGAAACACATTAATGTGGATCCTATGCTGGTGCTGTCAACCTCAGGTTTAATTCGGAAAAATTTACTGCCTATAATGTTAATGACTGGAAGTCAGTTCCTATCTGGCTGCATGTGTGGCCACATGTAAGTATGTATATGTGAATTTGGGGAGAGAATATGTATCTTTAGAACTTAATGAGTGGAAATACTTCCAAGAAACCTAGTTTCTACAATTTGGGCAGGAAAAAATCTTTTTTGTTACTTTGTGTTAGTACCCCCTTTTATCTTTAACCCCTGAGCCCCCTAAACAATTTAAACAGTAGGCTGTCAAAATTTCTGTGCACCAGGATCTCTCTCATACACACACCCACGCATGCATACACACAAATAATAGTTACAGATCAAATTTTCTCCATACTGTTTTAATTTATTAGAACAGAAATTTCTCTCTTGTGGCTAAATCTCTGCACCCTAAATTTTTCTAAAGTCCACTTTTATGACTAAGCTATAAATCTCTAAAAGTGGAGATTTACAGTGGAAATGTCGACTCCTTTGTATTATGTCAGGTCAAAATGTCTAGCTAATTGGTATGCATTTGTTCATGCATATGTCATAAGCCAGGATTATGTTTTAGCCCAGGCCCTATATGTGACCACACATGGGGAAGATAGGTGTGGTCCAGTTCAGATGTATTAATGTTTTTCTTTATTTATGGTAAATTAGATGGTCTGAGGCATTGCTTTGGAGAAGTATGTGGGCAACGCAGGCATAGGATTAATGGATATTTGCTTAGCCAGTGTTGCCCCAGTGTTTGCTCCACCATTGACCTGCATCCACTAGGGGACATAAGAGCACCTACTAGAAGACAGAATGAAAGCCAGACCAGATTAAAATTCAAACACCAGGCTATTATGATAGCAGATGAAAAGACTCATTTTTTAGCTTCATAGTTCATAAAGAATTATACATTTTGTTTAAATTTTAATCATTATAGGAAACTTTTTAAGGCGGGATCAGTATCTTATGTTAGTAATTATGGAATGAGAACCAAAGAAGCAGCTAACTAGCAAGCTTGTGCCATCTCCTTGCATGCTCTTTTTCATTAAGTTCGTATGTGGTCTGCTGAAGCTATGCTGAGAATGATTCTGGCTTTGAAAATTATTATTTATCGAAAAGAATTACCTTTTAGGGTCAGGAGGTGAGACGTCTGGAGAGAACATCTACTCTCAGATTCCAAAAAACAAAACTCAGGAGCGGTCTGTATTTTGTACCCCAGCCACCTGCTTCAGAGCTGTGAATCTTAAGAGAGATCTCTAGTTAAAGGCTTCACTGTTTGCTCCTAAAATGATTTTCTGGCCTAACACTTCAGAAACATGGATTGGGTTTGTGTTTATTTACAGTTCTTTTTTTTCTCCTCTTTTTTTAGGTATAATCTACATACAGAAAAGGGCAAAGTGCTACAGTGCAATGAGTTTTGACAAATGCATAACCCACATGTATCAATATATAGAACATTTCTGTCATCCCAGAAAGTTCAGCCCTTCCCACACACAGCACTGTTCTGATTTTTTTCACCACACGTTATTAGTTTTGTCTGTTCTAGAATTTTACATAAATGAAACCGTACAATGTGTGTTCCATTGTGCTTGGGTTCTTTGACTCAGCCTGCTGGCTATGAGATTTACCTGTTTTGCATGTATCAGTTTGTTCTTATTTTATTGCAGAATAGTATTCCATTATGCGAACATACCACATTTTTTAACCCATTCTCCTAAAGAGGGACACCTGGGCTGTTGCTAGTTTTTTACTATTAATGAATACAACTACTAGAAACATTTTTGTATAAGGTTGGGGGCAGGGTATATTATAAAATTTTCCCTTAGGTAAACACTTAGCAGTTGAATTGCTGCAAGTGTTTTGAAGCTCTGTAATTAGGTAATACACATTTTCTCTGGTAATACTCTTTGTGCTGAAGTCTTTCTTTTCTGGTATTCATATATCTGCATCCTTAAAGTGCTGCATTAAAAAAGAAAAATAAGACCAAAAAAACTGTCAACCTAAAATTCTCTATCTTTCAAGAATGAAGGAAAAATAAAGGCATTTTCGGGGAAATGAGAACTCACTACCAGCAGACTTGCACTACAAAAAATGTTAAAGGGAATTCTTCAGGCTAAAGAAAATTGACACTAGATGGTAAATATGTGGAGAAATCATTAATATAGCCACACTTTGTAGTCTTAATATTTGCCTGATATATCTTTTTACATCCTTTTGCTTCCAGTCTGTTTGTTTCTTTATATTTACTGTGTGTCTCTTGTGGACAGCATATGGTTATATCTTGACTGACAATCTTTGCCTTTTAATTGAAGCATTTACTACATCAACATTTAATGTACGTATTAGTATGGTTGAATTAAGGTTTACAATGTTTCTGTTTCTTTTCTGTTTGTCCCATCTGCTTTTCTTTCCTCTGTTCTTCCTTCTGCCTTATTTTGGCAGAAAATCAAATAACTTTTAGTTTTCTGTTTTAATTCTTCTATTGACTTTTCACCTATACTTTGCATTTTCTTTTTGGTTGTTACTCTAGGGATTACAATTGATAGCCTTACCTTTTCACAGTCTATTTAGAGTTAATATTATACCACCTCACCTCCTCCACATTCTTTGATTGTTTTCATGTATATAAATCCCAAAGTATGGTGCTATGATTTCTGCTTTAAATGGTCGTATGTCTTTTAATTAAAATATGAACACACACACACAATTATATATTTATCCACGTAGTCACCGTCTGGGTCAGTTTTCTTTAGCCTGAAGAATTTCCTTTAACATTTTTTGTAGTATAAGTATGCTTGGCAGTGTGTTCTCATTTACCTGAAAATGCCTTTATTTTTCCTTCATCTTTGAAAGATACAGAATTTTGGGTTGGTAGGTTTTTCAGTCTCATTTTTATTTTGTTTTTTAATGCAACACTTTAAAGATGTCATTTCTTTGTCTCTTGGCCTATTTCTTTTTTTTTTTTAATTTTTTTTATAAAGATTTTATTTTTTTCCCTTTTCTCCCCAAAGCCCCCCAGTACATAGTTGTATGTTCTTCGTTGTGGGTCCTTCTAGTTGTGGCATGTGGGATGCTGCCTCAGCGTGGCTTGATGAGCAGTGCCATGTCCGCGCCCAGGATTCGAACCAACGAAACACTGGGCCGCCTGCAGCGGAGTACGTGAACTTAACCACTTGGCCACGGGGCCAGCCCCCTTGGCCTATTGTTTCTGATTAGAAGTTAGCCATTTCTCATATTGTTGTTCCTCCACATGTAATATCTTCTTTTTCTCTGCCTGCTTTCACGATTTTCTCGTTATCTTTGTTTTCCGGCAGATAGACTATTATATTCATAAGTGTGGTTTTCTTTGTATTTATCCTTCTTGGGATTCACTGAGCTCCTCAGATATATACATTACATTTTTAAAAATATTTGGGAAATTTTGGTCTTTATTTTTTCAAATATTTCTCTACCCTGTTCTCTCTCCTTCTTCAATTATGCTTATTTTGATATTGTACCACAGGTCACTAAGTCTCTGCTTTCCACCCCCCTCTCTGTTTTATCTCTGTTCTTCAGATAGGGTAATTTATGTTGATCCCTCATCATGTTCACCTACTCTTTCTTCTGCTCATCTCCAGTCTACTCTTAAACCCACTCAATAAATTTTTCATTTTAGATACTCTATTCTCAGGTCTGGAATCTCCATTTGGTTATTTATTATAGCTTCCATTTCTCTTGTGCTGTTTCCCATCATTTATGACCATATTTTTCTTTAAGTCTTGGAGCTTCATTAAAGGAAGTTCTTGTCTGCTATTTTCAACATCTGGGTTATCCTAGGTTGGTTTCTATTGACTGATCGTTCTCCCACTCCTACTCTGTTATGGGTCATATTTGTCTGCTTCTTTGTATGTCTAGTTATTTTTTATTGTATGGTGGACATTGTGGATGTTATAGTGTTGAGATTGCAAATTTTGTCTTTTAAAAAGTGTTGAATTTTTTTTGGCAATCAATTTATTGTCAGATCTGAATGAATCTTGTAAGGATTGGTTTTGTTTAATAAACTGAAGAAATTTTTGAACTGTATTTTTAGAACAGTTTTTTGTTTCACAACAAAATTGAGTGGAAAAATAGAGAGTTCTCATATATCCCTTGCCTGCATATGTGCGCAATCTCTCCCGCTGTCAACATCCTGTACCCGGAGTGTTACATTTGTTACAATCAGTGAACCTGTACTGAAACATCATTATCACCCAAAGTTCATAGTTTATATTAAGGTTCACTCTTGGCGCTGTACATTCTGTGGGTCAAATGTATAATGACATATATCCACCATTATAGTATCATACAGAACAGTTGTACTACCCTAAAAACCCTCTGTGCTATGCTGATTCCTCCCTCCCTCCCCTCTAACCCCAGCAACCACTGATCTTTTTATTGTCTCCATAGTTTTGCCTTTTACAGAATGTGGTAGGTTGGAATCATGTGGTATACAGCCTTTTTAGACTGACTTCTTTCACATAGTAATATGCATTTAAGGTTCCACCATATCTTTTCATGGCTCGAAAGCACATTTCTTTTTAGCACTGAATAATATCCCATTGTCTAGATGTACAATGGTTTATCCATTTGCCTACTGAAAAATATCTTGGTTGCTTCCAAGTTTTTGTAGTTTGAATAAAGCTGCTTCTGTCTTCTGGAAGAGACTGTAGAGAATTGGAATAATTTCTTCCTTAAATGTTTGGTAGACTACACCAGTGAACCCATCTGGACAAGAATTGTGTTATAAACTTTGTTAGGATGGGTGTTGAATAGCCCTTACTCCAGGACTGGAATAGCCCCATTTCTAAGGCCTGGTCTTTCTGAGGTAACAATGGAATGCCTGAGTGTTCAGCGAGGTCTCCCCACTGTGGCTGGTAGGACATCCTGTGTCTCCCAGCTCTGTGCAATCTCAGGAATCTCTGTATAGCCCCAAACTCCCAGGCAGCTGTTTTCTGCCTGGTCTGACAGAGTCTGGGTATATGCAGCTTAGTATTTAGCTGAATACTTATGGGGTCTCATACAAATTTCTGTAATTCTGCTCTTCAAAGCTCCATCATCTCTGGTATCTTACTCTTAAAATTCCAGTTACTTCAGCAATCCTGAACTCCAATTTCTGCTTCCCCAGCTCTATAAGACTGCTATACTCTGTGCCACTTCCTGGTGCCACAGTCTACAAAATGTCATAAGACAGAGATTGTGGGCAGTTGTAGGGCTTGTCTTACATAGTTCCCCTCTCTCTGGAAGCGTAGCTCTGCACTGCCTGTTGTCTCACATCTAAAATTAGTTGCCAAATATATTTTACCTGGTTTTATAGTTGTTTATGGTGGGAAAAGTACTCTAGTACCATTTACTCCATCATAGCTAAAAGAAGAAGTCTTGTTTGTTTATTTTTTAATGTCTTTAACCAGATATTAAGGTGTGCATATGGAAGCCAAGATTCCATAAGGCCTACACAGAAGAGCTGCTGGAGATTTGTGAGCTGAATGGAGATTCCAGAGGTTATAGTGTCCTGGAAACATAGGAGTCCTGGCCATCCAGAATGGGAGGACCTCACTGAACAACTGTAGGCACTCCTTTGAGACCCCCAGGAGATCGACACTTTAGGAGTAGGGCTACTCTAGCCCTGGAGTCAGAAGGTTGGGTTTTAAAAATTAGTTTCCATTTGTCTTGTGCAGAACAAAGATCATTGTTCCAGGGATCTTGCCATAAAGTTGGCTTGAATAAATTGATTTATATTAAATAGTATAAGTTAATGCAAACTGGGTGCATAAATACTGAGTTAGCAATAAAGAAGTCTTCAGCATACCTTCCATATGCTTTATCAAGGGAGGAGGATTTACAAAGAGAATCTTTTCCTGTGTTATTTTTTTCCCCTCTTATGACCACTGACCCTACTTTAATCTGCTTCCAGATCTGGTAAAATGCCTCCAGTGCTGAAAGACTAAATGCCCTTTGCCATCTTAATCCCAGAACCCCATAGGCACAATGAGTTGTTCATTGTACAGTTTATTCATTTAGATAATAAAAATATTCTGCTAGTGTTTGTTTTTAAAAGAATATGCTTATGAAGAAATATTTTTAAAGTCTTTTTTCACGATTATTTGTCCCAGTACATGTAAATATCTGTGATCCAGTAGAGCTAGAACACGTACGTGTTTAGAAGGTTAAATGCAGTATTTCTGTGGTGCTGAACGTTGTCTTAGTCTTTAAAGAGAGTATAGAAAGACCTCTTGTATACTGGATTTGAAGAATTGGAGGAGGAGCTACCCTTAAACACACATATCTGTTTTCTCAAATGTTTTCCATTCTTGTGTCAGTTCTGTCTTTCATGGGTCATTCAACACACACTCCCCTGGATGACTCTTTTAAACTGTCACATGCCAATCAAAGAGAAGTAGATGCAAAATGAAGCCATAAACTTGCTTTATTTGAAATTGGCCAGACTTTCTCTCTAAAGCTTTTCTGCGTTTTGTATTTTGGCAATAGTAAGAGACAGGAAAGGACATGAGTGAGTGATAATTGCTAAAAAAAAAAAAATAATACTCAAGAATATTGCATCAGAAAACCACTTGAGAGTAAACTTAAAATTTAATATGGAATATGCAAAGTGAAATTTTGTTGCTGCAGAAGCTGTAGTCCACAGACAATGTTTCATCTGGAAGGGCTTTTTAAAAATAATTGTGAGATAATTTTAGTGCTTCAGGCCAAAAAAAAAAAAAGGAGCAGTTTGGATCAGCAATTCTTCAGAAGTTTGTGGTAGAATAATAATAAAAATGTGGATTTTGACCTCAAAAAAAGCTGACTAGCATAAATGACTGCTTATATTCCTTTTTAAAAATCTCATAAATTTTAGGTAGAAATCTAATGGTAAACAATATTTCCTTGAATTCGAAACAGACTGTTTATACTATTGAAATAACTTGCCCGAAAATTCAGAGTTAGATAACTTTTAAAAAACAATTCATTTTTCCTGGCGTCAAGTCTTCAGCAATTAGCACGGTCAGTCCTGGGTCCTCTTGCCTCTCATGCTCGTGACTGCAATAGGGCGATGTGTCACAGCTCAGCTTTCAGCAAATGTAAGCTGAGCTTCTTGAAGACATGGAGTTCATATGCATTTTCCTGTACTTTTAACACCTAGCGCAACTAGCATAGTGTCTGGTACATAATAGTTGCTTAGAAAACGTTTTCAGAGTGACAAAAATCAATCCCTCTGCTTTAATGTCAAGGACATTATGATGGGGACAATATGGTATTCTGTTCAGTATTCCCTCCCCTAAACATACTGTATGATTTTTACTTTTAGAAAATAGTGTTAAGTCTTTAGTGCTTCCTAAGCAAAAAGTTGGAGAAGAATGTCGGCAAAATCCAGGATTATACATGATAGCAGTTCTTGCAGAAATTTTTCTAACATGAGTCTGTCTTCTGGAGAAATTAAAAAGTATTTCAACTCAGTATGTTATCATGGACCTTATTCTTGCAGGGCATTTTAATAAAATAGCTATTCTGACTTACGCTTTTTAATGACCTTATAATAGTTCACATTGTGGCTATTTCATAATCTATTTGTATCAATCCCCTCTGGATGAATTTTTAGATTGTACACGCACACACACACACACACACCTTTGCACATGTCTTGCTATTTCCTTAGAATAAATTCTTATATATAAAGGTGCTACATGAAATCATATGCACATTTTGTATAATTGTTGTGAGGATTAAATTAGATAATATTATAAAAGCCTTATAACAATGCCTGACAGTAAAATCTCAAGGGTTTTTGGTAGTATGGGTTATTGGTAGTTGTTTTTATTGTCTCAGTCTTCCCACTAGACTTTGAGCCCCTAGGTAAAATGCTCCAGTTAGAACAACATCAGAGATCCCAACTCCAAGTGGCTTGAACAATAGGAAATTTATTATTCTTCATTAAATAATAAGGAAATTTCGTTACAAGAAGGTCTGAGGAGGGGTGAGTCCAGAACTGGTTAATACAGAAGCTCAAGAGTATCATGAAGATGCAGAGTCTTTCCTTGTTTGCCCCTTGCCATCCTCAGTGAGTCAGCTTTGTCCTCAGGCTCTCCCAGTCATATGATACAATGTTTATTTACCCTGGCTCCAGCAGTCATACTTGAATGAAAAGAATGAAAAGAAGAAAAGACCAGCTCTTCATAAAGGTCTGTATTTAAGAGCAGTGAAGTCTTTTTCTGAAGCCCCAGCAGATTTACCCTCATACTTTATTTGCCATAATTGAGCAAATGGAATGGGACCACCATGATTGACTTAGACCATTATTTTTCATGTTTTAATCATGACACACAGTAGGAAATACATTTTATACCATGACCAAGATACCCACCACACATATTTGTGTGAATATATATGTCTCTTTGTACAGTTAAATATAATTAAAAGTAAAAGTTTCTCAAAATAATACTTACCCTTATTACCTATGATAAAGTTAAATACTGTTTTATTTATATTTAAATATAAGGAAAGGTTTAATTTAATGTATAGGTATAAGTTGCCCATGAATTTGTTTTAGTCCAGAACACATGAGGACAATGAGCATATATGGTACATTGGTGAGCCTGTTCTTTTAAATTTTGATTGAGTTAAGATTGAAAATACTTTTTCACACAAATAAGTCATTATGAGTGGAAGAATAATCTTAGTAATAATTGACACAGACAAGAGTCATCACTGCATTCTACACTCAAGGAGACAGGATTACTCAAGTGCGTGAATACCAGGAGTTGGGGATCATTGGGAACCATCTTGGAAGCTGCCTAGCATACAGTGTAAAAAGATAGCACAACTAAACGCAGTATGTAATCCTAGATTGAATTCTGAACTGGAAAGAAAATGCTGTAAAGTATAATTGAAGCAAGTGATGAGATTTGAGTATGGGCTGTGCATTAGATAATGTTATTGTAATAACATTACAAGAATGATAACTTTCCTGATTTTAATTATCATACAATGATATGTAAGACAATGTCCTTGATATTTAGAAATACACACTGAAGTATTTATTTGAAGGGAGTCTATAAGGAAATTCCTTGTACTCCTCTTGCAGTTTTTTTCTGAATTTGGGTTTATTTCAAAATTAAAAGTTTAAAAATGCCAAGAGAGATTGCTTTTCAACTGAAAGAAATATGTATCTGATTCTTGAATTCACATATAATGAGTGCATAATATGTATGTCATGGTGTTTAATTCTTTTAATATGCTGTTGGATTTGTTTTGCTAGTATGTTTTTGAGGATTTTTGCACCTATATCCATAAGGAATATTGGTCTGTAGTTTCGTGGGGGTATCTTTGTTTGGCTTTGATATCAGGATAATACTAGCCTCATAGAATGAGTTAGAAAGTGTTCCCTCCTCTTCTATTTTCTGGAAGAGTTTGGGAAGGATTACTGTTAATTCTTCTTTAAATGTTTGGTGGAATTCATCAATGAAGCTATCTGGTTCTAGACTTTTCCTTTTTGGAAGATTTTTGGTTACTGATTGAATTTTTTTACTTGTTATAAGTCTGTTCAGATTTTCTTATTTCTTTAGTCAGTTTGGGCAATTTTCTGTGTTCCTAGGAATTTGTTCATTTTTTTTTCTTTTGCAGGTTATCTAATTTCATTTATATTGAACAATAATGCATTTTTACACCATGTAAATATATCTGATTCAGTTTTATGTGAAGTTATATTTAAAACATACAAAATAAATCCTTCATAGAACTGCCTTGCCTTGCATATCTGACCTAAAATGCATTTATCGTGATGATATTTTGAGCGTTCCAGTTGCTTCATCTCCTTACCAGCACTTGATGTTTTCCATCATTTTCATTTTAGCCATTCTAGTAGGGATGTTCCAAGTGTTTTTGTTTGGTTTTTAATTTTGAAGACTTTAAACTGTCATCTGCAAGAACATTATTACCAAGAATATATCTGTGGTCTGTCATTTTTATTGAGTTTTGCATATTTGTAAAATCACTTTTTAAATTGTTTTAAGTTTTATAATTATTTCTTTATATTTAAAATGTGTCTCTAATCAAAGATTGGTGACTGGAGTCAACATTTTCTCTTCAATTTTGTCACTATTAAACTTCCAAATCTGGTAGTTGAGCTTGCTTTATTATTCTTTTTTTAATTTAAAATTTAAAATGATTTACTTTAAATACAACTTATAATAACTCAGTTAAAATGTTACAACTGCTGATAATTTGAAAAATGTTATACTCAGTAACATCCTTTCTGAAAAATACGCTGAAAGTTTGTAACTAAACTTGGTTGAGAGAATCAACACTTTGCCACTAGATGATAAACTTCTCATACTTTTTTGATACTTTGCTTCATAACTCTGTAAAGTTACTCTTTAACCTCTTCATCAATCTGTGGTCAAGTGACCATCATTTCTTAGAAGATCAAATGAGATATCAGTGAACAAAACACACGTTCCTGGCCAATTTGCGTGTTCCTCTCACGTGATAGTCTCAGTTGGCTGCTTTATTTGTTGTATCGTTCATTCCATGTTAAGGATATGGGCAACATGCTCAATGTGGTCTATTCTGTTTCTTTCTTGATATTTTTCTGTTGGTGGCAGGCCACCAAATTAAATTTATGACCCACCAATTGGTTACAACCCTCAGTTTGAAAACCACTGGTTTTAACCAGTCATTATCATCTGCTGGAGATGGGCCCAGCTACCCCAAAGCATATGGCCTTACAGAGGTCGGGTAGATGCTTGAAACACAGTCAGGCTTCTGTTTGGAAGGAGAAAAAGGGGTTGGAGGCTAAAGTTAGGATGGGCAACCAAGATTGTCTGCTACAGGGACTGCAACTCTTGGGTATCCCAAGCATCTGGTGTGCTTTGAAGTATGTGGAGCTGTTGCCTTTATTCTAATGACTCCCAACTAGTACTCTTAGTTTTTCCTATTTGTTTATAGTTTTGTCTCTTTCCTCAGATATTTTTTCTTGTTGCTATCATTGTGCTTGCCTCTACATTGCTGTCCACCTCCTACTCTCAGTTTCCAACTCTCTCTACTTTTTCATTTTGTTGCTTCTCATCTACTTAGACAAAGAAAAGACTATCCAGCTTCTTAAAAGCTGTGGCTCAAGAGTAATCAGGTCTCATTGAGGTCTTTTCCTTTATGATCTTTTTAATGATTTTATTTGCTTATTAGACTTTTTAAATTACATCTATATTTTTTAGCTGTGGCCTAGGTAGTTACCAACTAGGTTATCTCTGAAATACGTAAGTACTCCTGCACGCTTCAGTTTTCCAGAACAGAAACTTTGTTGTTATTAAATGATAATAATACTTGCATACTCTATTTACTATATTGTCTTCCTGAGAATTTAAGGTTATCAAACCTATCCTTATTTCCTTGAGACATATGAAAAAGAGAAGGATGCTGACCCGCAGTTTCATATCTGAGAACAACCATTAAAGGATCTTTAATTTTAGAATTATGAATAACATCAAGTGTATTATGACCTATTCATTGAGGTAATCTGGCTTTAATTAGCCAACGAATATTTACTTTCAAATATTGCATTTCATCACTTCTAAGATGCACATTTTCTCACATTTTAACATCTCTCAAATGAGGATGCATCTTACAATTAATGGTGTCCTACAGTCGCTGTTGGTCCTGTGGCAAATCATGGTGTACTTTCTGCATGAACTTCGTTGTTAATCCTGGATTATTGTTGTCCAAAATCTGTTCTGTTGATGCTTTCTGGTGATAGGAGTACTGTTAAAGCTTACAGAATGAGCATATGAAGTTTGAAAGAAAATCACAGAGACTATAGAGTATTACTCTTTTAGGAAATGCTACATTACCTAGGCTCTTGATAGCATAAAAGACAATACTGCATGGAAAAACTTGGATGTCTATGATACTAAAAATTGATTAAGAAGAGTTGAACGCTGAATGTGAAGAAATTTTAGGAATACCTTAACCAACTTAGATTTCTTATATTTTCCTTTTTATCTATGCGTAACACGTGATTTTAAAACTTTCTAAGTAAGTCTGATAGAGTCAATACTTAAAAAATAAAATTTCTAAGTAGTAAGAAAGCATGTGTCATGGTTTGACTGGCAGTGTATTTTCCTTCTTAGTGGTACAGTCATGTGTTGCTTAACGATGAGGGTACAGTCTAAAGAATACCTTGTTAGGCAATTTTGTTGTTGTGTGAACATCATAGAGTGTACTTTCACAAACCTAGGTGGTATCGCTGACTACACAGCTAAGCTATACAGTACTAATCTTGTGGGACCACCATCATATATGAAGTCTGTCATTGACCAAAACGTTGTTATGCAGTGCATGACTGTACATAAAATAAAGGTGCTTCTTATAAGAAATTGTATCTTCAGTTTGCTGAAACATGAGAGTTTGAGTTACTGTCAAACTTATTGAGTATTAGTGTACTGCTTCCTATTATAATTTACGTTTTCTTCTCTTAAGAAGAACTAAGGGACAGAAGACATATGCAAGTGAAGATAACACTACAAGGCAGTGCATGAATAATAGAGACCAGTATGTCTCAAAGTGTGCTCCAGAAACCGGCGGCAGTGGATTACCTGGGAGCTTGTTAGAATGCAGTTTCTCAGACCCCACCCCAGACCTACTGAATCAAAAACCCTGAATGTGGGTCCCAGCAACCTATGTTTTAATAAGCCCTACAGGTGATTTTGATGGCAAGCTAGTTTCAGAACCACTGCTCTGGTAGAATTTCGGAAAAGGGGAAAATACTGGTGCTGTTATATTTGAGTCAGGTGTGTGAGTAAGAGAGCAAGAAAACACGTTCCTTAAGTTCAGCTCAATTACATCTGCTAACCATGTGTATAAGAGAAATGCAGAAATGTGCTACACTGTGTCTCAGCCAGCTACCAGTAATATAGGCAAGGTAATGGAATAGTCCAAGAACTGCATGTCCTTCACTTTTGATTGATATTTGATCTTTGTCTTTTCAGCACGATGTGTCTCAGACTTTACTCAAGGCAACACTGGACAGTGTTGTGGAAGAATGTGTCAGCTTTGTGGGAGTGGATATTAACATCTGTTCAGAAGTTTTGTTAAGGTGAGACAAGTCTGTGGCTGAAGATCATGGAATCTTGAGTTTAACTGGCTGTCTAGTTGAAATTCAGCTAGAACAAGGGGACACGTATAAAGTTGTCAAGTATAGAAAATCTATGAGTTCCTATATTGCTTTAGGTAATCAGTCAGAGGGGAAGACATCATTTAAGAAAAGAATTGTAACCGTTCACATTATCATTTTTAATACTGCAAATCTAAAGTGAAGAGCATATGGTAACTATTGAGTGCATTAGTATCGCTAATAGAATTTAAATAAGGTTAACATGGAAAAGAACTGTTTCCCACCACATGAGAGTAGATATTTTTCACTAATTCAGTCTCTTGCATACATCTGTCAAAGTTGGCAGTAACCAAAAGATAAATTCTGAGGGTTCAAGGTATGGTTACCATATTTTTACCTTGATTCTACAAGTCACATATTAAAATCTCCATGGTATTATGATCACATCTTATATACTCTTTTTTTTCTTTCTATGGTTATAGAAGAGCTACTCTTTTGTTCATAGTTTTGCATTTATTACACAAGTCTGCTGATGCAGCGTGAAATTCTGGACCTCTGGAAAAGATCTGGACCTTTTTACTTTGAAACTGGTATAGAGGAAAATATCCCTTACATTTTAAGATGTTGCTACAAACATTCCGTAATTCCATATACGCAATTCTGTAATAGAATTAAGATTCTCTTAAATGGCAATCTATTAATTAACACCAAGCAAACTACCTAAATATATGGTTTTCATATTTTTATACTAACCATGACATTCATGGATAAGTACCTTTCTATAGTTGAAGTCTTTACATTAATGAGAGCAGGCCAATAAAAAAATAGGATAGTACAATGCAACTGTAGCTATCATAACTTCTGCTGCTAACTCACTTTGTAAACTAAACATGAATAGGCAGAATTATCACTTGATACAGAGATGCAAGGAATGTGAATAGTGTAGAAATACCATGGGGAACAGTTCTTTTTCTTGTACCAGTGTTAGCCAGTTTACAAGCATCTTTATGACAGCTACTGGTTTTGTCATTATTTTGCATTCTATTGTCCTTCTCTCCTCTTGGACAACTCTTTCCCCTTTGTCTTTTTTATTTAACTCTTTTTTTTATTAACTTGACTTAGAGACATATGACAATATGTAATGCAGTTGTTTTTATGATACAAATGTTTTATATCATTGTCTTTTCAGATGAGATCTCTTCTTTCAGTACTTTTAAAAGTATTATCCCTGACACATTACTCATTTAGGTTTTCTTTTTGTTTTTTAGGCATATTGCAGGACTCAATGCCAACCGAGCCAAAAATATTATTGAATGGCGAGAGAAAAACGGGCCCTTCGTCAACAGAGAACAGCTGAAGAAAGTGAAAGGGCTGGGTCCAAAATCTTTCCAACAGTGTGCAGGCTTCATCAGAATCAACCAGGATTATGTTCGAACATTTTGCAGGTGATTATTAAAATGTACACTTTTGGTTCTATTACGAGCCTCCTGTCTTACTATTGCCTATCCTACTCACTAGCATAAATCCTAGGTGTCTGTTTGTTCATTCCTTCATTCAGTATGTGTTGACTGTCTAATCTTTGCTAGGCACTGGGAACACAACAGGGAACAAATCAACAAATTCCCCATTCTTGTGGAGTTAAATTTTTATGTGTGAGACAGACAACAAATAAACTAGTAAAATAAATACTTTCAATTTATTTTACTTTTCAGTTTTATTTTACAATGTAATAAGTGTTATAAAAATTAAAACAAAGAGCTGTGACACTGTCTTGGGGAACAGTACAACTGCTTTATGTGAGTTATTCATTGAATAGTTGTTTGAGCCGAATTTTGAATGAAGGAAGGAGCCAGCCACACAGTGATCAGAAGGAAAGCATTCCAGGCAAAGCAAACAGTACATGTGCAAAGTCCTAAGGCAGGACCAACTTTGGTGTATTCAAGAAATGAAACTACGGCCAGTGTGATGACAGCATCACAAATGGGAAGGACTAGTACAAGATAAGGTGACTCAGAGGTCTTCACCACGGCCACTTCATATTGACAGCTTTCCCCCACTCCCGCCTCACTGAGAACTGACCAAAGCATGAATTATCAGTTGTGTAGATTAAGAGCTAAATTCTTGCTTTCTAATCCTGGTGGCACAAAAGCAAAGAAATCGGGTAGACTACTTAGCATTTTGTAATCACGAAGGAATAGCTTTTATGTATTTGCTACTTTGGACAACCTGGCTCATTCATATGTATTTTTTTTGCTTCTGATGGAATTATAATAAAGATCATATGGAAAAATAATATTTATTCTGAGAAAGACTAATTAAGGGAAAACCAGCCCCACTAGATAGTAGATTACTTTATAAAGCTATAAGAATTAAACAGTTTGGTTTTGATGTGGAAATAGATAGAGTTTGAAATCCACCAAAACATACATGGAATTTAGTTTATGGTAAAGGGGACATTTCAAATAGTGAGGAAAAATTGATTAATTATCCAATAAATGGTATCGTGACAACTGGCAGGAATTTGCTATGTGTGGGGGAAGCTTTAGTTCCACCTCATGTCTTATACCCGAAGAAATTCCAAATGGATCATAGACTTACATGGAAAAAGTGAAACTGTAAATGTACCTGAAGAAAACATTTTGCAGAACATTAGAGTGGTGGAAGCTCTTTCTAAGGAGACTAGAAAACCTAGAAGCAAGAAATGAACAAAATTGAGGATAAAATAATCCCATGTTTCTCAGTTTATATATTTTTGAACACTTGGTTAGAAAATTCAAACAGTACGAAAAAAAAAATAAAATCAAAAGTAGAGGGCCCCTCAATCTCTCACTTCAGAAGAGTTTCTTATATATTACTTCCTGAAAATAAATTGACTTATATCAGCTTGTATGTATGTGTTTATTATTTTAAAATGCATGCAGAAGGGATCATGCTGTACAACTATTTAAAATTTGCTTTGTTTGTTTCATTAATATATCTTGGATCTCTTTCCAAATATTACATATAGATTTATCATGTTTGCATAGTATTTAATTTATGGATGGACAATAATTTAATCAGTGCCCTATTGATGAACATTTGGGTTGTTTTAAAGCCTTACGTTTTTTCAATTGATAATGAAGTACTTGAAGTTTCATGACTGTTATATCTTCTTGATAGATCATACCTTTATTCAGAATGGACTATTGCTATTTTGTTTAATGTTTTTTGCTTTGAAATTATTTTATTTGCTAGGAGTGTTGCTATATTTGCCTTTTCAAAAGATGCTTGATTTTTTTTATTTTCAAACTTTCTATGGTGTTTAATTTTTTATGTGACTCTTATAAACATATGAATTTAATGGTTTTGCTCAATCTTCTGTTAATACTTTCATATTTATTGATATGTTTGGACTTAATCTTCCATTGTATTACATATTTTCTCTCCATCATGCTTTCTGATTCTTTTCTTTTCATGCTGTTTGTTGAATTTATCAGTTGTTTTCTCCTTGTTTTCCCACCTCATCTTTATCTTCCCTTAGTGATTTCAGATTTGTGTATCTTACCTTTATTCTTCTGGTGATTATCCTTAAATGTGATTTGGACTGACCTCCTCCACCTGAAGAAGACCAGAACTTTAGAACTCTTCCCAACCTGCCTCCCTTAGGCTCTACATCCCATGATGTGATGACCTGGGATTGTAGTTTCAAACTATTCTTTCTGTATATTTTTTTACGTTATTCATGAGCAGTTATTTAACTTAATAATTTTATGGTTTCCGTGCTCATTGCTGCTTCTTGTAGACCACATTATGATTTTTCTTAAATTCATTATTTTTACTGGAGTGTATCCTTAAGAAATTCTTTTCAGAGAGGGTATATTACATGGGTTGTACTTAAGTCCTTACATGTCTGAAAATGATTTTAATTTGCCCTCTTCTATGAATGCTAGTTTGGTTAGGTATATGAGTCTAGATTGAAAATAATTTTTTCTGAGAACTTAAGATATTATTCCCCTGGGTCTGGCATCTCGTGTTTGTCAATGAGACAGTTGATGCCAGTCTGATTCTAGTTCCTTTCAAAGTAATCTGTTTTATTTTTCTCTTTTGATTTTTAAAATAATATTCTAAAGTTCCCCTACAATATATCAAATGAGAGTCTTTTTCCATTCATCTTATTTTGCACTCAGTAGGTTCTTTTAATTTGAGAACTTGCGTTCTGTCTTCAGCTCTGGGAAATAATCTTCTCCTTCTCCTTATTTAATTTCCCTTCATTTTGTGTGTTCTCTCCCAGAGTGCCAATTATACAGGCTGAATCAGTTAAGAATATTTTTTGCATTAAGTAACAGAAATTTCTACTAACAGTGTTTAAACAAATGTGGTAATTTCTATGAAGTGAATGGTCAGAATCTGGTTACTGTTTATTTATATTTGTATGGTAGGGAAATAATCACATTTATAATTAAAGACTCTTCTTTTCTGCCCAACTTCCCCTCTTCACCTCGCCCCCTGCCATTTTAAATGGTTACAGCAGTCAGCAAACTGAATCTTCAGGTCACATTCAGGGAGTTGCTGTAACATCTTCAGCGGGTGTTGAGGTCACAAATGAGAAGCAGGGCAAGAAGAAGAGCAAAACTGCAGTGAATGTTGTACTGATGCCAAATCCCTTGGACCAAACTTGTATTCACCCGGAATCGTATGACATAGCGATGAGGTAAGTCTGAGGCCCGTGTGAGAGTTCTCCTGCCCAGAGTGAGTTCTCTACAGCAAATGGCCTTTGTTTTGGCATAATGGAGACTTAAGAACATGACCATGTTTAACTGACAACATTTGAGAGAAGTTCCGCATTGCTGAGTAATGTGGCACGTTATTTTATTTCAGTGAGGAATGAAACCATTATTCCTGGAGCAGTGTCAAGCTAATAAACCCTGGTGCTAATGGTGAAGTGTGTGTAATGGAAATTGCATGGCACTCTCCTCTGTTTATTTTGGAAATTAACAAGACACAAATGACTAGCACCTGGCTTAAAGCTTGTGCTTATCTAAAGATAAAGCCCTTTTAGAAGAAAACAGCCAACTCTCAGATTTCTCAAGAAATATTGCCCTGTTTGGTTATTACAGAGTCTAAGAAATGATGTACTTTTAATGTACATACATTAACACAGAATGATATGGGAGGAGATTTTTGAGTACAAGAGAAAGTTTAGTGTAAGGCATTGAAAGAAAAAACTTTTTAATACCATATTTGATTAGTTCAAAAATGTTAATTAGTTCAAAAACAGTGACTTGCTACATAACTAAATAGTTTAAGGCTGTTAGTGATTTAAATGAAAGGAGGTTTAAAAATAATGGATATTTTAGCTTCCATTGAATCTAAAGTGAGATTTTTAACTTATTTTGAAATAGTTTATATTTGATTATTTTAATAAATGTAATTGGTTTCCTTTCTTTTAAAATATTTAAAATTTTAAAGACTATAGTAGTACCTATTTTTCTCCCATTTTATTATGAAAAAACTTAAACTGACAGAAAAGTTAAAAAAAATTTTAAATGAATTTTTATATACCTACACCTAGATTTTACTATTAGCATTTTACACCTGTTTTTCCACTTATCTATCCATTTCTTAGTCCATCATCCATATTATTTTTTTATGTATTTCAAAGAAAAGTTCAGACATCAATACACTTTCAGTTAATACTTCAGCATGCATGTCATTAACTAGAATTCTATAGTTCTTAACAGTTTTTTTTCTTTTGAGGTAAAATTCACATACAATAAATTTTTAAGAGTTACATTAGCTGAGTTTTGGCAAATAAGTACCTATGTCTGTATAACCCAAAGCCCTATTGAGATAAAAATCATTGCCGTCATTCCAGATTGTTCCCTCATACCCCTTCCCAGACAATCCCTATCTCAGCCTCCTAGATCTAACCACATTTTGATTTTTTTCTGCCAAAGATTAGTTTGCCTCTTCGAGAACTTCTTATAAATGATAACTTACAGTAGTACTTTTCTATGTAAAGCTTCTTTCAGCATAATGTTTAGAGATTTTTATCCATATTGTGACAAGTATAAGTAGCTTGTTCCTTTTTATTGCTGAGTAATATTTCATTATCTGAATGTACCACAGTTTATTCTTATTGAAGGAACCTTGCCTATTTCCAGTTTTTGGCTATTATGAGTAAAGTAACTGTGAACATTCTTGTACAATTTTTTGTTGTTGTTGACATTTGTTTTCATTTATCTTGGAAAAATACCTAGGAAAGGATTTACTGGGTCATAAGGTAAGTGAATGTTTGATTTTCTTAGAAACTTCTGGCTTTACTCCAATGTAGCTGTACCATTTTACATTTCTACCAACAATGCAGAAGATTTCTGGTTACTTCGCATCTGTGCCATCATTTGATGTTAGTCTTTTTAATTTTAGCCCTTCTAGTGTGTGTGTACTAGTATCTCTTTGTGTTTTTAATTTGCGTTTCCCTGATGACATTGAGCACTTTCTCATGTTTATTAACCATTCATATATCTTCTTTTGTGAACTATCTGCTCGTATCATTTAGCCATTTTCTGAGTTGTTTACCTTTTAAGTATTGAGTCTCGGAATTTTAAAAAATATATTCTGGATACTAGTCGTCTGTCAAGTACATTTCACAAATATTTTGTCCCTGTTTGTGGCTTACTTCTTTATATTCTTATTGGTGTCTTTTGATGAGCAGAAGTTTTACTTTTAATGATGTCCCATTTATCAGTTTTTTCCTTCTATAGTTACTACTTTCCATGTCTTAAGAAACCCTTGCCTACCTCAAGTCATAAATGTATTCTTCAGTATTTTGTTCTAAAAGCTTGATGGCTTGAGCTTTTGCATTTAGATCTCTGATACATCTGAAATTACATTTTGTGCATGATTTGAAGTAGAGATCAAGGTTCATTTTCTTTCTCCATTATGAACATTTAGTTATTCCAGCACCGTGTTTGAAGAACAACAGTACCACTTTCTTTTACTCATTGCTTTGGTACCTTTGTTGAAAATCTGATGACTGTGTAAGTGTGGGTCTCTTTCTGGCTCTCTATTCTGTTTCATTGATCTGTTTGTCAATACCACACTATCTTGACTGCTGTAATTTTATGCCAAGTTTTGAAGTCAGATAGTGTAAGTCCTCCGATTTTTAAAAAATATATTGCTGTAAATATTCTAGATGATTTGCATTTTCCTATAAATTTTAGAGCGAGCTTGCAAGTTTCTATTAAAAAACAAAACAAAACAAAAAAACCTGGTGGAATTATGATTGGGATTACGTTGAGTCTAGCTGAATTTAGGAATAGTTGATGTCTTTGTAATATTTATTGAGTCTTGATCGTGAACTTATATCTTTCCACTTTTTTAGGTCTTCTTTCATTTCTCTCAGCAGTGATTTTTAGTTTCCAGTGTACAGGTCTTGCATGTATTTTACGTTTTTCAACACTTTGTAAATGGAATTTTTAAATTTGTTCCTAATTGTTGGTAATATGTAAAAATACAATTGACTTTTTTGTAGTAGCCTTGTATCCTGTAGCCTTGCTAAATTCACTTAATAGTTGTAGTGGGTGTTTGTAGATTCTTTAAGTTTTCCTGTATAAACAGTTCTGTTATCAGCAAATAGATGAAAGCTTGACTTCTTTTTTTCTAACCTTCATGATTTTTATTTCTTTTTCTTGACTATTACAATGGTCAGGACCTTCAGGACTGTGTCAAATAGGAGTAATGAGAGTGGGCATCCTTGTCCCATTCTCCATCTTAGTACATGGTTCTCATTTTTTTAATATAAAAATTGTGGTCTCATATGATAGTAATTGTATTTTTAGTGTTTGTTGTTTGAGAAGATGCATACCTGCACATGGATTTATAGACTTCTCGCAACAACTGACATCTCCATGGGTACTAAATTAGCATTTTGTTATATGCAAACCGGTGTCTTTTTTTAATGTACATTTTTGTTTGTTTTCATAATGTAGTTTTAATATGGTTTATAAGATTTTTAATTTGCTTTCTACTATAAGCACACATTTTTTGTTTATGCATATTGTTCTTTTTAAAAGGCTAAATAATATTCCATCAAGTGATTGAACTGTAATTTCATAATAGTACTCATAGTGGTTCTTTATGATGGATGCCTAGAAGTAGAGTTACTCTGCCAAAGGATTTGAAAGCTCTGTAGCTCTTGATATATATTGCCAGATACCATAGTGATTTATAAAGCCACCAGCAAGTTTGAAACCTGAGAAATCTTGAATTTCTCCTGTCAGTTGGGATTTTCTGCCAGTTTTCACATGGGCTGCTTTCTCCATGTGGAGCATAAAAGCCCTACCAGTGACTTCACCTCTCTCTGTGCTTCCTTTGGGAGTAGCATTGTCTTTCAGAAGCAAGGTATTTGTGGCCTAGTTCTTGGGAAATTTCTTTTACGTGAAGTTCAACTCCTGACCTTTAAAATCTGGAGACAAAACTGGTAATTTACCTAATTAAGCTTACCGTCCGCATTATCCACTTTGGAGCTATGGTAGTCATTTCTGGCTTTCACATGTGCTTAGCATAGACATCACTCAACATAGGTAGTTCATACTTTCATATAGTGTTACGTAAGTGTCTTCCCAGGGAAGAAAAGCCCATTAAGGATATGGTTAGGTCATCATTGGTTTGACTTTAGTTCTGTAAAAGTAAGTTCCATTGCAGTAAATTCATTTTTAATTATATCAGAAAACCAGTAGGAACATAAATGGGTTTAATGGCACCCCACCATAATATCACTCCTAGAAATACACCAAAATGGGAAGCCGTTAATTCTTTTTACTTTTGTGTTTATGGTATTCTCTTTCACAGTCATATTTTAGAAAATTGAGATCTTGATATTTGTAACCTAAGTTAGTCATTTAGTGTTTTAAAAAAAAGTCTACTTTCTTTTTCTTTTTTTAATTATTTTTATTATTTATATTACTTTTTAGAAGCCTTATTTACATTTACAGTATTCTCTACTAAATATTAAAGTGCTGTGTTGTATGGGCTGAATTTTTTCTTTTATATCTGCTTATAATGCTATCAAGTTTTTGAAAGATGAATGTTTAATTTTTATGAAGTAAACTTATTATCCATTTTCTTGCTTTTGTGCAGATTGGTCTTAAAATACCTGATCTGTAAGATCAGTTCAATGTTCCTTATTTTTTTTAATATTCTTTATGGTTTCATTTTTTACTCTATGAATTTTATTGTTGATGATTTTATTCATCGCTTAGAATGTACAAAGCATTGTGGTAGGGCATGAAAAATATAAAAATCAATAGAGGTGATTTATGCTCTCAAGGAGCCAATCAAAATAGGATAAAACTTACAAATAACCATAATAGAGGTTAATAATTAGTATGTGCCCTTTTTGAAACACGAAGGTTGTTCACAGGAGAAGGCTCATTTCCAGATGGGGGTACCTGATAAGGCTTTGTGCAGGAGGTGACATTTGGGCTGGGTCTTTAAGGATTTCAAGCAGCAGAAAGAGGGAAAGAGATGTTTCAAGGATTGGAGACAGGAAAGTATAGCTCAGTCAGGTTTGGGAAGTGGTTAATAGTCCAGTGAAGACAACAGACATTCGTGAGTCCTTCCCACCACCATGCGCCTCAGAAGCCTTGTCTCGTTTGAACCTCACAGCAGTCTTACAGGTTGGTGCCGTTAGCATTCCTCCTCCTTTAGACATTGCAGTCTCAGATGAGTGAAGGGAACTGCATGAGATAACTCAGCTGGTGGAACCATGATTTGAACCAGATTTAGGACACTCCAAAGTCTGAACTCTTAACTGGGTCACAATTAAAAAGGTAATTTGGAGCCAAAGTTAAATGTAATCATAATGGTCTTTCAGATTGAGGGTACCATACCCTCAAAGACAGTATTTGTTCAGCAGGGAAGAACAACAAGACTTGTGTTAATGTGTGCATCCTAAGGAGAAGAAAAAAAGAAAGAAGGAAGCAACTATCTGGAATATGCAGGCTTTGAGTGTTATTCTCTATCATCACATCGCTGGAATTAGACTCTGCCTTTCCCCTGGAGAAAACATTACTCCTCCAATGAAGGAAACTTTGCCTATTTATTTTATTAAGGGATCTGTTAAGAAATGGATTCTTTACATAGAGTGTGTAGAATTTTGTGCTGTTCGGCTGCAAATATGATGTTTCCTGAATATTGCACTGAAAAGAATTCCCTTCCATCGTGTTTTTTAGAATGAGGCATGTGCATTTCAAAATAAGTATCTTGGTAGTTTCCACATTTGTATCTTCTTGTTTTAGAAGAGGAATAGAGTGTAGAGCAGGAGTAGCATGTTTATCCTAGAAACGTGTCCACTTCTGCCAGAAGATGTTTTTAAGTAAGCGAGAGAAAGTAAGGAGTAATGCAAAGTCTTTAGGAAGTGTCAATTAAAAAAACATAGTAAGAGAATCCTTATTATAGCAGATATAAGGGGAACATGGGAGTAAGAAACCTACTATTGTTACAGGTAGATTTTCCTTCAATAGTCCTTTGAGGCCATTCTGTTCTAAATCTCTTTTACTTGTTTCAGGGTCTTCTCACATTCACCTGATTACTTCACTTCCTGCTTCACTGAAAAAATTCAAAGCTACCTTAGTATCCCCTTTCTTATATTGTCTCTATATCTTTACTCATTCTGTCCCATACTTCTCTAAGCTAGCCTTCCTCTCTTGATTCTGTTTCTCTCCCCACCTCTCTTCTCACAGGTTGCTGCTAAGGGCTCTTGACTTTGGCTTTGTCTTGGTCTCTCTGTGTCATAGTTACCTTACCTCTTAAAAGTAGGGGTAGTGGGTTGGGGGTGTAGTGGGGAGTAGCAGCTAAATGAGTAAGGTCTTATAGCTTTATAAAATTTTATGATTGTCTCTTGTATTTTTAATGTCTCTACCACTTATTCCTTTTGTTTTGGCCCAGGCATATTATTGTTATTATTGCTGTAGTCTCCCCATTCTTCACTCCCTCACAGCTAAAATCAGCAACCACCATTTATCTTACTTCCACCTAGAACTTCTATCTCGTTACTCATTTTTTCATTACCAAACTTCTCAAAAGAATTATCTGCCTCTAATTCTTCCTGCTTGCTTTCTCCCAGTCCCTTACAGATTGGCTTCTATCCTTACCACTCTTCTGAAATTACTTTCTTAACCAATGAACTTCTGATTATCAAAACCAGTGGCCTCTTTCCATCCTTAAGCCATTTAAGCCATCCTGCCACATTTGACAGCATCAGCTTCTTACTGACCTTCTTCCATCACTTTTGTTTTCATATTCTGCCTTCTCTGCCTTCTCTTTCTCCTTTGGCACTCTAAATGTAGATATTCTTCAACTTTTTGACCTTAGCAACCTTCTCCTCATGTTCTATGTGCTCCCGTGGATGAATGCGTCCACTCACATGACTATCTTTATCTCTCATCTCTCCACTGATAATTCCAATTGTGTATTTCAATATCTCTAGTCAAGGCCTTGCTCCTAAGCTCTAGCTCTCCCTTTCCATTTGCCTGCAAGAGGTTTTCTCATGAATATCCTAGCACCTCAAACTCAATATATCTAAAACCAAAACTTGTATCCTTCTTTCTCCCTCTCATTCTAACTCCCTCTTCTTCTCCCATCAGTCCTCCTCACCAGTCCCACACAAAAACAAGACAGACAAACAAACAAAAAGGCTTTGTCTTCTTCTCTTGTCCCATAATGAATGGCTAATGGCACTACTGTCTTTCTATTAATCAAGGCTAGAATTGACAGAATCAGTCATTCATTCATTAAACATATGCCTTTTGAGTGCCTGCTGTATGCCAGGTACTGTTCTGCAATCTTGGAATATATTAAAGATCCCTACACTCAAGGAGACAGACAATGTACAACCAGCATAATACATAAATTTATAATATGGTAAAGGTGATAAGTGCTGTGGGAAAAGGAGAAAGCAGAGTAATGGGGATCAGGATTATGAGGGTTATGGGCAAGGGCTTGCAGATTTAAGTAGGGAATTCAGGGTAGGTCTCATTGACATGGGGACATTTGAGCAAAGTCTTGATGGAGGAAGTGAAGAAGTTAGCTGTGCAGCTATCTGGGAGAAGCGTGTTCCAGGAAGAGGGACCAGGGTAAAGGCCCTAATATGGATGCAGGCCTGGCATGTTCAAGGACTAGCAAGAAGGCCAGTGTGGCTAGAGCAGAGTAAGCAAGGGAGAGAAAAATAGATCAGATCAAAAGGGCATTGGGAGACCGTTATAGGGACTTGGCCTTAATTCTGAGTGAAATCAGAACCATAGCAGGGTTTTGTGCTGAAGAATGACATGCTCTGATTTGCATGTTAAAAGGATCCCATTGTCTGCTGTATTAAGAACAGACTATAAGGGGCAGTGGTATAAGCAGGGAGACCACTTAGACTAACTGAGGTAATCCAGGTGAAAGATGAGGATGACTGAGATTCAGATGATAGCAGAAGAGTTGATGAGAAGTGATCAGATTCTGGGTAGATTTTTAAAGTAGAGTCAGTACAATTTGCTGGCAGATTGGATGAAGGGTATGAAAGACAGTAACTGGATATGAATGGCAGAAATAATATGAATACCAGAGACACTGGAGGATGAAGTGGAAACTCATTGTAAAGGAGGGGAATAGGGAAGAGCGAAGTTAAAAAACTAAACTTTGATCACTCCCCCAGTGATTTCTTCTAGTCTCATGGCGTTAAGGACTTTTTTAGATACATGACTCAAACGTGTATCCTCAACACAGTCCGTTCTTCCAAACTCCAAACTCATGTATCCAGCTGCCTGTTTGACATATCAAACCTAATGTGCCTTAACCTGAACTCCACGCCTTTCTCCAAAATCTTGCTCCAGGTCTTCCTCATGATGATGGCAATTCTTCCTTTGTTTCTCAGTCCAAAAGCCTTGAAGTCATCCTTGACCTTGCGAGATAACCCTATCTGGGAATGACCTCTTTCTCATGTGAACAACTTTGTGCTTCACAAAGGGCATTTACTAATTATTGACCTCTCTTATGATTATTTTTGAGTAAGTTTTGTGCTCCCCATTTTGGTAGGCTCCTTGAGATCATTAATCACTTCTGTTCATTTATGGATTCTTTAGGCCCTACCACAGTGTTTTGCACATTCTAAGTGATGAATAAAGTCATCAACAATAAAGTTCATAGAGTAAAAAATGAAAATTCATAGAGTAAAAATGAAAATAAAATTCATAGAGTAAAAAAAGAATATTAAAAAATATAGGGAACATTGAACTGATCTTAGAGATCAGGGATCTTAAGAGCCAACCAATCTTGTATAAAAGCAAGAAAAAGAATAATAAGTTTAAATTTTTTTAATTAAAAAGCTTCTTTTGCTGTGGGCCTCAGTACTCCACTGTACCCCACTTATTTATAAAACAGACTTAGGTTGTCAAAAAGAAGTATGACATAGTAGAATATATTGTCATTAAAATAAAGCTGCGAGCCTCTCCAGTTGTCCTTGTCCCTATAAAATAAGTAATGCATCTGAAAATTTCATACCAGATTTGCTAGGCTAGTGGCAATTAAATCTAAGGTTAGCTTATAATTGTAGGCTGTAAGCTCCAGTGAGGCAGAGATCATAGGAGTCTGGTTTACCACTCTATCCCCAGCACCTAACACAGACTGATGTGGTGATATTTGTTTAATGAGAGAATAAATGATAGAAATAGAGAATGAAAGATGACTACGCAGAAGAACACTGAGGAAAGGAAACTCCTCAGGAATTGACAATTTTAATCAGGCAAAATGAAATATTTAGCTTTACTTCAATCCAGATGTTTTTTTCTGTAGTTTAAACTGGCTGAGGTCAATGCAATTGTCTAGGCGAGACCATTGGTAGAACGTCTGGAGCACCCTTTCTGCCATTGCCTGTCCCACATGTTGAGCTCTCCTTTCAGACTCCCTTGTGGGTTGAAGGGATTTTAGGACCTCCCCAGATTGAATCCCATGCCTTCACAGAGTATTGTGTCCAGAGCCCAGCCCTTCCAAGATCTTACAGACCAGAAAACAGAGAGAGACCGTGAAATAGGATTACTTACCATTTTTTGTCATCATCCAGAAATTGTCAGGATGTCCCCATGTGTGAGTGATTTCATTGTGTTGAGTATTGTGGGCCATGAGTAGAATTGCTGCTGTATTGTGAGTAGAATGAAGTCCAGAAACAGCCTATTTAGGGTTTGCCACTCCCCCAGGCCTCTTCTGTTTTTGTCCTACCATTTTGGTTGATCAAGAGAGCTAAAGGCAAGTATCCAATTTCCTTTCCTTGACTGAGGTGCCAGGAGGTAGTGCTTTGTGCTGCAGATTATGCTGATTTGTACATGTCACAGTGAGACCTGGCATTCTCCCAAAGAATCTGCTGCATTAAGAATTTGATTCACTCCAGATAGTTAAGCTTTGAAAGTTATGTTCTTGACTTAACTTGAAAAATGCCAGGAAATTTAATGTCAAGACTGTCACTTGGCACTCATTTAGATAAAGCATTAGCTAGTATTTAATTGTTATTTCCATTTTGGCCATTAGGGAGAAATTTAAAAAGACTCGTTTGTAGAAGTGGTTAGCAGCCTGTGTAGCAGGAGTATGGCACACAGCACCATTCTAGTGGACTGGGTGAATGTCTATCAAGGAATGAATTGTATCAATATCTGCGCTATAATGTTAGTACTGTGATATTTCCTTTATTACTGCTGATGTGCCTATTTCTGACCCTTACAATCAGTGCTGAAAAGTATATTTTCAGAGAGTAAACAACCGTCAGTTTAACATTCAGGTCTGGGACAGGACTAATCACATAACCTGACAAAATACTTACTTGGGGAGGGAGATCTTCTGTACAAAAGCCAAGCAATGTTTATTCTTAATTTACAAAAAACTTGTGTCAGGTTTTTAAGACCAAAAGTTGTTCAGAGGGTACTAACTTCCAGTTATCAGATGAGTCAGTTCTGGGGATGCGATGCACAGCATGGTGATCATAGCTAATAATACTGTATTATTTACTCGAAAGTTGGTGAGTGGGTAGATCTTAGATGTCTCACCACAATAAAGAAATGGTAATTATGTGACCTGATGGAGGTGTTAGCTAATGCAGTGGTGATAGGCATTTTGCAATAATATAAGTGTATCAAATCAACACATTGTATACCTCAAATTTATACAATGTTACATGTCAATTATATCTCAATAAAGTTGGGGAAAAAAACAAAGGTAGAATTAACCCAACAGATACACAAGGATTCTGTGATGAGATAAATGAATAAATGGATCCCAGCTGATGCGCGTGGGCTAAGCAGTCATGGAGCTAGAGCCTGAGAGGCCCTTGAGAGGTTCTGCCTTGCTCTCTGCTGTGAAGCTAAGTCAAGCCAGACAGTGACTAGTGGCCCAACTGAAGACCGTTAATGAGTGAGCACATCTCAGTCTCTGTTTCTTTCCCATTCCTACTCAAGGATTTGGTGTCTCTGAACTCTTCTTTCAGAATTACTTTCAGGTTTTTTTTATCACATTCTTTTCAACCCAACCCCTTTTTTCTGACCGGTAAGGAAAGAAGTCTTCTAGCTAATAAGCAGCTGCAATGCAGGGAGTTTAGATTGTTTTTGTTTAAAAAAAAAATGGCAGCAGTAGAGCAATGACATTCACAGATTTGAGATTCACGGTTTTGAATGTGAGCAACCAGAAGCCCCATGACTTGTGGTGAGTTGTGATTTCTCTGAGGGTGAGTCCCTTAGCCTACCGAGTACGTCTAGCACCCCTCCCCACATCCAAAATTCACTGCAGCTTTACTCTGCATTCGCATGCCAACTGACTTCTGCAATGATAAAAACATGTTGCTTTGTGGGAAACTTGCCTGAAAAGAAACCCAACTACAAATGCTATAAAATAAATGAAGATTAGATAAACAGACCTAAGAAATTATTTGCAAATTTGAAACATCTTAAATTTTTCTGGACTTGCCTCACAAGAGTTGGCAGCATTCAGACATGAAAATTAAGGCAGAATCATTGCTGGCTTTTGATAAGTGAAGTCTTAGGATGTGTATCAATTAGTTACCCCACATTAACTTCTTCTGTGGAGCTGTGATGAGACAGTATTAGATTGCCTTTTCATAAAGAGACATAGCATCATAAAAGAAAATAAAAAGATGATAAATGGACAGATTACTAAAAGTATTTTTTGTTTTTCTTTCTTTTTTTTTTTCCTTGTTAGTTAAAACCCCAAACATCTTACTATAATTCCCAGGAAGTAACACTTATCATATTTTCAAAAGTGCCTTCACAAAAGAGAAAAATGATGAAAGAGAATGTACCCACTTGAGAATCAGATAATCAGGCTATGGGGTTCTTTGGAATTGATTATTGTATCTAATGTCTTACACAACATTCCAACACACCCTCCACACGGAATTTGGGGCAAGGCTGGTAGAGGGAACTAGGAAGTTGAAGAATCTGAGACCTAACTTTCCCCTAGCTCAATCCGGAGGCAGTACAGTGCCAGACTGCCTGGGTTCAAATCATGCCTGTCTGATCTGGGGAAGTAATTGAACCTGCCAGTCCCCCAGATTCCTTGTCTGTTAAATGAGGGTAGAGATAGTACCTATCTCATGCAGTGACATGAGTTCTTAGCACCCGGGACAGAGTGAGCTATTGTTGCTATCCTTATTATTGCTGTTACTTTAGTTGTGACTGAAAAGGACTGCCAAGCTGACCTGTAAAAGAAAAAGGGAGGGTGGTTTACAATTGTTGGTCTCCCAGGAAAAAATTAAATTATTTTACCATGTGATCCAGATATAATTTGGGGCATTTAACATTGTTATTTAAAATTAACACGGGATCTTAGAACTGGAGAAAACACTGGTTTCTCCCATACATACCTGCAGCAGACTGTTAGTACCCAGTAGAGGAGTGAGAGAGAGTTGCCAGCCAACCCTAAAGTTGTGCTTGCTTCAGTCTCTTCCATCTCCAGAGTATTTGCCCTTCTCCTTCTCTTCTCCAAGTCTAGATCACTCAGTCTGGAGCCTGAAACTCAGCAGGGTATTGATTTAGTCTCCCATTATCTCCCTCCCTCCCTTCCTGTCCCAGGCTAGCTATGGATTTTAATCAGCCTGTCTTCTGATTCTCGGTGTGACCATAAGCAAATTACTTTGACTTCAATCGCCCACTCTTTAAATGAAATAAAAGTGGCTCTGCCCATTCAGAGGACAACCAGAGGATTTGTGGAAATGGCAGATGTGAAGCATTTTCAGATTTCTTGAAAGAAGGATTCCTTGACGGGATGGAATTCATACTAAAAACTTGCTTCCCAAGGAAGAAAGCCCTTCACCCTAATACACGGGCTCTATCCTCTAGTAGTGCCGGAGCTATTTAATTTCAGCTTCGCCATCACAAGCCTGTGTGTTTTTGAGCACCACTTCTTTATTTGCCCTCCTCTTTCAAATATTCGCAGGCACTAATCCACGTTATGGCTTTACAGCCAGTAAATTAAATTATATGAATTCTAAACACAGTGTTTTTGAGCTGTAGAGAGTCTGCAGCCTTTGAAACCACTAACTTAATTTTGTCCAACTCTTATTCAGTAACTCAAAAAGAGCCAAACTTTTTCTTTTGAATTTGGTTTAAAAAATAATAATAAATTGCTCCCAGGCAGTGGTCCTGGGTGCCAAATTTTATCTGAGATCTAAATCTTCTGTCTGCGTTGAAAATCCCCCAAAGTAAAGGGGTAAGGAGTGCTGATGAAGAGGTGATAGATGACCACTTTACCTTAGCTGCAACCTTTTGGTCCCAGCTGTGTGACTTTGGGCAAGTCACTTAATCTATCTGAGTTTTTATTCCCTTATCTGAAAATCTATATCCACAATAAATTTTTGAGAGAATTAAATGAAATCATCTCTGTTGAGCACTTTCAAAGTATCTATATTTATCTACATGTAAAATCTTACCTCTCTGGGGCAGCCCAGTGGTGTAGTGGTTAAGTTTACACACTCCGCTTTAACAGCCCCGGGGTTCATGGGTTCGGATCCTGGTGCAGACCTGCACACTGCTCGTCAAGCCATGCTGTGGCGGCGTCCCACATACAAAATAGAGGAAGATTGGCACAGATGTTAGCTCAGGGCCAATCTTCCTCACCAAAAAAAAACACAAAGAGCTTACCTCTAAAAAAGCTGATCTAAGTGAAAGATTATTTATTCCAATATACTGCTGTTACTTAGAATTAGAATGTAAGCTCATTCACAGCAAAGGCTCTGTTATCTTTCAGTCATCTTCCATAATAAATAAATACTTAATGAAGAAATGAATATACTTTCCTAAATTACTTTTAATTGGATTCAGCATTTTGTCACATTCCTTTGAAGAGCCTTGATTTTAGCAAATCTTTATCATTTGACTGTGTGTCATGTGTGTGTGTGTTTAAAACAACCCAACTCAATGGAAAGAAGATGATCAAGCTGGGTAATATTTGGTTGTTGGGTTTTTTTTCTGCTTCTTTTTATTGAGGAGCAGGTTTGTTGTTGTTTTTAAAAGTGTAAAAAAACTGCCTTTGCTTTGTCACTTGTAAATTTATTCCTAAGGTAATTCCTAAAACAGGATTTTAGAAATCTTTAGAGCAATAATCACAACATTCCAAGACATGATGCCTTCCGATTTTGTATACTCGTACTCATTTGGAGGTGTATGTATATACATTTAGGTTTTATAAAATATAGTTTTAATTATATTATAATCACAAAGTATATCATACTTAGCAAGTGGTTCTGAAATAGGAAAAGCTACTTAAAAATCAATGCTACTTATTCCTTATGGCACTGATCTTAGATGTTTTGTTTGATCTTAGACATTTTGGCAATGTCTTCAACTATTTCTAAAGAGAAAATCATCCTAAATCTTAAATTTTTAGAGGATTTCTGTGTAAGCACATTTTAACTGGCTTTTTTTTTTTTTTTTACAAAGTTAGTTCCCTATACTAAATTGCTAAAATAAAACAGCTTTCTAAAGATACGTTCTCCTCCATACAGTTAATGCAACATGCATTGAGTATCCAGTTTCTATGCATGTCTAATAGACCTTTGAAAAAGAAGAAAACATTTAGTAAGTTCTTCAGGAGTTAGCAGCAGGTAACAGTCTAATGCTTATAAACCAAGTCTTTTGGAAGACAAACTACATTCCTTAATCTGTGACAGCTTCTGTTTCTCAGTTCTTGTTTTTTCTGCCACTCATAGATGCAGGAGTGTATTTAGATGCAGAAGGTACTCCAAAGACACTCCAAATGGTACCAAGCCAATGATGCTGAAAATGCCCCCGCTGCCTCCCAGATAGCTGCATGCCACTGAAAACTATATTCTCAGATCACAGTTTGTGAGGGCTTTCAGAACAACCCCATTACCCTTTCTGAAAGGGTTACATTTTTTTTTAAGTTTATGCGCAGTATGTAAGTTCTCAAAAGCCAGTCAGCTGTACCTTCTTGTGAAAAATTACTTGCTGTAACTTTCTGTGGCTGATCATATGCTAAGAAAAGCTATTTAAATATTATCTTCACTAGACATCTCCTAGCTTCTACAGTACACTAGGTTGTTCGGTGGGCCTCTCTGTAAATGCTCTCTACTTGACTTTACCGTTGCTTGTGGCTTTTGCGCCAGCAAAGATTTTTAAGGATTCTGGCCTAGTTCACTGTCTCAGTTTAGCAAAGAGCTTACACATTTGAAAAGATTCTTTGATGATGATTGAAGTGCAGTTCGCATTGCTGCCCCTTTCATTTGACTGCTGAAACAGCAAATGTGGGAAAGCCGGCATGCTTTGTCTAAGCTAAACTCCGTGTGCACTGCCACATGCTCACCTGTGTAAATTCAGCTCCCAGAGATAGTGGAAAAGGACTAGCAAGTTTTTCTCCTTTGCCATGTTGGGATTTATATTCAATCTTTAATATTAAGTGCAGCACATTTAAAAATACATATAGTATCTGTGGGTTTTAGTGTAACAGATTATGACTGAAGTTTCCTTTGTGTCCCACTGCTTAATCTACAATCACAGTTAAGAAGGCCAGATTTTCTCTCAGAGTGTAAGCTCTCTTTTTAAATCATTGGATGTCTACCTATATCACAAAATATGACCTGCTTCATCTGTACCTGTTATTTCTAAAATGACCGTGTTCTTGCATTTCTTGTTTTATTGGTGTAATTACTTTACAACTGAGTAAAACTAATGGATAAAAATAAACAAATACGAAAGTCTCTTTTAATAAAAGGCGAAAGATTTATATGCTCTGAAGAGAAACCAGAGTATCGAAAGTCCCTTTTAAAAGCGTCGAGACTGGATAGGCAACTAGAAGGACGTGGCCCTGGCAACGTGTTCTTTTCGAGTTATAAATTCCGTGTTTGGCCCACAAAGTGCACACTAATATGAAGTTGTTTTTCAAGTGATGGAGTTGCATCACCATGGTTCTTCTGTGCTCCGTGGCGTATCATGTTGCTTTAATGTAATGAACCAAGTCCTGGGCTCCTAAATTTTTTCCTCAATGCTGGAAATGATTACATAAAACAGAATGGCTGTATCTGAGGTCTTAAGAATCTGGAGAATTTTTTATTTTTCAAGAAAAATCTTACAAAGACTTTTCTTATTCTTTGAGGGGAAAAACCTGGCACTTGTAATAAGTTTCTGTTGAGAATACCAGTGATTTTAGGTTATATAGCATACTGTTTGAAAAACACGCATTATCTGCACTGCAAGGTCTGTATTTTAACTTTGTGCAGATGTGTGCTAAAAGAACATGATGTGCTTATTTGTTGCATTTATGCTACTTTCTTACTTTAAGTAAGATGGATGAAATTACATATTAAATAAAAACAGCAGCTCAGACAGCAGTCCTTCGCAAACCGAAAAAGCCATGCAGAGACAGTGGAGAAAATGAAACTATGACTCTAACAACTCATTGACTTTTGAGAGAATTGTCTATTCAAAGGTGTATAGTTAATAATTTATTTGTGGGATTTATCAGAGTTAACTGTCTAATGTTTAATCTGCCATTAAATTGTGTCAGTGAAATGTTACCAAAAGTATTGTGTTTTATATCTTAACCAAATATAGCATTTTAATTTTTACGTAACTGCAGTTATAAACAGATACACACAGATGCGTATGGCACAAAACTCCATTTAGTGAGAATAGCTGTGTGGCCTTTGGGCAAGTTATTCAACCTCTCTGACCCTCACCTTTCCCTTTCTATATGACATGATACCTGCCTTTTAGAATTATTGTCAGGATTAAATGAGAACATCTGTCAAGCACTGGCATAACACCTGACACATATTTATTAATACGTGTTCACTCACATTCTGTGTTCCAAGTTTCATAATGTATATTTTTGTATGGTACTTTTGAGCCAGAAAGTACTTTGTATTGAGTATTACTTATACTCAATTCTAAAGTGAAACTTTATATTAGATATTACTTATCACACTCGAGTGAAAATTCAGAATACGTAGGATAAATATTTCTTAAGATGTTTAAGGAACACGTTTATTGAGTCGCTACTGAGGGTAAAATATTGTTTCCTATCATTTGTAGTTGAATATATTTGAATCCAATAAGGGAGAGGTCAGTCTGAATGCTGTTCCCGGTTCATTTTATAGTCCCCTTCTGTTTGCTATTTTCCTTTTTCTGTAAGCCTGTTGTAACTTTAGGAAAGTTTTCAAAATAAAGAAGCATTTGACTTTGTTCTGTAGTCATTTAAAAATAGAGTTGATCAATATGAAGCATTAGCTAGGAGAACAATTTGGTCCTTTTTTATTGATTTCAGTTACCAGTGCCCTCAGGCTTATGTGTGAAAACGATATATGAAATATGCACCCCAGGTTAAACAGACCAATTTTCTTCTTACATCTGCAACCACTATAAACAGAATTCTTTATATGGAAGTGACTTTGGTAGCAGTTAGTTACACACACAACCTTAAGACTCCAAGTGGCCTCCCGAGCCAGTGTTTTTGTTACTGAGGCCAAAACTTGTACAGCGCTTTGGGAAGTTTCTGCCCGCTGGTTACTTTTATTAATTATAAAATACTATTCAAGGTTATAGCCTATGAATACACTTTTTTGGTGTTTTACCACTTGATTGTAAGCCAGAATCTTGGGAATTTGAAAGATATTGTGCTGAATAGTCAGTTGCAGACCAATCGAGCCATGACGGTGAATACCAGGGAAGCCTACTCAGCAGGACATGCATTATTTAGAAAATTGTGTAAGGAAGTTGGCTGTGGGCATGTGTCATCTGCCCTGTCAGTCAGAGCTCCAGCAGCTGTTCCCTGTCACCAGGGCCTTTACGTGCTACTGCCCATCCATCAGCGCTAACAGATACCAGCTGCCTCCGTGGGGCTGGGGAAGCCACAGACACACAGACTTAACAGTGTATCTCACTGGCCACCAGTTTGGATGGAAGTGCATTCCCAAAGTGGGAGACCAAGCACCAACTCCTTGGTCTTTCATTAGACCATTAACCAAAATAAGCGCTCAAGAGAATTAATTGGATTTTGGAGAATCTGTTTTTGACTGAAAATATGGCTGTGGAAAAGTAGGAGGGTTGTACTTTTACACCCAAAGAGACATCCTAGTTAAATGAGAGAGAAGAAAACTTTCTTCCCCGGATACCATATCATCAGCACTGGATTATCACTGAAGAAGCCTTTTCTGGTTGAACACAACAATGCAAAAAAAAAAAAAAAAAAATGGATATCACAAGCATTCTTTTCATGATGATGTAGCAACCTGCCAAATGGGATGCATCCCAATTCTGATTATAGACAAGCGTCCAACAGTTTGCTTTTTCCCTTCTTGTATTCCAGAGACATCCTTAGAGGAAAGGATTTGAGGGCATTAGTATCACTAGCTGTCTGATTACTGTGTTGACATTTTTAAAGTGCCATTAATCATAGAAAATGGAACTTAATGATGTAGAAAAATACCCAGCCAAGGAATGTCAAGAAAGTAAGCCACAGCCCAATATACTAATGAAATTAAAGGGAAATGCATCTTAATGCTTTAATTTTTTTTTCTTAATTAACTTATTACTGGACTCCAAAGCTAAGTAATTGAGAGGCAGCTGTGCAAGCAAGGGAAATGATAAAACAAAGGAAAATTGAGAGAGGAGATGTTTTTATTTTGTAAATACTGCAGCTATATAATGTATAAAGTACATAAAGATAATACTCATCTTAAGATTATATAATTGAAGTCTTCTATTTTGGAAGAAATGACTTTTTCTTTTTGATATTCCCTCCCATATTTTTTTCTGCTGACTCTGAATACTAAATATACTTGATATAATTTAGTTCATATGAGGCTTGACTATTGATGGAATTTGAGAATTATGAGGCTGATAGTATGCGGCACAGATAACACTGTCATCATGGGTACACAAAAGTAAAAAGCAATGATATAGTACATGAATAGAGTCATTCATTTGTCAAAAGCTGGCAATGCTTGTTCAATGTTTTGCTGGATTTTGATATCATCAATACATTGTTTGCCTATTAGCGAATTTAAATTCAAATAAGTTTTCCTAACTGAAATTTTAGAAAACATGAGATAAATATAGGTATCCTTATTTGGAAAATTTATATGACACTAAACTCTAATCAACATTACACTGTAAAGCATTTCTAATGCTGATTCTAAGCAGGTGCTTTGTTGGAAAATAGTGCAAGAACCTAAATCCATCCGCTCCCTTTTTTTTCCAGGACAGATAACCTATTACAGCATGGGACACCCAGTAGATTTTCAATAAAAATGGAATGATGGGTTGATACATGGATCTGAAATGAATGAATTTTAGGTGACCTGTATAAGAAGATTGGAAAATAAGTAATATTGTTAGTAAGAGTTGGGCTTTTTTCTTCCCCCTACAGGTTTTTATCATTCGTTGGAGGGACACTGTGTGAGATTGGAAAGCCTGAAATGCAACAAAAAATAAATTCATTCCTTGAAAAGGAAGGAATAGAGAAAATTGCAGAAAGATTGCGAACAACTGTTCACACGTTACAAGTCATCATAGATGGTCTCAATCAGCCTGAAAGCTTTGACTTTCGAACAGGTAAACAATTGAACGTGAATAACAGTAACTTTTATTTGCATAGCCCACATTATCTCCTATGGCAGCAATCCTATGCCATAGGCAAAACAGATATTATTCTCCCATTCTATACACGAGAAAACTGTAGTGACTTTCCTTCAAAGTCATTGCAGGTAGTATCCAGAGCCAAAGCTAGAAGCCAGGTCTCCAGACTCTGCATCCCTTGCTTATTTTCCCTTACACTAGACTAGATGCTTCATGCATGTACTGCTGTGTGCATGGAGGGACACATTTTTCATGATCCTTCTGTAAGCTGTTTTTATCTCATAGGAGCCAGAAGTCCAAGGTAAAGCATTCAGTTCACAAACCAAAAAGTGAATCTTCTTTCTAAATTACAGCCTTCCAAGTTCCTGGAATCTGTGTCAGTGAACACACTGCACAAATAAGATGCTATCTCTGTTGATTTTCCTTCTAATTAAAAGTGCTCTCAGCTTTCAACACAGGTAGGTAGTAAGGGAAGTGTAACAGCCATAGTGGTTGAGAGCAGTGACCTGGTGAGAAAGAATTAAGTTATCAAATAACCTACTTCCCAAGGAAATTTGAATAGGAAGCCCTGAGATTTAAATGAATCTGCACATTTGTCTCATAACCAGTTTTATGATACCATATTTAGGGCTTGGCTCCTTTCATTCTACATTAGGCTGTGTGGAGGTGGTTAGACATGCTTCTTTGAAAAGGTTTAAGAGAATTTAAAAACATAACCAGGAAGCTTGTTATACTATCCCCTCAACTTGTCTGTTGGTTTGAAATTAAAAAAAAAAAAGTCAGAGAAAAATAAAATAAAACACCCAGTAAGACCTATGCTAAAAGTGGAGGAGTAGAAGCCTCTGGGTGGTCCTTCCAAAGTGGCTGTTTCCTCTCCATCTGGAAGCGTGGTGTCCTTTCACATGAATCCCATGAGTGTTGCTGAGCAGGAATGCCAAGTAGGGTGGTGGTTCTCATGCAGGGTGGGATTTAAGGGTAGTCTGCCTAGAACCACCACATTAAAGGGTTAGCAAATATGCTCTAGCTACAGGTGTCCTGTCCTGGATTTTCGTATCCATCTTTGTTTTTCTGTCATGGTGTTGATTGCTCCATTATCCTGGTTACAGTGTAGACTCAGAGCAAAAGATCAACGCTCAAATTAGATGGTTCAGTTAAACAACCAACAGCTAAGTAGAGGTCCTCATCTAATGATGCTCCTTGTTGGGCAGAAACACATGCACCGGGGCTGTAGATAAGTAAAATTTCTCTATATAAGCAAAATTTCAAATAAGTCTCTTTAAATACTTTGGAACTGACCTTTGCCCTAACATAAGTCACAATTTCCAAGATGTCTGAGAACTACATCCCCCGGGGAAGGCAGACAGTCATAATTTTGAAGGGGCAGATAGTACTTTGGAGGTTCTGCATTACAGTATTTATGTTACATCTCTTTTCTTTTCTCCATTTTCTCAAAAGTATTTCCTTTCTTGATGCCTCATTCTTTCCTCTTACTTATCCTGTCTTCTGTTTGCTCAATGATATAATCAATTCTATTTATTAACACTCTGGTTGCTAGTTAGTTTCTATAATTGGGTTCACCAGAAACAGCCTGGCAACAGGCCCTTGGCTATCAAAGTGTTAAAGTTTGCATGGGCCATGGAGGATTTTCTGATTTCTCAGTGGCCCAGGCTGTCTTGAGGACCATGTTAAGTAGTTCCTGACTCTGATTTTCCATGCAAAATTAAACTAAGCAGCTGATCAGGAACCCTTGGGGAGTCTGTAGCAGCTGCACCTCTGCAAGAAAAAGGGAAAAAAAAGAGTTTCCAAGCATAAAAACAATGCCTATGGGGCCTCAGAGACCATCCTACCTCTCACCCTGATCAATGCCTTCGTTTCACTTTGCTTTGACACAATCCTTCCCAGAGTAATTTTATATTACAGCAGGTTTCTTACTTTTAGAATTGACTGCTTCAGCGTTACATGAAATTCTACAGAATCAATGCCAGTTTTAGCGTATTCCTTTTTTATGAGGAATATGAGATTTGAGGTTTGAAGAGGATTTTTTTTGTTTTACAGGAAAAAGTGGAATTTTTTTTAAAAAATCGTGATTTCAATATGGTTGGACTGGAGGAGGGGAACAAAGAGGTGACCAGTTGTTAATACAAATGTAAAGGATAGCCTTAACAAGTAATCAGGATAAAGCCAACAGCTGTGGAGGAAAAGGAACTGGAATGGGTGGAGGGGAAAATGAGGTCTTAGTAAAAGGAGATCCAAGCACAGAATGTGTTCTTTGTTATTAGAATCAACATTCAGTAATCCTAGGAAAGGCGGCCAAGAAGAGCATGGATAAAAGGAATCATAGATAATCCAAAAGTCCCGTTGAAACTGTTAGTTCTAACCTTCTCCCCCATAAAACCTTTGTTGTTTTTGTTTTTGTTTTTGTTTAAAGATTTTATTTTTCTCCTTTTTCTCCCCAAAGCCCCCCGGTACATAGTTGTATATTTCGTTGTGGGTTCCTCTAGTTGTGGTATGTGGGACGCTGCCTCAGCATGGTCTGATGAGCATTGCCATGTCTGCGCCCAGGATTCGAACCAACGAAACACTGGGCCGCCTGCAGCGGAACGCGCGAACTTAACCACTCGGCCACAGGGCCAGCCCCTGTTTTTGTTTTTTTTAACTAGAGCCATAATGATTCCTTGGCATGCTTTATGCCCACCTTTTGAGGGATAGCATTAATGAACAGAGAAGTCTACACTGGGGTGCACAAGAAAAGAGGGCTGTAAGGAACTTGAGAGCAGAGATCTGTGCATTCTCATCTTTGTGTCTCAAGCACCCAGCAGAGTGCCTGGCCAGGAGATAATAGGAGTTAATAAATGCTTGATGAATTGAATTGAAAGAGGAGAAAGAAGATTAGGTACTAGCTGGTCTGGGTTTCTGAGCCATAGATAATCAAGAATCCGTAAATTTTCACTGAATAAATATATTTAAAATGAATAGGAATTGATTCCTGAGTTCCAAATTTGTGAAGGGTAGTGAGAGGAGAACATTTGAATTTCATTCACATTTGACCAAATGTTGATGTACTTTCTACCGTGTTTAAACAGTTTGAGAATTCAGGCACTGGAAGAAAACTCCCAATCTTCTGTCTCCAAGGGTCTTACTTTCTCACTGTTTGTGATTTAGTCTTGTATATTCGTCGAACAAATATATTTTCTCATCACCTCCTCATAAAGAGGAAAAAAGACTCATTACTCTTCTCATCCTTATGTATAGTGCTCATGTTCACAGGTTGGCGAGATAGTTTGAGAAGAAGAGGTTGAGTAAATTTTCTTGAATTGTTTCTGTTGTGTAAATGCTGTTTCTCCAACTAAGATGCATTTTCCCTGAAGGCAGGCCTGTGTCCCCAGCTCCTTTTGTGTCCCCCGTCAATGCTTAATACTGATCTGGGCACATAATTGATATGTAGTAAATACTTATTCACTAATTTATGTTGTGTCTAGGAAGTACAGTGCCATGTTATTTACGCTAACTGTCTTTTTTCCCTTTTTTTTGTAGATTTTGATAAGCCTGATTTCAAAAGAAGCATAGTCTGCTTGGAAGACCTACAGGTTGGGACAGTCCTTACAGGCAAAGTCGAGAATGCCACTCTGTTTGGAATTTTTGTGGATATAGGAGTGGGGAGATCAGGGCTGATTCCCATACGAAATGTAACAGAAGCAAAACTTTCTAAAACAAAGAAGAGAAGGAGTCTTGGACTGGGCCCTGGAGAAAGAGTGGAAGTCCAAGTACTCAACATTGACATCCCCCGATCTAGGATTACTCTGGACCTCCTTCGGGTGTTGTGAGTGTCCCACTGAAGGCCAAACACTGATTTTATTTCCCTGTTTCTGCAGATTGGCAAGAATGTCAGATGGTTGTGAATTCTAGATTGCAGTTGAGGAAGACTTCACTTAATATCAGAAGTATTTTCCAAACACTTACCTTATTTTTCCTTCTGAATAAATAGAAAACTAACAGTTTGATTTCTTTTCCCCTTAAAGAAAGCAACTAATAGACATCCTTCTGTGGCTTTAGGTAGTAATAATTTTCTGACCAAAACTTTATTTTTTGTAATTCATCTTCGACTCTTTTTGCATTTTGTATAACAGATTATTTCGCTTCCACTTGCCATCATGCCTTGCTGGACTTCTATGGAATTATCTTCTTGATTTGAATTATACGATGTTTCTTGACACAGTAGGGCTGGCAGTATTTCATCCTCCTTTTTTATAGATTTTTTTAATCATGCCGTTTAGACTTGATTTATGATTTTCCCTCACCAAGAAAACCAAAAATATACCAATAAAACAGATCCTGATGTGTTCATAACCATCAAGTGAATGGTTCAAAATATTTCTCAGAAGGATATATGTATTGATCCCTACAATAAAGTTTTGTGGCTAGTGATCTTGTTTTTGCTATGTTGATTCAGTGAATGACCTAGGAGTCAATTTTGATTACAGAAGACGTGGCAAATATTCATGTGTATTTCATATAAAACAATTGTGCCTTTGGGGAAGAAGGAAGCCTCTGGAAATTTGAAGAAAGACTTTCTGTTTGATTTAGCACAGAAAAGTACATTCTTTCTTAAGCATCAGGATTAAACTCCAAATGGGGATAGAAATGGCCTTCCTAAATATTGAAGATCAGGTGTGTAGGGGCTAGAGAACTAAGTAGATAAAGCTGGTAACTCTTAACTGTACTGTTATTCAGTGCAGGTAGTAAGTATAAACCTAACCATTCAGGGTAAAAATGCTTTAAATAGAGCTCACATTGGACTGGTGACTTGTCCATTCTGGCTGCTATTCTTGATTTGCCTAATGGAGTCATTTGCATGACCGAATGAGTACCTGGTTTTCTCCACGTGTAATGAGTGGAAGATGGTTACTAAAGAGGGTACCTGCTTGTTTGCCTGGAACAGTCCTGGTAAACACTCCTTGTCCTGGCATAATTTTTCATAGTGCCTCTTTTTATCCCCGAAATGCCCCATTTGGGATAATAAATCATATGATCACCTTAGTAATAGTAGTCCCTTACAAAGTGATAGATTGGGCTGTGTTTATTGACCATTCTGCCTGATGGTTTGCTGTTCTTGAAATATGCAGCATTCCAACTGGTACATAGATCTTTTTAGTACAGTAAGTTCCTTAAAAGTCATATAACTCAAGTCCTGTTTGCCTGACAACTTCATTTCTGAAATGCGTTTTCTCTGTTTCTTTCTGGTCCTCAACTGAGAATGGATCTTAATGTTGTAACTATAAGTTGATCTTCCTGTTCACTCCTCCCAGTGTTCTTCCTGGTTCATAATTTGTGGATCAGTGATGAGTGATATGCACCTGAAGACTCTTATTCTGAAGCCTGTGATGTCATGTCAAACAAATATCTTTTTTTAATTGAGGTATAGTCGACATATAACATTTATATATATTGCAAAATGATCACCCAGTAAGTCTCATTAATGTCTGTGACCATACATAATCAAACACATGCCTTTTGGGAAGAGGCCTTCTCCCTGGGCATTTTGAATACAGGAACAGAGCAGTTGACAGTGTGAAGCAGCTCTGTTGACCTGGTAGCTTAGCTGCCCTTGTGGACACAAGGAGCACTTGATATTGCACTAAGTTGTCCTGTCCAGCCCAAATATGGGCAAGGCTCTATAAGGCCAAGGTTGGGAGAAGAGGGGCATGTCTCATTCGTCTTGTAACCCCAGAATGAAGCATGGTGCTTGGTGGTCAATATGTTCAACTAATCGTGGTCCCTATTCTACCAATAATCCACAATGTGCCTTTGAGCTGATATCTTTACTTCTCTGGGCCTCCTTTTCCCAAGTTTAAAATGGGGATGATGGTAATAAAGCATTCATTCTCCCAATCATTGGCCACCTCCTGTGTGCCAGGTATTGTGCTAGACACCATACAGTTATGACAGAAAAACAGACATTCTCCCTGGGCTTATGGAACTTAGAGTCTATTGAGGAAAAAAGAATCATTAATCAAATAATCACGTTAAAATATAAAATTATAACCATGATAAATGATATAATGGTGACAGCATGTAAGAGATGGATTGGCCTAGTCAAAAAAGTCAGAAAATGTTTCAGTGGGGTTTGACTGAGATGTGAAAGATGACCAGAAGTTAACTAGAACAAATGCTTTGTTGACCTTAACAAGAGTTATTTCTGATAAATGTGGGGATGAGAGCCTTATTGGAGTGGGTTTAAGAGAGAGTGGGAAGAGTTAGATTAGAGATAGTGAATATAGGCAATTTTTTCAGGGGGTTTGGCTACAAAGGGAGAAGAGAAATAGCATAGTGGCTGCAAGGGGAAAATGGAGTCCAGAGAGAGTTTTTGTATTTTGTTAGGACAGAAGAGATGATGATATATGCAAATAGAAATGATCCAGGAAAATTTGATACAGGAGACAGGAGAATTTCTGGAATGATATTCTTGATTGGATGAGATCGGACGGAATCTAGTGCACAAGTGGTTGGTCTAAGATAGAAATACCAGTAGTTCATCCATACTGAGAGAGAAGACTGAATATATTGAGACAGATGTAGATAGGAAGATATGGTGATGGAAGCTCATAGAGGGCTCTTTGGATTGCTTCTGTTTTTCTCACTGAAATATAAAGGAAGATCATCATATGAGACTGAAGATCGAAGGGAAAGGGAGTTGGAGGTTTGAGAAGAAAGGAAAAGGTTAGAAAAGGATGAGAGGGGCTGGTCCGATGGCAGAGTGGTTAAGTTCGCGCGCTCCGCTTCGGCGGCCCAGGGTTTTCGTCAGTTCGAATCCTGGGCGCGGACATGGCACCGCTCATCAAGCCATGCTGAGGTGGCATCCCACATGCCACAACTAGAAGGACCCACAACTAAAAATACACAACTGTGTCCCAGGGGGTCTGGGGGAGAAAAAGGAAAAATAAAATCTAAAAAAAAAAATAAGAAGAAGAAAGAAAAGAATGAGAGAGTAAAAATCCTAGGGAAATAGACTATGATTTCCAGGTAATGTTAAATATTCCACTTCAGCTTAGTGATCAATTGAATGTAGGATCAGTCAGCTTGGTTATATATTTTCCTTCAGCCACATCAGCTGTGTAGGTACAGGTGGAGAGGTGGATCAAATCAGGTTTGGGAGTTTACCAAGTGAGTACAATAGAGAGAAAGACAAGGAAGTTGAGGGCATGTAGACAAAGAAATTATTGACCATGGAATTTAAGCTCACTAAGAAGAAAAGTAAGAGTATAAAAGGAGAGTGAGGGATAGTGAAAAAGTACGGGATTAATGGATTGTAGGTCCTAATGGAGTTGGAGGAATGTTAGAGTGGAAATAATAGAGGATATAATGGGTAGAAAAGAATGGTTGTCAAAAGTGGAATGCTCAGGGGCCAGCCCTGTGGCCAAGTGGGCAGGGTTAAGTTCCTGCGCAGGTTCAGTTCCTGCGCTCTGCTTCCGCAGCCTGGCGCTTCGCTGTTTCGGATCCTGGGTGTGGACATGGCACCGCTCATCAGGCCATGTTGAGGCAGTGTCCCATATAGCACAGCCAGAGGCACTCACAACTAGAATATACAACTATGTACTGGGGGGCTTTGGGGAGAAGAAGAAGGAGAAAAAAGGATTGGCAACAGATGTTGGTGCAGGTGCCAATAAAAAGAAAAGTGGAATGCTTAACTTTGAAATTACAGCTTTTGGGGCTGCAGTTTTTGGTAATTACAAAGGGTAGGGAATGATCATAGAATAAGTAGCAGAGGTAGGGGACAAGGATAAGATCATTAAGGAAGAGGAAGTCAAGGAACTGAAAATGTAGGCAGGATTCTCTATGTGGATGATGATTTTAGGAGGTTGTTGCAGTAATGCAGACATAAAATAATGGTGGCTTGGACCAGAATGTTAGTGGCAGAAATGGTGAGAGTGATAAGATTCCAGATATGGTTGAAAGGTGAGAGTAGAGTGAAACAGGATTTCCTTGTGTATTGGATGTAAGATGTGAGCTGGACAGGAGTCTAGGATGGCTTTTGGCCTAAGCAACGGGAAGGATGAAATTATCTACGAGATGGGGAAGGCTGTGAGAGGACAGTCTTGGTGAAGGAGTTCATTTTGGACAGGTTAAATTTGAGATAACTTGTTAGACATCTAAGTGGAAATGCCAAGTAGGCTGTTGGTTATTTCAGTCTGAAGTTCAGGGGAAAGGGCAGGGCTGGAAATGTAAACTGGTGGGTCACTAGCATATAACTGTACTTACAGCCGTGACACTGAATAAGGTCACCAGTGGAATGAGTAGAGAGTAAAGTAGAGAAGAGATCTAAGGACTGAGTTGTTGAAAATCCAAGACACTCAGCTATAAATTCTTTGAACATCTCCCTCTGTAAAGGCAGGAATTTTGTCTTGTCATGGCAGGACCTGCTAGGTGCCTATTCCAAATTCTCCCTTTCTTCCTTTCCTAAGAATTCTGATTTGAGGGAAGCAATAATGTGACCAATGGACATGGATATGGCCATGTGATATAGTTCTGGCCATGAGTGTAGGCAAAAGTCTTGGGATGGGATTCTAGGAAAGCTAGAAAGGGTGGGGGCATCAGGTCAGCTATCATGCTTTTCGTATCCTCTGCCTTACCCTCCTTCCTGCTTGGAATGCAGATAGAATGCTGGACGTGCTGGAAGTCAAACAGTGACAAGGAATAGTGACTGCTGAACAGAAAGGAAATTCCTGAATCCATCTTGGCATTGTGGAGTCACTAAAACAGCCCTGAACTGCCTTTTCTGGACTTCACATTATGTGTGAAAAACAAAAGCTTCATTCATTTAAGCTATTGAGGGGAGCGGGAGGTTTACAGCAAAGTGTATTCCCTAACATACGTGTGGTGTCCTGCTGTATCCCCTCTATATAGAAAAATACCTAGCATGTGATAGGTACTTAATAAATGTTGATTGGTTGGATGAATAAATATCTAATAAAAGAGTTTAGTAAAATGGCTGAGTATAAAATAAATGTTAAAAATATCCACAGTTTTCCTTAATCATGTTAGATACTATGATGGAATAAAGGTTCCTATTTACTATAACAGCATACTATAAAATATCTAGAAGTAATCTAGTAATGTATAAGATCAATATGAAGAAAAATTATAAAATTTTACTAATGAATATAAAATAAGAGCAGAATACATTAAGGTATACCATTGGAAGACATGGTATTGTAGAAAGATCAGCCCTCCCAAACTTATTATGTATATCTCCTTTTGCCAAATCCCAATCATTATTCCAGTTGACTTTGCTTCTGTTTGTATGTTTGTTTATTTAAACTTAAAAATAAAATTTATTGGGAAGAGTATATAAAAAACGTCAAATCAATACTTAAAAGAATAATTGAGTTGGATGGTATGAGGCAGTTTGTCCTACCAGATATTAAAGTACACTCAAAAGCTGCCATCATTTGAACAGTATGATGAATAGGAATAGACAAACAGAAGAGTGGAATAAAGAGAATTCAAAATCAGTAAGAATTTAATGTATGTTAAAAGTGGCATTTCAGATTGGGGCAAAATCATATTGCCACGCTCTGCACAAAAATAAATTCCAGATGGATTAAACATACATGATGTTTTAAAAGCACTGCAAGCAAACATAGAAGGGCTTTGAGAAGCTAACGAATAGGCACAGTCATGGAATGCAAGAACAAATAGAGGAAACACGGGCCTGTAGACCTAAAAGCTCCACTCAGAAAACATTGGTTGGACACCGACTAGGAGACCTGTGCAGGTGCTGGGGCTGAGACACGCACATGGTACCTTTGAGGATGTCTGCAGCCTGGAAGAGGTGGAATTTAAGCTGCAGCAAGGGCTATTTTAAGTTAAATGTCACGAGCATTTTGGAGTTAAACCTGACTGCTATCTACTTCAGAATATGGTGTCATCCCATCTCCTTTGAAGCCACAAGACTCTTTGGAAAAAAGCTTGGTTTTGGATTAATGGAGTACTCATGTTGAGGTGTCTGTACATTTAACCCTGACCTCAGAGTTAGCACTTGTGTTAAAATTAGAGATGGAAAGAAAGGACAGGATGGAAAAACCAAAAATGTATTAGGTCAATCTTTTCATTTTGGCTTCCCGCCTTAAAATCAGTCATAATGAGTTGGATTTAAATAACAGATCGTGGAGAACTCCTGAATGACTGGGCTCATGGCCAAAGCCGTCTGTTCCACAGGAAGAAAGATATAGATTTCTTCCCACTCACTCATTTTATATGGTGAGGATGGCTCTGTGCATGAAGGCTGGGTTTATTATTTGGAGGGAGGGTGGGATAAGCAGACTCTTGAGCTGCCAGCACGAAAAATTACCTTTTTAGAAATTAATTTAAAAATCACTCCCAGAAAAGATTTGCTATTCTTTTACCTCATATCAAGAATCTAAATGAGGATTGTAATATCTCCAAAAAAAATATTTTTAAGGAGAAAGTTCTCACCCTGAAGAAAGGAAATAAATTATTAATCTAAATACAATGGGGAAACCTCTAAGATATGAGAGAATTTGTCACAACTATGTAGCACATCTAAGGTGACAAGTCTGAAATGTGTTATAGCTCAATCCTAAGAAAAAGTGAAAGTTAAAGATACAATGGTGAAGGGAGAGATGCGGTGAGAGAGGGTGAGAGAGAGAGCAATGGAATAGGGCAGTGTTGTTGGAGAACCGAGTTTTGAGACTCTTGTTTTATCCAAGCGATTCAGCCAAATATGTCCCCAAATTTATTGCAGTATTTTGCAAAAGCAGTTAAGTAACAGTTGGATGAAAGCCTGCTGCTGAAAGCTTCCCAGTCTGACGAGCTTTCCACCTCCTTGTAGGCAGGCCCACGGTAACTCACATAACTCCCCCAGGGGAGCAGCCTTCTCCCGTCCCACTGCTTGGTTCTTTGATCATTTGACATTTGCCCATATTCTTCCCAGGTTTGAGTCTCTTGGCGATAAAGGAGAAGATGGCACAGTGAGAGTCAAACCTAAAGTTTGTTCAAATTCTTTGCTTTGCAGGGTTAGCATGACTCCATGAAGCTAACGCTCAAAATGCCAGTTTAGTCAAATTTGGTGTCATTTGCTACTTCAGTAACCAAAACAACTGGATTTCTAGTAAGACACACTGTCACTTTTCCTGTAGTCGCACCCACAAGAAACATCTGAAGTTATACATATATTGTAAAAAGTACAAATAATGAAATATAAAAGTTGGGAAACAAAAGTTCCCTGTAATTTGAGAAGTAGCCACCTTTCATAGTTTATATGCTCAGCCTTTTTCCATATATAAAGGTTTTCAACAAATTGAGATCAGGTTATATATACTGTTCTCCTCTTTACAATTTAGCATGTACATCTTTACACATCAGTGCCTACATATTTACCCCTATTTGTTTCACTGTATGTGTGTAAACCACTGCAGACAGTGCTGATGAATGCTGTGGTCCATTATTCTAGTGGTACTGCTCTATCAGGGTATGTGCACCTGTAAATGTTAATAGCTGTTATGAAAACCCCATACAGTAAGGATAAATACTGTGTCGTGAAACTTGTGTTTCATTTGTATCTGTCCATGGCTATGTGTTGGTGCTGGGTTAAGATGTAAAATACATTCTTTATTGTGGGTTGAGATTTTTAAAGAAAGTGTGAAAGCTGAGGCAGGGAGGCACTTTTCTCCATGAGAGGAGTCCTTTCTGTTCCCCAAACTCAGCACGTTCCCTCTCACTACAGAACCTTTGTAGGGGTCATGTCATTCCTTTTGCCTGCAGCAGCCTCAGCTTGTTCTCATCTCCACCCCTTATCAGGTCCCAGTGATTGGCTCTCACCCCAGATGGCATTTTCTCAGAAAAGTCTTGAATTCCCAGACTAAGTCAAGCTCACTGTTAGAGACTCTCCTTGCACCGTGTAACTTTCCTTCACTTCCTGCATATGGTGTATGACTATACATGTATGTATGTGATAACAGCATTTAAGTAATATCTTCCTCTACAAGTTGCAAACTCCGCAAGGATGCCAACCTTGAATATCCACCACTATTCATGGTAATTTGGAATTCACTGCCCTTTTATTCATTCCTTACCTCCTGATTTTGACCCCATCTTCACCAGAACTGAGTCTTCCATTGTTTTACATTGATTCCTCCGGATATGGTATTCGGCCTTGGTCTCTCTCTTAGCTCAGGTTCTTTAGAAAACAGACCATGAGAAAAAGCTTATATACTGCTTTACTGGGGTTTACAATCCCAGGGCAGGAAGAGCAAGGGAAAAAGGGAAGTGAGTCCAGGAGGAGGATGAAGCAAAGCAAAGTTCTGCATATGGCCTCATAAGAAAACACTGCCAGTTTCTTGGTCACCAGGCTGTCCTTGAAGAAGGTCTGTGGTACTATGGTGACTCAGACAGTGGAAGGGTGGAAGGAAGGTGGGAAAGAGAAGTTTGTCTGCTGTCTCCTTCTTGTCTCCTGTTACTAGTCAAAGTTCACCTTTCTAGGCCTTGACTCCCACATACTCCCAGGTTTCATTACTTGGATTCTGTGGGCAGTTACTAAGGAAATAGATACAGATGGATCAGACCCTTGTGCTGGAGCTACTTTGGGTCCCACTGCAACAGGTGTGATAGAGACCACGCTGAATTCTTGGCCTTAGCCCTACTCCCCCAACAAGCAGCAATGACTGCATAGCAGCCAGGCTTCCTATAGAACCTCTGTCTGAGGATGGGGGTTGGGGTGATGCAGTGAGGCCGGGTGAATCTGGGAACCCCGTAAACAGGTCCACTCCAGCCTCTGGAGCGTTAGAATTGAGGTTCTTCTGAACTAACTTAGCTTACGTGATCCACTAGTTCATGAACACTCGCCACCCCTCCCTTTCCCCTCAGTTATCCCTTGCTCCTATTTTGTATTTGTGGAACTCACCTCTAACCCAGGCTACCCAGCCAGCTCTCAAGCAAGCAGCCCCAGAACCTACCCATCCCTGGCCTCACGATTTATAGCAGCACCGGTAACCTAGGTACTAAAAGAACCTCTAATTCTTCATTGTTTACAAGGTTCCCTTAGATTACTTCCTTCCATCTAGACCTCCAAGAACACTTAGCAGAGGCTGCAAATCCATTCAAGAAAGAAATTCAGAACAGTGGGGAGATCTGTCTGCCTCATGGAGAGTTTGGCTTCTGTTTGATTGATTCTGGAAGCTGTTGGAGTTGAAAATGGACAAGAGTCAGGGGCCAAGAAAACTAAAACTGACAATTAATTGGCCCTTAACCCACCACATCTTCCAAAGAGGAAAACATCCTCCATGCCCCACCCCATCCCCAAGATAAAAACATCAAAAACCCTAGGAGAGGATATGTAAAGCCAGACTGTGTATGTCTAATTTGACAAAGGGTTGTTTAAAAATAAATTGCTCAAGGCAAAGCACAGATGAAGAAAGTTCCTTTGGGCTTTGGCCAACTCTCCAGTAATACGGTCTGCTGGCTGCAGTGAGTAAAGCCAGGACCAAAGAAAATAGTCTGCAATCAAAAATTTGCCTCAGAAACTTTACCTTGCTCTTGTTTGGGTTTTGGTTTTGGTAGCAGCTTTATTGAGATATAATTCACCATCTAAAGGGTACACATCTATGTTTTCTTGTGAGTGTTTAATAATTTTAGCTCTTACATTTAGGCATTTGATCCATTTTGAGTTCATTTGTATATGGAATGAGGTAGAGCTCCAAGTGATTCTTTTGAATGTGGATATCCAGCTGTCCTAACACTATTTGTTGAAAGGACAATTCTTTCCCCGTTTAATTATCGTGGCACCCTTGTCAATACTCAATTGACCATAGACATATGGGTTCTATTCTATGGACATATAGGTAAATTCTATTCCATTGATCTTTATTTCTATGCTTATGCCAGTACCATACAGTCTTGAGTACTGTAGCTTTGTAGTAAATTTGAAATTGTGTCATGTGAGTCTTCCAGTGTTGTTTTTCAAGATTGTTTTTAGCTATTCTGGATGTCTTGCATTTGAAACTGGACTTTAGGATCAGGTTGTCAATTTCTGCAAAGAAGCCAGCTGAGATTTTGATAGGGATTGCATTGAATCTGTAGATCATTTTGGGGAGTTTTGCCATTTTATCAATATGTCTTCCAATCCATGAGCATGAGATGTTTTTCTATTTATTTAGGTCTTATTTAATTTCTTTCAATAATGTTTTGTTGTTTTCAGAGTTTGTTTTGCACTTTTCTTAAATTTTTATTCTTTTTGATGCAATTGTAAATGGAATTGTTTTATATTCATTTTGGGAATGTTTGCTGCAAATGCATAGAAATGCAATTGATTTTTTAATATTGATTTGTATCCTGCAACTTTCAACCTTGCTGAACTCATTTATTACTTTTAATAGGTTTTTAGTGGATTCCTTAGGATTCTCTCTATGTGAGATCATGCCATCTGTGAATTAGAGATAGTTTCACTTCTTTCTTTCCAATCTAACTTCCTTTTATCTAATTTTCTTGCCAAATTGTTCTGACTAGAACCTCCAGTACGATGTTGAATAGAAGTGGTGAGAGTGGACATTCTTGTCTTGTTCCTGATCTTAAGGAGAAAGTATTCAGTCTTTCATCAGTAAGTATGATTTAGCTATAGGATTTTCATATATGCCCTTTATCAGGTTGAGTAAATTCCCTTCTATTCCTAGATTTTTGTACTGTTTTTATCCTGCAGGGGTATTGAATTTTGTCGAATTCTTTTTCTGCATCAATTGAGATGATCATGTAGGTTCGTCCTTTATTCTATTAATATGGTTTATTACATTCATTAGCTATCAAATGTTAAACCAATCTTACATTCCTAGGGTAAATTCCACCTGGTTATGGTGTATGTTATGGGTTGAATTGTGTCCCCCCAGAATTCATGTGTTGAAGTCCTAAACATCACACCTCAGAATGTGACCTTATTTGCGCATAGGGTCAGTGAAGATATAATTAGTTAATATGAGGTCATACTGAATTAAGGTGGGCCCTAATCTAAAATGACTGATGTCCTTATGAAATGGAGAAATCTGGACACAGACCTGCACACAGGGAGAATGTCATGTGAAGATGGGAGTTCTGCTGCCACAAACCGAACTACCAGAAGGTAGGAAAGAGACCTGGAACCGATTCTTCCCTAGCACCCTCAGAAGGAGCCAACTCTGCCAACACTTTGAACTGAGACTTCTAGCCTCCACAACTGTTAGACAATACATTTTTGCTGTTTAAGCCATCCAGTTTGTGGCGCTTTGTTACGGCAGCCCTAGCAAGCTTATACAGTGTGTTATCTTTTTATACATTATTGGATTTGGTTTGCTAGTATTTTGTTAAGGATTTTTGCATCTATATTCGTAACAGATGTTAGTTTTTAGTTTTCTTTACTTGTGATATCTTTGTCTGGAGTTATTTTCTTAGGCTTACTAGATACATCTTAACTTATCAGAACCTACTTCAGACTTATAGAAACTTATTCCCAGAGAGATATAGAAACATTACTCCCAACTTTATTCCCTCTCCCCCTTTTTGTACTTATTATTATATCATATCATATCATATCATATTATTATTATATCTATGTTTGTTACAAACCCAACAATACATTGGTATAATTATTACTTTATGTAATTTTATGTCTATTAAAGTGGCTGATAAAAGAAAGGAAAGTAAGAAACTCTATTTATAGAGTTTGTTATATTAACCTTTTTACCCACAATTCCTGGTTCTCTTCATTTATACCTTATTTTCTAAGCAAAGAGGATCCACTGAAGATTTTTGGTGGGGGAAGGGGGATGGTGGGAATTTAAATATGCACAGTGATATTTGAGGACAGTTGCTCTGCCGACACGTGTAAATGCGTTGGGGTGGTGCAAGGGATAGAAATTGGGGGGATAAGTTACGAGGCAGCTGTGGCGTTCAAGGCACAAGTTCAGGGGCACCTGGGTTTGGCTTGATTTTGGCTCTGTTGCCTTGTATTTTTGCCTTCCAGAGCTGGGAATGTCTAAGTCAGCGTGAATAGGCACTGACTCAGAGCTAGGAATGGATAGGTACCCTCATCAGGACTGTTGATGAACTGAGGTCAATCCAACAATGAACCCAAAATGGCACAAATGCCTCGTCTGGTGTTCGAGGGGGTCCAGAAGGAAAGACTTTCCCATGGCAAGCTTCGGTGGAGAACATGAGGCCTAGCGAGTAAAGCCCATCCCAGGCCCTGGTGATAAAGGTAAATTGCCACACAGTTATGCGTGAATGCGAGGGAGGAGGGGGCAAGGAGGAGAAGGAGAGATCCTTCCCGATGCACGTGTCCCTGCAGCTGTCAGGGATGAGGTTACAGACCATGGAAGAGAATGCAGAATTCCCCTTCCCTTTCCAGGGCAGATGACCTTTCAGAAATTAAACAAATCAATTCTGTGTCCTCAGAGGAAGCAAGTTTGACTGTCTTGATTCAATGGGCTCTATTGTTTCAGGTGAAGCCAGGTGATTCAATTCATCACTGATATCCTCGCTAGGAGGTTTTGGCTGTGAATTTTCCTCTGGAATAATTTTGTAAGATCTGGATTAGACATGCCATTCCATACAGTTTAAAACACACACACACACACACAGAGAATAAAGAGCATTCTCCCCCAAGGGTAGAGACAACGTTGGTGCTATGGATTATGCTAGTGGTTATTCTAGTATAAGCAAGAGGTAACCAAGGCCTGAGTAAGGCAGTAACGAGTGATAAGGGTTCACTTGCACAATTCTCATAGAAGTAGTCGAGGGTAGCGAAAGACAATAGCAGCAAACGTTTAGAAGTTTAAAAATACTTCTAAATATTCTATCAATCAGAGAAAAACTCACAATGGAAATTAGAACTAAAAAGAAGAAGAAAAAAATACAACCTACCAAAGAGAACAAAAATGCTGCTTAGCACTACTGATTTCATACTACGGGAGGGATCTCAAATCAAGATTTAAGATGCCCCTTGGCATCTGCAGAAGCAAATGCAAGTCTTCTCTGAAGGAGAACTCTCAGAAAGCTCAAGGAGTCTGATACACAGTCAAAACTTTAAAAGCAAACAAGACAAAACAAAAACAAGAACAAGCCACGATGATAAGAGACAGCAGGAAAAAGAGCTGAACGAGACCCACAAAGCCTTCGCGTGTAAGAATTTTGGACATAAATATATTTAACATTTAAGTGAAAGAAGAGCTTGAACACATAGATCATTTGAATAAGGAGAAAGAATTTTTTAAAATGATCAAGTAGGTCTGATAAAAGAAGCTAAATGAATATTTGGAAATAAAAAATATAATTTTTTGCCATAAAGAAAACCAAAATTTTTATAAAGTCAAATATAGCATTTCTGTTACTTTTATGTTTACTTTTTTCTTTTAAACATTTAATCTGTCTAGAGTTTAGTTTGGTGTAAGTGAAAGAGAGAATCCAATTTCATATTTTCCAGATGGCTACCCTATTATCCTAATACTATTTATTAAATATATCATTTTACCCCACTGATTTGAAATACCACCTTTATCAGAAACTAATACCAATATTTATTTGCGTCTAATTCTGGGCTACCTATTCTGTTCCATAGATCTTTCTGTTCATGTGCCGGTACCAAACCGTTTTAATTACTTTAATGTTTGTAATACTTTTCAGTATCTAATACGGCCAGTCCTCTCTCATCACTCTTTCCTTGCTTTATGCCCAAACTAATGGTGTTGGTATTTTTCTTGAGAAAGTTCGATTTATATATTTATTTAGAGATGATTGCCATCATATTCCATCATCTCTTTATCTAAATATGTCTTACTATTTATTCAAGTCTTTTTTAATGACCTTTCATAGCGTTTCCAAGTTTTCTTCATGTGAATCTTGCGCATTTCTTAGATTTATTCTTAGGTATTCTATCACGTTTCTTGTTTTTGTAAATTGGATATTTTCTGTTATATTTTCTAGATGATGGTTGTTCGTATATTGGAGAACTATTGATTGTGTTTTAATTTGATCTCGGGGCCGGTCCCGTGGCCAAGTGGTTAAGTTCGCACTCCACTTCAGCGGCCCAGGGTTTTGCTGGTTTGGATCCTGGGTGTGGACATGGCACCGCTCATCAGGCCTGTTGAGGCGGCATCCCATATGCCGCAACTAGAAGGACCCACAACTAAAATATACAACTATGTACTGGGAGGATTTGAGGAGAAAAAGCAGAAAGAAAGAAAAACAAAGATTGACAACAGTTGTTAGCTCAGGTGCCAATCTTTAAAAAATAAATTAATGAAAATAATTTTGTTCTCAGCCACCTTACTAAATTGTCTTACTCTTGGTAATAGTGATTTTTAAAGTTGATTTTCCTGGATTTTCTGCAATAGTATTATCTTATCTGCAAATAGTTGATTTTCCTGGATTTTCTGCCATAATATTATCTGCAAATAGTAATGTCTTCTTCCTTTTCCTTTCTGATTTTACATATTTTTCCTTTTTCTTCTGTAATGAGTGGCTAGGACTGGCCAAAGTTAAGTAATACTAGTAATAATGTGCATCTTGGTTTTGTTTCTCATTTTAATAGGATTCAGTGTTTTATTGTATAGTTTGTGGCCTTTGAAATGATATATGTATATTTTTCAGGTTAAGAAACCATTCACTGGGGCTGGCCCCATGGTGTAATGGTTAAGTTTGGCACACTCTGCTTTGGCGGCCCTTGTTCACAGGTTCAGATCCCAGGCGTCAACCTACACCACTCAGCCATGCTGAGGCGGCGAACAACATACGCAACAGAGGAAGACTGGCACGAATGTTAGCTCAGGGCAAATCTTCTTCAAGCAAAAAAAGAAGATTGGCAACAGATGTTAGCACAGGGTGAATATTCCTCAGCAAAATAAAAAGAAAGAAACTATTGATCTATTACTATTTTGTTGATATTTTTAAAATCAAAATGGATAGGGAATTATCAGATGCCTTTTCAGTATCTACAGGAATGTTCATATAGTATTTCTCTTTTAAAATATGTTTAAGTTGTATTATAATAATAGATTTCTTAATATTGAGCCATCTTTGTGTTTTTGATATGTCTTGTTTGATCATGATATATATTTGGTTAATGTGCTACTAGAGTCTATTGGCTAATATTTTATTTACAATGTTTAGGGATTGGACTATATCAATGTTAGGCTGAATCAATACAAAGGTTTTGGAAAATTTTCTTTTAATACCCTCAAACTGTTTATATAATATTAGAGTTACACGTTTTGTAAAGATGTGACAGAATTCACTTGTAAAATTTTCTGAAAATTGATCTTTTGTATTTTCTTCCTTTTCTGGAGTCAGTTTTAAGAATTTATATTTCCCTATCTAATTATGGATTACATATATTTGCATAAAGCTGAACAATGTATTCTCTTATAATTTCCTAAGCATCTATGCTTATTTCTCCTTACGTGGTTTTCATGTTTACATATGTGCTTCTTCCTTCTTTATTTATGTTGTTTGACCAACTTTGCTAAATTTTTGCCTTTTTCTTTTCCTTTAAGAACACTCTCTAGGATATGTTCGTTTGTTCTATAATTCTCCTTTTTTCCAAATCTTTAATTGTTGCTTTTATCTTTACTAGTATCTCCTTTCTTTTGTTCTTAAGATTATTGTGGTGTTCTTTTTCTAACTTATTGAATTGGACACTTTATTTTTATTCTCCATTTGTCTTTTCAATTGACAGAAGCTATTTTTAGTAATTTTTTCAAGAAAGGTTCCCAGGAACTGTGTTCTTTGAGTATTTGTGTGTTTGAAATCATCTACATGTTGTCTTTATGCTTGAACTATACTTTGGCCAAAAATAAAATTCTTGGGTCCTAGTATCCCTGAGAATTTTGAAGACAGTGAATTGTTACCATGTTGAATGTTGCTTTAAAGAACTATGAAACAGCCTGATCTCTATCTCTTCCCTTTGAAGCGATTTGATTTTCTAGCTGAAAGATCCTATCTTGGAAGTCCAGTAACTTTATTGGGGTCCGTTCTAGTGCTGATTAATCTTTGTTAGTTCTTCCTGGAAAATGCCTGTTTAAATCTATAGATTCATCTTATTTCAGAAGAATTTTCTTGGATTATACGTTGAATATTTTTTCTGTGCTTGATTCTTTGTTATCTTCTGAATGTATACTTGAACATTAACTCTTCTGTATCTGTTGTCCATGTATATGATGTTTTTCCCGTAATCCTTTTTTTTTTCTTAAAGATTGGCACTGAGCTAACATCTGTTGCCAGTCTTTTTCTTCTTCTTCTTCTTCTTCTTCTCCCCAAAAGCCCGCCAGTACAGAGTTCTATATTCTAGTTGTGGGTCCTTCTGGTTGTGCCATGTGGGCTGCTGCCTCAGCTTGGCTTGATGAGCAGTGCCATGTCTGTGCCCAGGATCTGAACCAGTGAAACCCTGGGACGCTGAAGCGGAGTGCATGAACTTAACCACTTGGCCACAGGGCCAGCAACCCTATAATTCTTCAGTATTCTTTTTTTTTAATTTTATTTTGCTCAATTTTCTTAGGCCTGTCCTCCATTTCTTTAGCTTGTTTACAATAATATCTGTTCTTCTTTCTACAATTTTCATTTCTGTACATCATTACTTTTCTCTTGGACATCTTTCCTGGGCTCACTCAGGTCAGTTTCACCTTATCCTGTGTTGTCTTAGCGTTTCTTCCTTCAGTCCTTTTATCTCTGCTTTGAACTCTTGATTCACGGAGGTGACCTTTTCAGTAAGTTCTTTGAATCTGTAAGAAGTTATTTGGTCACAATTTTCAACTATTCCAGTAAATTTTTTATCTGATATATGCTGAATTTGTTTTCTTATCTCTTTTGCCCTTTTCCTGCAATGATTTTCTCTCATGGTTCCTTTTTTTTAAAAGCTTTATTGAAATATAATTAACAGACAATATAATTCACCTACTTAAAATGTGCAGTTCGATATTTTGAAATATATTCATAGGGTTGTGAAACCATTCCTGGTTCCTTTTATGGTTAGTCTCATTTTTGAGTACAAGATCCTTTCTGGACCAGTTATATGAGGAAAGAAAATGTGAGAGCAATGTCAGAGGCTTTGAACAACCTCTGGATCAACAAGAAGTCCTCCAACTCAGAATAAACCCCTACATATTTATAGATTCAGACTTCACAAAATTTTAATTGACTAGAATCGGTAGTTTCAGAGCCACCCATTAACCTTAGTTTCTCTACTCTCTCAAAAAAAATTTTTGCAGAATGTCATGCCTGTTTGGTTTCAAAAAGGGAATCATGGAGAATTCTAGAGCCAGTTTGTACACCCCAGCCCTTCTTTATAAATATTAAGATTTAGGTCATAAGTGTTGCCTGATTGCCTCCTGAATGGAGCTTTTACTCCGTTTTTATTCTTATTGTTTCTGATTGGTTTTAGAAAGCAGATGGGTTCTGTCCTAGTCAGTTCCAGCTGCTATAACAAAGTACCAAAGACTGGGTGGCTTAAAAACAACAGAAATTTATTTCTCACAGTTCCTGAGGCTGGAAGTCCAAGATCAGGGTGCCAGCCTGGTTGAGTTCTGATGAGGACCCCTTCTGGGATGCAGACTTCTGTCTTCTTGTGTCCTCTCCTGGTAAACGGCAGAGATAGGAAGCAAGCTCTCTCGTGACTCTTGTAAGGGCACTAATCACATTCAGGAGGGCCCCACTCTTGTGACCTCATCTAACCCTACTCACCTCCTAGAGGCCCCACTTCCTATTGGTGTCCTGTTGGAGGGTAGGGTTGCAACATGAATTTCGGGGAGACACATTCAGTCCATCCTAGAGTCAGAGATTTCTTTATTCCTCCATCTTAAAGAGAGGCTGATGATTTTATTAATTTAGTTCTCTTGGTTATTTTTCAAACTTTAATATATTTAAACCTCTATTTCTTGTCCATCAACTTTAGACAATATATTTTTATTTGCCATTTTGTAAAGTAAGAAAATAAATATATCTACAGTTCCTTTTCCTTTCTCTGTCTGTTTTTCTTTTCTCTATTCTCTATGTTGTCCTGCAACATGTGCTAGTATTCCATTATTTTTACGACATTGAGATTTAAGGCATTTATATTCTTCTCTGTAACTATAATTGTCTGTTCTTTTTTTTTTTTTGTCTGTGAGCTGATTCTAAAAATGGAAAAAAATAGAAATTGGTTAAATTATTATGGATTGTGTAATATTGTGAACTCTGGAGCAAAATAGTATTATTGGAACCTCAGAGAAGGAAACATAACCCTACATCATTAATTCTTGGAGGAGAATGTTTCAAGTATCATGTCAAATGTTATCTTTCTTATACTCTGAGAAAAATATACTGTATTTTAGTTGTTTCACATTTCTTGTATAGTGCCCCCCTCTCAGGCTTTTAATTACCTTTCTTTATTCTTCTCAATATATACATTGTGTACATTATTTGTGATATAAACAATATGTACATTCACCATAACATTAAAACATCCGTCATCTTCATCAGACTGCCTTTTGATAAAATCTACTTTCTTCATGAAGACAGCCATTCTGGGGTATGAATGGGACTAGTTGCTTTCCTTTTGTTTGTTTTTTTTTTAGATATATTGACATACGATGTTATATTAGTTTCAGTTATACAACATAATGGTACGATATTTGTATATATTGCAAAATAATCGTCACAATAAGTCTAGTTAACGCCCATCACCACACAGTTACAAATTGTTTTTGTTGTGATGAGAACTTTCAAGATCTCCTGTCTTAGCAACTTTCAAATATACAATACAATATTATTAACTGTAGTCAGTCACCATGCTGTACAGCACATCTCCAGCACTTATTTATTTTATAGCCGAAAGTTTGTACCTTTTGACCACCTTCGTCCATTTCACCCACCTCAACCCCCTGCCTTTGGCAACCACCAATCTGTTCTCTGTATCTATGAGCTCAGTTTTTTGGATTTTTTTTTGTTCCACATATAAGTGAGATCATACAGTATCTGTCTTTCTCTGTCTGATTTATTTCACTTAGCATAATGTCCCAAATTCCATCCCTGTTGTCTCAAAAGATTTCCTTATTTTTTATTGCTCAATAATATTCCATTGTGTGTGTATACCACATTTCCTTTATCCATTCATCCATCAATGGGCACTTCAGTTGTTTCTGTGTCTTGGCTGTGTAAATAATGTTGCAATGAACATGGGGGTACAGATGTCTTTTTGAGTTAGTGTTTTCATTTCCATCAGATAAATACTCAGAACTTGAATGTATGGATCATATGGTAGTTCTATTTTTAAGTTTTTGAGGAACCTCCATACTGTTCTCCATAGTGGTTGCACCAATTTACAATCCCACCAACAGTGCTTAAGGGTTCCCCTTTCTCCACGTCCTCACCAACACTTGTTATTTCTTGTCTTGTTTTGATAATAGCCAATCTAATAGGTATGAAATTTCTCATTGTGGTTTTGATTTGCATTTCCCCGATTAATGATATTGAGCACTTTTTCATGTACCCATTGGCCACCTGTATGTCTTCTTTGGAAAAATGTCTATTCAGATCCTCTGCCCATTTTTTAATTGGATTGTTGTTTTTTTTACTATTAAGTTGTATGAGTTCTTTATATATTTTGGATATTAACCCTGTATTAGATATATGATTTGCAAATATTTTTCTCCCGTTCCATAGGTTGCCTTTTCATTTTGTTGACAGTTTCCATTGCTGTGCAGAAGCTTTTAGTTTGGTGTAGTCCCACTTGTTTATTTTTGCTTTTGTTCACTTTGCTTTTGGTGTCAAATCCAAAAATCATTGCCAAGACTGATGTCAAGGAGCTTACCACCTATGTTTTATTCTAGGAGTTCTAAGGTTTCAGGTCTTACGTTCAAGTATTTAATCTATTTTGAGTTAATTTTTGTGTGTTGTGTAAGATAGTGGTCCAGTCTCATTCTTTTGCCTGTGGCTGTCCAGTTTTCCCAACACCATTTATTGAAGAGACTGTCCTTTCCCCATTGTATATTCTTGGCTCCTTTGTTGTAAATTAATTGACCATATATGCATGGGTTTATTTTGGGCAGACTAGTTGCTTTCTAAAACTACTGCTTATCTGTCATCCTGGGATTTCTTTATCACATTCATAGGAAGGTATCCCTTTCTTGAAGTTTCAGTCATTCTTTCTTATACTACTTTTTTTTTTTAAGTAGAATGCATTCTTAAGATTTTTTTTTAGAAAAATGTGCATGGGATATAAATACTTTGAGACTTGCATTTCTGAAAATGTTATTAATCTATCCTCTTACTTGATTGCTAGTTTGGCTGAGCATCAAATTCTGGAATAAAAGTAATTTTTTCTGAAAACTTTGAAAATATTGCTCTACGGTATTCCCGAAAACAATTTCACTGAAAAGAAATTTGATGCCACTTGATTCTTGTTTCTTTATAGGTGATATACTTTTATTGAGGAATAATTGACATGCAATAAATTGTGCATATTTGGGTGCAGTTTGACAAGTTTTAACATTTGTATACACCCATGAAACCATGCTTTTTTCCCCTCTACTTCACTCAGGATATCTTCTAATGCCCTATCTTTTAGTTAACTAATCTTTTCTTCTGTGTCTATTCAGTTTTTATTTTCTATTGGATTTTTAATCTCAGCAATTTATGTTTTTCAGTTTGAGACTTTACATTTGATTCTCTCTTTTCATTATTATTGATTCTAGTGCTCTAGTGAAAGTCTTCATTTTGCCTTATATTTTCTTGAACATATAATCACAGTTATTTTAAAGTCGTAACTCAAATGTCTGTATCATCTGTGAGTCTGTTCTAAGGTCTGTTTTATTCCCCAGTCTTCGTCAACTGGTCCTATCTCTTGGCATGTCTGGTACTTCTTTGATTGAATTCCAGGCATTATATATGAAAATTGTAGATAGAAGGTGAGGCTCTGGCTAATGTTTTCTTCTTCCAGTGAAGATTTTACCTGCCTTTTGGCAGGCACTTAGAGTAGGGACGGATCACTTTAAACCAGTCTGGGATGAGCTCATACGAAGTCGGGTTTCAGTCTTTTGTGCATCCTGTTCTATTTCCAAATTAGCTGTATACTTGTGATGTTACACTTCCAGAGTCTTAACTGGAAGTCTGGGTTGTATCCCAGGGCCCCTCCTCATTGGTAGGGACTAATCTCTAATTTCTCTCACCCACCCTGAGAGATTGCCAGAAGATCTGATTGGCTTGCTAGGTTTTTAGCAGCTGCTCTTTGCTTTGGTGCTTCCCCTCTTGTACCTAAGCCATTTAAGACCAGTAAATTCATTGAAAGGAAAAGGTTACAGGGTGTACCACCCTTCTCTTTGGGATCTTTGCCCCTGAAGTCCTATCAATGATCTCAGCTTCCACCTTAAGAAAGTAAAACATGAAGAGCAAATGAAACCCAAAGTAAGCAAAGAAAGAAAAGAATACTCAGGAGTAAAAATCCATGGAATGGAAAACAATAAAGTCAATAAAACCCCAACTGATTCTTTGAGGGGAAAAGAAAAAAGATAAACTTCTACCCAGACTGATCAGAAAAAAAAAAAAGAAAACACATGTTACCATTATTAGGAATGAGAGAGGTAACATAACTACAGAGCCTATTTGTATTAAAAACAATAAAAGAATAAAAGAACAATTTTGTGCTAATCAATTCAACAACTTAGATGTAATAGACAAATTCCTTGCAAAGCACAAACCACCAAAGCTCATTCAAGAAGAAGTAGATAACTTGAATTATGCTGTATCTAGTAAGGAGATTGAATGTATAGTTTAAAACCTTCCTACAAAGAACTCTTCAGGCCTAGATGGCCTCACTGGGGAATTTAACCAAACATTTAATAAAGAAATATTACCACTTCTACAGAAACACTTCCGAAATACTGAAGAGGGGAATACTTCCCAACTCATTCTATGAAGCCGGCATTACCCTGATACTGAAGCTGTGCAAATATGTGGGTAAATATAATGAATATCAACAATATAAAACACTTAAAGTATTGAGGTGCATAAATTCATCACAATATTAGCACAAAAGTCAGGAAGAGAGTAAAGGAAATGAAAGTATTCTGTAGTCCTCGCATTGGTGAAAATACAAATTTATGTTAGATTCTAGCAAATCAGGATGCGTGTTGTAATCTCTAGGGTAACTATGAAAAGAATAGTAAAATAAGATATAATTAACAAGCTAATCAAAAGGGAAATGGGATGATAAGAAGTATTTGATTAATTTTCTTTAAAAATGCAAGAAAGAAGAGTGAAAGAAGCATAGAACAGATGGGACACAGAAAACAAATAGTAAGATGGTAGATTAAACCGTAATACATTAACAATTACTCTAAATATAGGTACTTTGATGAAAAGGCAGGAATTATTCAGTCTGGGTGAAACAAAATCAAAAGCTGTGGAGCTCAAGCGGAGATCGTGCAGAAAGAAGCAGCGAGGAGTCGTTGCCGGCCAGTCTCAGAACAGCCTACCAAGCGGGTTTCTCAGAGTTGAGGGACACATCCTGAGGTGTCAGAGCTAATCTTTTGTGCACAGTAACAAAGAGGAAAGTGGGTTAGGCTGGTGGCAGAAGTTTCCCTGAGACTCAGTTTTGTTTTGAAAAACAAAAGGAGAAGGACTAAACAAGGAGTCACACGTGTAAGTCCCGTGACCTGTGGTGATGCTGGATGTTGAACACCTGGCTCTCCCACTGTAGCTCCAACGCGAATGTTGAGTGATATTTTTGTTTATGATAACAAATAAGATGAAAGTGAACAATAAACATTTGTGTTGAAACTTCACTCGTTCATCAATTGTCAGTGGCATGTGCGACTTGGTTGCATTGGGTAATAGTTTTTGAATATTTGAAGAATAGTTTTTTTGTTTTTTTTTTCCTATTCACAATGCAATGGCTACAGACACGACACATTTTTAAGTTTCATCTGCTTTATTAACATTTTCTCCATCACTGTCTTAGGTCTAGGCCAGAATTCAGCAAACTACAACCCAAGAGGTGCATTAAACTGTTTACATAACTCTTTTAAATTATCTATTCAGGTCTAAATAGCATAATGTTTTGATATGCACCAAAATACATGGGTAAGTTCTTACTAGTCAAATATTGTACATCATTTCTTTTTTCCTTGAACTTCTATTTCCTTTCCACTTCTTCCATAAAATTTTATCCCAGTGCAATATCATTATGTTTAAAATATTTATTGATTATCATATTTCTCTGAAACAAAAATCATATCTGTTAACTAGACTTATTGTGGTGATGATTTCATAATATATACAACTATCAAATCATTATGTTGTACACCTGAAACTAATATGATGTTATATGACAATTATACCCCAATAAAAAAAATTTTAATTTGTTTTCACTTCCAATGTCCATAAGTCTCCTAAATATTCATTTTTTTCTTCTGATGGAGTTACTGCAATTATTGGCAGCATATAATTAAATACAATAAATGTTATAAATTTTGATTAAAATGATTAAATTTAAAAAGTAAAAGTTTATTAGAAAATGATCACTTAATGATATTGGATGAGGCATTTTTCAGTTAGTTCGTGTAACCACAGGTAAATATCTAAGTATGACATTTTCAGAACAAGACAGGCTTAGCATCAATTCTGTTCCCTCTTTTAGCTTTATAAATGTAAGAGCTGAGAATCCATGTATGTAAATAACTAGATGGAGGTGAAAGGAGTTTCATTTTTTTAAAACATCACCCAAGGCTTGGAATTCTCAAGTTATATGCCAAAATCAAAAGTTATAAGTGATCATCAAAAATTATTTTTAATAGTCTATCACTGATAACTTGATTAGATTCTCCCTCAATTTTTGTTGAAACTGAGGAATTAGAAACCACTCAACTTGCAAAAAATTTTTTTTGATTCTTTAGAGTCATTCAATTTCTCAATTTCTGATGATTTTGCCAAAAAGTGTTTCCAAGAATTATCAAATTACTATTAATTATTCTTTTTATTTTTAGGGAAATCTCATTTTTGTAGCTTGAGTTAGTTAAACTGAGACTTTAAAAAAAAGAATAGCATAAAATTGGAAATTATACATCCTAGCTGAACAAAGTATAATTATGCTGAATGTCGGTTTTCTAGGACACTCTGAAATGTCTTAAAAAGGCAAGACAGAGTTGGATACTTGACAGTTATTACAGAGAGATAAGTTAGTAATTTAATGATTGAAAAAGAGCATGTTTATAATTATGTGTTTGATATTACTAGACAATCACATCAAAATCTGAGAAGCAGGAATTATCCCTAATTAAATAAAGTTGGTTTTGTAAAGTTCAGGATATTATGTTCTGGTTTATGTTTTGGGTACATTTTATCCTACACCTGTGCAGTGGTAGATGTTCTATTTTTTTAATAGACTTTATTATTTAGAGCAGTTTTAGGTTCACAGCAAAATTGCGCAGAAGGTACAGAGAGTTCCTTCTACTCCCACACATGCATAGCCTCCCCCCATTATCAACATCCCCACCAGAGTGGTACATTTGTTACAGTTGCTGAACCTGCATTGACACATTATTGTTACCAGAAGTCCAGAGTTCATATTAGGCTTCACTCTTGATGTTGTGCATTCTACAGGTCTGGACAAATGTGTAATGACATGTAACCACCATTATAGTATCACACAGAGTAGCTTCACGGCCCTACAACTCCTGTGTCCTCTGCCGATTCATCCTTCCCTCCCCTCTTAACCATTGAGCTTTTTACTGTGTCCATGGTTTTGCCTTTTCCAGAACATCAGATTGTGGGAATCACACAGTATGTAGCCTTTTCAGATTGGCTTCTTTGCCTTAGTAATACACATTTATGGTTCCTCCATGTCTTTTCATGACTTGATAGTTCATTTCTTTTTAATGCTGAATCATAGTCCATTGTCTGGATGTACCACAGTTTATTTTTCCATTTACCTACTGAAAGACATCTTGGTTGCTTCCAAGTTTTGGCAATTACGAATAAATCTGATACAAATATCCATGTTCAGGTTTTTGTGTAGACATAAGTTTTCAACTCCATTAGGTAAATACTAAGGAGCAAGATTGCTATACCTCATAATAAGAGTATGTTTAGTTTTATAAGAAACTGCCAAACTGCTTTGCAAAGTGCTGTTCTGTTTTATATTTCCACCAGCAATGGATGAGCATTCCTGTTGTCAGCATTTGGTATTGTCAGTGTTCTGAATTTTAGCCATTCTAACAGTTGTGTAGTGGTATCTCATTGTTGTTTTAATTTGCATCCCTGATGGTATATGATGTGGAGCATCTTTTCATGTGCTTATTTGTCATCTGTATGTCTCCTTTGGTGAGGTGTCTGTTAAGGTCTTTGGCCATGTTTTAATTGGGTTTTTGTTTTCTTCCTTTCTTTCTTTTGCTGAGGATGATTGGCCCTGAGCTAACATCTGTGCCAATCTTCCTCTATTTGGTATGTGGGTCCCACAACAGCCACTGATGAGTGGCATAGGTCCACACCCAGGGAACCAAACCCAGGCTGTCAAAGCAGAGTGTGCTGAACTTAACCACCAGGCCACAGGGCCGGCCTGGAGTTGTTGTTTTCTTACTGTTCAGTTTTAAGTGTTATTTTAGGTAACAGTCCTTTATCAGATATGTCTTTTGCAAATAGTTTTTTCCCAGTCTGTGACTTGTCTTTTTATTCTCTTGATAAATGTTCTATTTTTAATAATGCAACTTAAACTACTTTGTGAAAAGCAGTAGCAAAAGAAAAGTATTAGACCATCAATAAGTGGGAGAATTACAAAAAGTTTATTAATAATTTTTGCTATGTGTCTTATTTACAGTAGAATCTATAACCAATATAATAGGAATATAAAAGTAATTCTGTATAAATATATGATATATGTAATAATATAAATCTGATATCTACAGGCTGAAAAAGAATAATTGATCAGCAAGTGGTTAACTAGTGACTGTGAGAAGGAGACATACACCCAAATACAAAATAAATATTAGTTCATAGCATCCCACAATCTTTTGGCAAAAGTTAATGAAAATGTTTCCCCTACCAGTCTGAATAAATGTTCAAGAAAGTATAAAACCCTAACTTAGATGTATGTTCCATTTCCATATGTAACAACTAATCTTCTGGAACAGTTGGAAATTAGTATGGAACTTTTTACTTCCTCCTTCTCAAAATCATACAGATATGCATCTGAGATGGACCAAGGCATGGCACATGCCTTGAATGACAGTATTCTCCAAACTCCATCACTAGGAATGGTGGAAATTTAGAAAGAGCAATTTGTGGCAGATTGATATATCATTTTAAAATAAATATTAATACTAAAATGCTTAGATTAATGGATATGTAGATAAGATAGATAAAAGCCAGAGCTAGTCATAAATTTGTTCCCTGTGTGCTCTTACTAGACTCTCCTTTAGAGGCAATGCATTCTTAACAATAGTTATGGATTGGAAGAAGTGAAATTAGTAAACAAAAAATGTCATTTCTCCTGCTGCCTCACTTTATAGTGAATTCACAACATGGCAACACAGGCAAAATACTCAGTTTCTAATGCCTTGCTTCAAGCTTAACATAAATGTATTCAAGAGAAGGAAAGACATGAAGCCTTACTGAAGATCTATGGTACCTTGATTAAAGGTGGTTTCACCAACATCAGTGATGTTGAATGATTGTGAAAGAGAAAAAAGTACTCACAAAACACCTCCACCTCAGGGTCATTTTCTGGCAGATCAGTTTTTGGAAAAAGTACACATGGAAATTGAGAAAATGGAAATTGATGCTCTTAAACCTATATATGCTTATGTATTCCTTAGAAGATCTTTGCCCAGGGATATGCATTCCTCGTTTGAGACTATCTTAACTCATTTAGAAATGAGAAAAGATAGCAAAATGAAATGGAAGCAAGCGAATGAGTAGAGGCTAAGAGGAGAAGTAATAGTTGTGGCAGACAAGCCAAGGAGTTCAATGTAGGGTCAATAAAGAAGATAACAGAAAGAACAGACAGAACACATGTTTAAAGATATCCTTCAAGAAAACTTTCCTGAACTAAAAGAAAGGTATGAATCTTTATATGGAAATGGCACAGACAGGAAAAATTGAGCCAGAATGGTCAATCTAGAAATATATTGTTGTAAAATGACTGAATCTCAAAGAATTCTTTGGGAAAGCAGGGGAAAAAAAACATGAATAACTTCAGAGTGACTAAAAGACAATAGAACATTCTTTCTTTTCTTTTCTCAAGAAAAGAAAGTATGACTCAAGAATTTTATTCCCAGCCAAACTATCATCCTAATACTATACTAAAGCAACCAACAAAACTGTTTTAAATATGCAAGAACATGGTGAGAGGCTATCATTTCATTGTCCTTTTTGATGAATAATAAGATGGTGCACTTCAGTTTCCTAAGAGAGCACTGGGAAAACTACAGTAAAATAAGCTGGTGGTAAGCATTGAGTCTATTTAACTGTAGAACTAAAACTGAAACAAATGTGGGTTTTTTTGATTACAGAAGAGAATATAAATATTCTAAACCAAGATACTGTGAAAAAGCAATAAAGTAACAGAAGTTGGGAGGAGAAGGGATAAAGACACACATGTTAGTGTAAGTATAACAAAATCTTGAAAAATTGGAAGATCAAAATATATTATTAATTAATAATATTACTTATTATTATTAATAGAAGTATAAATGTATTTTTTATTCTTCTTCTCCCCAAAACCTCCCATACATAGTTGTATATTCTATTTGTAGGTCCTTCTGGTTGTGCTATGTGAGACACTGCCTCAGCACAGCTTGATGGGCAGTGCCTTGTCTGCACCCAGGATCCAAACTGGCGAAATCCCAGGCCGCTGAGGCGGAGCAGGTGAACTTAACCACTCAGCCATGGGGCCAGTGCCCCTACAGTAATATTTTAAAATAAACTTCTTTTTTTTTTTTTTTTTTTTGCTGAGAAAGATTAGCCCTGAGCTAACATCTGTGCCAGTTGTCCTCTGCTTTATATGTGGGTTGCCACCACAGCATGGCTGACAAGTGGTGTAGGTCCACGCCCAGGATCTGAACCTGCGAACCCGGACTGCCCAAGTTGAGCATGCCAAACTTAACCACTCTGCCATGGGGCCAGCCCAAAATAAACTTTTTTATGGAAGCAAAACATACATATAAGAAAATACAGAAATTATTAGTGTACATACTGTTGAATTTTCACAAAGTGAACATATGCTATACCTTGTGAAAAGGACCCAGCTCAAGAAATAGAACATTACTAGCACCCAGAAGCCTCTTCTTGCCTCCTTATAGTCACTCAAGAGCATCCACTAATTTCTAACTGAATGTATGTTATGTAATTGGATTCATATACTATAATGTGTCTGGTTTCTTTTGCTCAATATTATGTTTTTTAGATTCATTCATGTTGTGGCATGTAACAATAGTTCATTCATTATCATAGGTAGAGTACTCAGTTACATGACTATATCACAACTTATTTATCCACTCTACTCTTGATGGGCATTTGGATAGGTTTGAGTAGGAGGCTATTATGAATAATTTTGATATGAACATTCCTGTACTTGTCTTTCTGGTGACCAAATGCCTGCTTTTCTGTTGGGAATAATTATTTAAGGGGAAAAACCAAATGTATTAATATTTGCAAAAATATTACCCCTGTCATGTAAAATATAAACTCCGACTGTTGATTTAACCAAAAATTAAAACAGCTATAAAAAGAAAATGGAAGAGAGGAAGTGGATAGATTTAAGAAAGCCATAGCTTTATCTAATGACATAAGAAATCAGTATATAATGTCTAAAACAGATAAATGAAGAAAGAATACTCTAAAACGTTGTATTATAAGGTTTACTTCATATACTATTTAATATTTATAATATATAAAACCAAATTTAGGTATTTTCCTATGTAAAAACAAAATCACTTTAAAATAATTTATGTAAGGAAAGTTTACGTGTCCACAAGTTTACGTTGTTTTTTGACTTAAAATATTGAAGTAGTAGGATATTGTTTAAAAATATGAAGATAACATCAAAAGGAATTGCCAAAATAACTGAAAGTAGTTATCTGAGAGAGGTGGGAGGACTTCTTTTGTTATGCCTCGTGTCGTACTACCCAGCTTTTCTCTAAGCCTCTTGTGCTGTTTGTTACCATGTACATACATTATTTTAGTGAAATTAAAATTCGTTTGTTTTGTTTTGCACAAGGACAGCCAGCACTAACTTAACTCAACATAAAAGTGATTGTGAATCATATAAACAGATCTGACCAGACCGGAGTAAACATCCCCCCACTCAACTTCCCTCAGGCAGATCCTGCAAACACCCTCCGCCACTGGAAGCTCGGCCAACACTAGGTGAATGAGTCGGACGAGAAAGACGGAATGAAAAGAGACAGTGGTTTTTAACTACGATTCACTATCTTACTTCCGCAAACTTTACAAAAATACGGGACCGTATAAACACAACATCTGGGCCTCTCCCGGGGGCCTGGAAGGAGAGGCGCAAGTGTGGGCTTGAAGCTTAAGCTTCACGACAAATCTGCTCCTGGGAGCACCAGCAAGGGAGTAGACCAAGTGACCCAAACTAAGACAAGCTCAACTCTGCCTTTTAGGAATTACGGGATGTCGAGTACTTACTCAACTTCTCTGTGCCTCAGTTTCCCAATCTGTAAAGCAGTGATGATAAAACCTCACAGTGTTGTGTGGGATGCTAAAGAGACAAGGATGGCAACATCTTAGTGAAATACCAGCTAGCTTCAAAGTCAAAGGCAGTTGTCCCAAATCCCGTAGACCTCGTCCTGTGGTACAGTGCGAAGTTAGAAACCCCTGGTTATCAGTGGGTATGTCCTTAAGTAGCTCTGATACAAATGAGTTTAGAGAGGAAGATATAGAATTCCAAATCACAGCAGTTTTTTTTCATCTTTGACAAACATATTAAGCCAGTCAGATTACTAGAAAAATTGTGTTCCAAAATCAGGCCTATCGAGGAAATGATGTTCTAGCGGTCTCCCAAAAATCACGGTGAAAGGAACAAGTTCTGACCCAGATGTTTTTCTTCCTCCTGTTTGTTTTCTCTAGGAGTAAGAAGGCAGAGCCAGCCTATCCACAGCTGCCCTCTTAGACGAGACGTTAATTAGCAATGCTGTGTAAAATTCAGGTGGAGGAAACAGGGTAAAAATCAAAGATTCCACACCTCCCATTTGGAATTTGCTTTGTTGTCTGTTTCATGCTTATGGCTCTATAATTCAGGGTATCAGTTGTATCTTTCTCATTAATGCGTGTCAACAGATATTTATTGAGTCCCTGCTATACACAGAATTTTGTGTCTAAGTAGGCAAAGAAGCAAGAAAGATAATTAACACGCTTTCCTGTTCTGAAGGGGTTTAAAATCTAGTTGTAGAGCATTTCCAGGGCTAGGAATTTACCCCAGAGATGGACTCACAAAAGTTCAACAGGTTGTGTTACAAGGATATTCATTGAGCATTTTTTGTAATAGGAAAAAAGGGGGGGGGAGGGGCGTTCCTCAGTAAGGACTGGCTAAAGTACTGTTCACCGTACACATTAACACGCCACCAGCCTTTCATAACTACGGTCCTCATGCAAACCCCAGAAACAGAAACTGATTTGAGTGACTATTTTCTCAATTCTCCCAAAGAATGTACATGACTAGTACCATTCTGGATGCATAGGAGAGAAGTTAATTCGTGACATACATTGTGGCCTTAGGGCTTTAGAGCTTAATTCTTTCATGAGAACAAGGTTCATATGGAAGTATCTGTAAGATGTAACATAAAGTGAGAAAAGATATAAACAGAAAAGCAAGATGGACAACAAAGTGCATAGTTAATCTCTTTTGTGTCAATAAAAAAGATTTCTATTTGGTTACTTAATATCTGCAGAGAGTTAGGTGAGCAAGGCCTGGCCACTGGGTCCAGACTGGAGCACGGAGATGGGCAACAGGAATGGCCTGGGTTACAGGGAGCCCAGCTCATGCAGATACAGGCCAAAGAGGCAGGTCCTCTGTCCTTGGCACAAGCCAGCCCTAGTCTTTCTCGCCTCAGGCCCTTTTCCATCTCTTAGAAGGGGCCCCTCTAATTTGTCAGTTTGAGGCTGGATTTAGTGTATGTTCCACAGGAATGAAATCAGTGGGAAAATAAATCTGAGGGAATTTCCATTTGGTCCTGACTCCTACTCCACATGGCCCCTGCCCCATCCGCCTTGCTCTGGCGTTGTGTTTCAGGCTGTTCCTGTGCATTTACAAATAAAACCAGGCTGCTCTGGGCACGCTTCGGAGGTCATGCCTGGAGCCTCGCACGCTTGGGCCAGAGATTGATACGGTGTGTGCACGCCTGGGCTGATAGAACTCTTTTGATCTATTTCCGAAGGCAGCTTTTTACCTCCTGCTTCAAGTGATTGATTAAGTTGGGATCTCTTTTAGGAATTCTCTCCACCCATGCCTCCTCACCGGCTCACAGTGAGCCCTGCCAAATTTTACTCTCCTTTTATGCTACAGATTGTTCTGTTCCAAGTGAGTAAATGGAAACTGTGTTCTTAATATGCAGTCAGTTACCTAGTCCTTTATATGCAATCAGTTACCTTGGAATTCCTGTTTTGCATTCAGTACGGTACGGGCACCCTCTTATCACATCATCAGTCATGTTTCTAGCAAGGTTTTGGCCCGATCATTAGGAGGAGGTTTGCTTCAGAGCTTTCCTTCCCCTGTGCGCCCCCCCGCCCCGCCCATTTTGGTGTGAGAATCACTGGGGAATCAGGGTGATACCATTTGTTTTAAAACAAGCCAGCGCATGTGTTTGTAGACTTTCAAAGACCATGAAATGTGAGTGGACTCATGCAGTGTTCTTTCAGCCCTGGCTGGAGAAGGGGACCTTGGTCCAATGGGTACTGGTGGAATGGAGGTCCAAGGCATTTCAAAAAGAACCAGCTTTCCGTTCATGCAGACCTGATTTCCATTCCTGCCTCCAAGCACAGTGTTCGCTTCTAAAAATTGGGATTATACTTTCCGTCTTGCATGAGTAGTGAGGAACACTGACGTGAACAAGTAGAAGTCTAAGCGCATTCCCGTGTCCATTTCTAAGACCTCCCTCTACCCCCAAACCTTACATTGTCTTTTCCAAAGCAGCCCATCCTATAATGTAAGCAACACTGGCCCTCAGTGAGAACACATATCTGGAGTTTTTTCCTCTTCCTTTTCCGTGGCCTTCACAACTCCTGCTGCCCCGCCCACAATATGCCAAGCCTTTCCTTCATTTCCCTGGACCTTTGGTGAAGTCTTGTTTAGAAGTTCCAGTCTGGTCTTAGCTCTGCTTTGAGAAATTAGAACTGGGATGAAAGCAATAATGGTTAAGAGCTCTTAAGAAGAGAGGGAGGTCCAGCCACACCTGCCTGTGACATCCTTTTCCAACCTTGCATGATCTAGGTTTTGCTTTGTTAAGGGAGCTAGGAGGTCTCCTTATGATCTATGCTGTCCTGTCATCAAACTCAGTGTTTTTCTTTCTTTTGGGGACCATTGTTTTCTCCACAAAGAAGCTCAGCTTTTTTTTAATTACTCCATGAGAGTTGCTGTGTACATGATAGTGAGGATAATAATGTTGCATTAGCTTATAGCTTATTTATTTACCCATTCACTAATTTACTCACTCAACAAATATTCATTGAATGCCTTTAATGTGCAAAGCATAATTCAGGCACTGGGGATGTCATAGTAAACAGAGACAAAATTCCTACTCTCCTGAATCTTATTAGGGAAATGTCAACAACAACAATAAAATACATAGTTTCAGGCAGTTAGTGTGAAGACTAACGAAGCAGGAAAGGAGAAAAAGAGTGACAAGGATGTGAAGGTGAGGGATTGTAGACAGGATAGCTGTTCTTTGGAAGGTGACATTTGGATGGAGGCTAGAGTGAAATGAGGCAGGGAACTATATACAGATCCAGGAGAAGAACACCAAGGAGGTGGTGAGGCAGCAAACAGGATGATGGGTTTAAGGAAGAGCAAGAAGCCTCATGAGGCTTGGCCGTGGAAGCCCATGGAAGTCCATGGAAGGCTTGGTAGGAAATGCGGCCACTTCAGATAGGGTGTTGTAGACCATAGTAATGATTTTGGATCTTATTTTAGGCATAAGGGAAAGCCAGGAGAGGGTTTTGAGTAGTGAACTGACATGGTTTGATTTATGATTTTAAAATATCACTATGACTGCTACATTGAAAACAGAAAGTAGAGAGCAAGATGGAAGCAGGAAGACCAGCTAGATGGCTAAGACCAGCAATTCAGGCAAGAGATGTTGGCTGGCTTTGTGCACTTTTATAGTGGTCAAGGTGGTGGGAAGTCATTGAACGCAGGATATCTTTTGAAGATAGAGCCAACAGAATTTGTTGAGGGGCTGCTTGTAGGGTGTGAAGGAAAGTGAGAACTCAAAAATGACTCCTGGGTCTTGGGCTTGAGCAGTTGGGTGAATGATCATGCTATTTACTGAGAAGGGGAGAGGTGGAGGCAGAGCTGGTTTGGGACAGAAATCAAGAAGTGTATTTTGGAGATGTGGACTTTGGGATACTTATCAGACACCCAAGTATCTGGAGCTCAGAAAGAAGATGAGCCTGGAGATGTAAATATAGGCACTACCAGCACACTGATAATATTAGGGCAATGGGACTGGGTGGGGTTACTCAGGGAACGAGTGTAGATGGAGAAGAGAAGAGGTCCAAGGACTGAGCCGTGGGGCACTCCAACACTTATAAATTTGGAAGAGGAGGAAGAGCTCCCCCTGAGCTCCCCCCTCCTGGTCTAGCAGTTCTGTGGAAGTCTCCACCTGGTTCCCTGGGCCTCCTAGTCCAGAATTGAGTCTTAGATATTGGTGGCTAAGCTCCTATCCCACAGTGACCTTGGGGATCTCATGAGTCTAGTCCTAGTCCAGGTCCTGGTGGCTTCCTCCTCCTCTGGGCAGGAGCCATAGATCCCAAGCAGCTGTTTTGGCCTCCTTCACAAGCAGGGAGCCTGCCTCTGGATCAAGAAGCAGCAAACTGATGGCTTCAGCCCCAGTTGTAATACTGTATTTCCACTTTGTGTCTGAACCAGAGTTGATTATTTTGTTTTAGAAAAAAGATATAAATACGTTGTGACTTTTTAATTTATCAGTCATACTATGTTTTGGGAGCAATGGGGCACGCCATCTAGGAGGCAAAGGACATTGCCATTCTGACTAGGGCACCAAAATTTTGATTTTCAAGAGCTTGTTTTCTCTATGGTTAAAACTCACCCCTTAAATTTCTCCGACAGCTGGTTATCCCTGAGTCACTCACTTACCTTATATTTATTGACAGATAACTATGAACATTTGTAGAATACAGAATATGATATGGTTCCTGCCCTCGAGGAGCTTAAAATCAAGCCACGCGGTTGAAACCTGCAAACACAACATGAGGAATGACAGCAGAATATATGTTCTTATGTGGACCTGTTCTTGGCACAGTGCTTAGCACATAGGAGACTCTCAACAAATGTGAAAAGAACAAGCCTGCTGGGGTTTATCATTATCTAGGGGCATCTGCCAACCACAAATGCCAAAGGTTCAGGGAGGAGACGAGCAGGGGCTGGTGTGGTTGGTGAAGGTAGAGGGACAAGAAGTTGAAAGCCGTGAGCAAAGGAGAGGCTTTAAAGAAGGGTGGCTTTGGGCTGATACTCCCCGGACGGGAGGGACGTATTGCAGGTGAGGGGAGAAGGTGAACAGGGGGAGACTCAGCCCCACTCAGGAGGCGGGGCATCAGCCTGGGAGGATCGGTGGGTGCATTTGGGGAGTAGCAGGTGCACGCTGTGGTGGTCCGTAAAGCCAGTTTAGAGCCTGGAAGGGAGGACTTTGCCTGCCACTGCTTTGTTCTACTAAGGGCTGTAATTCATAAATAAAAGAAACTGTGATTTCCTTCAAGTTGGAGTGAGAAGTCCAATGTCTGAGGGGCCTTGGAGGGGCAGCAGATTGGAAAAGAAATAGAGGTGTAGAAGACACTGCCATCCTGGGGCCCCATCCAGTACCCGAGGAGCTCGCTGGTGTGAGTCAACCCCTTGTCCCTGTGGCCTAAGCTGGCGGCTCCTCCAAAGCAAAGCAGCAGCCACGGCGGCTGCCTTGATACCACGTTATGAATGGTCCTTAAAAGGTTTGCTAGTATTATTAATAGTAAAATACAGTAGCCCCTTATTTTATCAGAATGCTCTAGACTACAGCTTAAAAAGTGCTTTCACTCACGTTCTCTTTCTTAATTCTCACAACTTTGTGGTAAGTGTTTGCATTCCCACCTAACAGAAGGAGATGCACATTTTCAGAGTGGCCCCAGGGCCTGCTAATTCACAAGGCCACAGCATGTGTGCCCCGAGGCACTGAAGAGTTCTCCTGGGGTGATTTTAAGAGTCCAGGCACCATCCCTGCTCTTGGCAGTCTTTCAGGGTAGAAGACACAACAGTAAGGAGGTGTGACAAACTCTGGGGCTGGGGTCTAAAAGGAAAGTGGAGGGAAGGGGAATTGATGGGTTTCTAAGGTTTCCGTGGTTAGCACGGACGTGAGCCACTCAATGTAGCAGGGCTGGTGGTCCTATCACACAGACCTGGATCATGCCAAGCTCTGCCCTTTAGATTTCAGCTCCTGTGCCTGGCGGGCTGCTGCTGCCACCGAAGGGCAGACACAGATGTCCACGGTGCCAAATGGAGGATGGTGCCAAGGCTAATCTTGGCCACAGGGCAGAGGCGGGACCTGGCCAGGGAGAGGAAATGCACTTCAATAGCTGATAAACCCATCCTAGTGCTACAGGGCCTTGGCTCCAGATCATTTCATGTCCTACCTCACAAGAACAAAATCTCAATTTAAAACAAACGCTCAGTTTACCAAACAGAAAAGGAAAACAGTAGACGATAAGAAAACAAAACAAAACAGAGTATGCTCTGAGCCATCTTTGTTCTATTATCATCATATTTTGTCTTCCAAATGAAGCATCTTTACATGTAAATCCATTTTTGTATATTTTGACTGATTGCTGGCAAGATAGAGAGACAAATATTTCTGGAAATGGACATGGCATAAACATATCATTAGCAGGGCTGCAACTTTGTGTGTGTGTGTGGTTTGAAAAGATGTTTATGGCGAGTTCAGTCAACAGACCCTCCTCATCTCGCTCTGATCAAGAGTCTTCCAGGACTTGGGAGCGTCAGGCCTGGAGAGGATAGACAGGAAAGGCTGGGAGCTTGAGGAACATTCCAGATTCTAAGCATTAACGAAGTTAGAAACCCACCATCTGCACACTTGCTCATAACCCTTCTGATTATCTTTCTTAATTTTTAAATGTATAAAGCATGTTTGGTTGTCCCCCATGACACTGATGTTGCTTTAGAAATTCCAGCTGTTGCAAAGTTCTTAACAACATTACTGGGGCAACTCAGCCACCGTGAGGGGGAAGGCATTTGTGACCTCAAACTCCAGCAGAGACCAGGCCTGTAAAATACGTGTACAGAGGCAAGTGCAACTTTTCTTTTCCTTTTTAAAAATCGGAGCTAGTCACAGTGAGGCCCTGCTCCGACAGGGGAGGACTGAGTGTAAAGACGTTAGCAGCCAAGTTGCGATGGCAGTGTTTCTATGTCTGGGATATATTGCTTTGTCTAACAAGGCGCCCCAGCAGGCTTCCAATTGTGGTCTCTCTGCAGACCCTCCCAGCTGCACGGGCTGATTGACAGACTGTGGGCAGATGCGGTGCCAGACTCTAATAAAGAGAGGGCCTTGGGAAAATATAAGGCAATTATTGATGGGCAGCAATCCACTAATCAGACAATTTCAAAATTAATCCCATATTCCCTTACTGTATTAGCTTTCTTTCTTGTTTGTATTTATATGGCAAATTCATGACTTCAGTGAAAATTCTTCCCTCCAGCCCAATTATAGCTCTCCGAGGGCATTAAATTAAAAAACAAGAGATATTGAAAGTGGCTTGCAATTAGTTTCTTTAGTTAAAGATGCTGCACGCACTTAGCAGCAGTGGGGTTCATAACAGGATGCACAATAATAAAAGTAAACACGCGTATTGTTTCCCCTCATCTTGACAGGGTGAGGGCTGGTAAGAGTAATGTGCCTGGCATTGCTCTAGACCAGTGATAATGGGTTAAATAATTGTGATTTGATTTTGGAGCTGATTAGATTTGCATAAAATCCTACCCAAAAGTCTTGACAGGCTCCAAACATCTCAGGATGATCCGCCTTCCTCCTTTGCTGTGGCCCGTCCTGGTGGCCTCCTCCGACTTTCCTGTGCTGCGTTAAAAATGTGGATTTTTTACAATAAAGTCATTTAGAGAAAACCCGGCCAGTTTCTATTACAGGTTTCACAGGCAGGATTACCTTTCAAGTAGTGATAGGAGACTTTTGAATATACATGAAGAAGTTTCAACTATTTTGCCAGTTACTGTTATAGAAGTCAATCCCTCTATGACTATTTCCACCCTCATTTCATCTCCCTTCCCCACCCCACCCCCATTTATTTTGACCTGAAACAGATGGAAATTCTCTTTTGGTTCACTGTAAAAATTGCTTCTGCAGAATACTTCCTGATTGCATAACTTGACCACCTCAACTGAGGAAAGCTGAGTATCTGCAGGATTTGGAGAACTTAGATGGCCAGAGTCTCCTATTGGGAGCCGGAAGATTATGGCTGTCCTGGTCTCCCAGCCACGGCAGACTGTCTCCCTTCACCCCCGTCCAGGCTCAGCTATGTTGCAATCTGCTCTGTCAGTCCTGTCCTTTGGCAGGAAGGAGTGAAGCTGGTCCAGTGTACCAGCTCTGGTTCAAGTACCGTTTGATGCTCTTCCCCTTCTGACCCTCGCCCTAGTTTTAGCAACTGACCTCAGGGCTAGTTTGGAAATACTCAACATTCATGCCTCTGCTCTTCCCGCCTGTGCCCGGAGTGACATTGGTAATCGATCATGAAACTCTTTTCTGGAAGCATTCTTAGAATCTTGTCGTAAATCTTAGACTCTAGATGAATCAGGTGTAGGAGCATCCAATCGATTGGTTCAAAAAGAAAAAGCTGGATGTGAAGAAGCTGACAAGAGTGAAGAGGGCTTTCCGTTCCGATCATTGGGATGAGGAGTAAGAGAAAGGGAGGAAGGGGAAACAAAGGAACAGAGTAGAAAATATGCAGAGTTTGTGGAGGGAATCCTGAGGAGTCCAGCCTGCCTGGAATGAACAGGGCAGAGACAAGCAGATGGGAACCAGAATCTTGTTCAACATGGTTCCCTTGGACTCAATACCAATCGGTCAGAGCTGGCATGCAGCCTGGCCGAGACCAAGCCCTTCCACCCGACCCAGATCTGGGGCTCAGTTCTCTGGGCCTGTGTCCTTGTACTGATGGCCTTCACAGAACACTAGTCTCTCTCCTTAAGATTAGGGCCCTGGGCCTGAGGCTTGGCCACTTGCTGCAAAACTTCCCCAATGCTCTGTCTGCCTGGCTTTTGGGGCATCGCTTGTTCCTGGATATCCATTCTGGACCTCTGAGGAGATCCTCCTTGAGACCCTCACTGTTACGCTGACTCCTTGATGGCTGCTGCTGTTTGTTTCCATGCCCTTTAGATGTCACATTCTGCTATACTTGACTTTCTTCCAGAATCTGCCATACCCTGCTCATAGGTCTAGTTCCAGGTCCCCGTTGCTACTGTCATCCATGCGTGGCTGTACCATGAAATGTAATACTTAGGGGGTGAGGAGGAGATAAAACCAGGCCTATACTAAAACTTTCTCTGCAATGCTAACCCAGGAAAGAGAAGTTCAGAAGTATCTCAGAAGAGATGCAAAATATGAATTTTTCCTTCTCTAAAAAGTGAACTGTAAGAAAAGAAAAAGAAGCAAAATGACTAGGATGATTTAGAACTTCAAATCAGTGTCATATAAGAAACACAAAGACGATGAGACTCATTGAGTAGGTGTCGAGGATACAACAGATGCCTTAAAACATTGAAGGGCCGTCGTGTGGAAGGAAGAGCGGATGTGTTTCTGCATGGTCTTAAGAGGTGGAATGAGGTCAATGAATGGAGGCCTCAGGAAGTCAGGTTTTGATTTTATCTAAGGAAATACTTTCTAAAAGCCAGCCATTTCTGAAGATAGAGGGGCTCACCCAATAGACGATGACAGCCCTGTCACTGTGGGTGTTCAGGCAGAGGCTGAACAACAGTTTGGTAAGGATGTTACTTCAGAACTTTGTCTTCACATGGACATGTCAACAACTCTAGGGTCACTTTGAGCCTTAAGAAGAAATGGTTTGGTGTGAATACAGAAAAAGTGATAAGGCCATTATCTTTGCACCTATTGAATCCAACCAGTTCGGATGGGGGTCAGCTGCTATTCCCCTGCTGTACCAGGGGGTCAAATGAAGAAGAGAGCATTGGGATTTCCTGACCTTTCCTCAATATCTCATAGCTAGCTTTTGTTCAAAAGTTTTTTGCTTCGTCAGTTCCTTTCCTCATAAAGCAACCTCCAGTTCGGTTATTAAAGGCTTTCTTGGCCACCCACAGAAACTACAGCTGAGACCCATGAGCAGGTGTTTTTCTTTTTAGTGGCTTTTCCATAAGGACGATTTATACTGTGGAGACTCAAATTAACTCTCATATCAGGCCCCTACTCAAGCAGTTCCAACGGCTCCCCATTGCCTGCTGGAGTGGCCTCCCTCCTTAGCCTGGTGGCCATGGCCTTTTAAACCTGGTTCCCACCTGCTTGTCCAGCCTCATCTCTGCCCTTTTTGCTCCAGGCAGGCTGGGCTCCTCAAGGTTCCCTCTATACACTCTGCATATTCTCCACTCTATTCCTTGGCTTCCCCTTCCTTCCTTCCTTTCTCTTACTTTCCATCCCAACAATCTGGAATGGAAAGCCCTTCTCATTCTTGTCAGCTTCTTCATATCCAGCCTTTTCTTGATGTTTCCAACACCTGATTCATCTCTGTGTGTAAAAGTCTCTGAATTGCATGAGAAGCTTTCTTCCAAATGGAGTGGGATTTCCATGGGGCAGCAAGGAGACAGAAACAACTGAAAAGAGAGACTTCCTTATGGCTCCTTGTTGGTTTGAGGTGTTTAGTCAACATCAAAAGCAGTGGGATCCAGGGAACCTATCTTTGTGTAGTAGGCAAACATGAGAAGCATCTTCTTATCCACATGGCAGGTGGATCAAGACAGGTGCTGCGGGTCAACTCCTGGCCTGGGTGGAAGAGGAACGGAATGACTGACCTGTTTTGCAGGTCCTGTGTGTGGGGCTCTGTCTCTCTAACCTCTGGTGTTTCCACTTTGGAGGCTCAGGACTGAGAGGGTCAGGAATGCTGCCCACGAAGATGAGAAAGAGGGCTGACGTCAGAGGTAAGTCAAGACTCTCTCTGGAAGTCGCTCGTCATTCTGAAGCTCTGAAAGCACTGTTGCTCAAATCGTGTATCATCAGTAGGGAAAATAGAAGGTGATGTAGTCTGAAGACTTGAGTTCTAGTTCCAACTCTTCCACATATTAGCTGGGTGATCTTTGCCAAGTTGCTTCATATTTCTAAATTTTAGTTTCCACATCTGTATAATAGTGATAATAATACTATTCAATACTTCGTGGCTGATGTAAGGATCAAATTAGAAGGTGATTTGCAAATTGTAAAGTCTTGGAAAAAGTTTGACACTGTGGAGTCTTTACCTGGAAAACACTTGTTGGATCTGGTCTCAGACAGCAAGATGATGCAGGAGGCTGCGTGCCCGGCACGTATGTAAGGAGGCCGTGGAATGGACATAGACCACTGGGCGCCCAATAGAGTCTCTTTTTTGTTTGTTTTACTTTTTTATTGAGATATAGTTCACATAATATAAAATTCACTACTTTGAAGTATATAATTCAGTGGTCTTTAGTATACACTATGACATACAGCCATCACCCATATCTAATTCCAGAACATTTCCATCACCCCAAAAAGAGACTCTGTCTCTCCCTATACCCCACAGCTGTGTGTGGTGGGGGCGGAAGGTGGGGAACCATAGCAACCACAATCTACTTTCTGTCTTTATAGGGTTACCTATTCTGGGTATTTCATATAAATGGAATCATATAATAAGTAGCCTTTTGTGTCTGGCTCTTTTCACTGAGCATAATGTTTTTAAGGTTCATCCACACTGTAGCATGTTAAATTTCATTCCTTTTTATGGCTGAATGATAGTCCATTGTATGGATATATCTCATTTTGTTTTTCCATTCATCAGTTGATAGACATTTAGGTGGTTTCCACTTTTTAGCTTTTGTGGATAATGCTGCTATGAGCATTGGTGTACAAGTATCTGTTTGAGTCCCTGTTTTCAGTTCTTTTGGGTATATACCTAGGAGTGGAATTACTGGATCATATGGTAATTCTAGGTTTAGCTTTTTGAGGAACTGCCAAACTTTTCCACAGTGCATATGCCATTAAACATACCCACCAGCAATGTAGGAGGGTTCTGATTTCTCCATATCTTTGTCAACACTTGTTATTTTCTGGGTTTTTTTTTTTTTTTTGAGGAAGATTAGCCCTGAGCTAACACCCGCCGCCAATCCTCCTCTCTTACCTGAGGAAGACTGGCCCTGAGCTAACATCTGTGCCCATCTTCCTCTACTTTATATGTGGAACACCCGCCACAGCACAGCTTGCCAAGCAGTACATAGGTCCGCAACTGGGATCCGAACTGGCGAACCCCGGGCCGCTGAAGCGGAACGTGTGAACTTAACTGCTGCACCACCAGGCCGGCCCCTGGGGTTTTTTGATTAAAGCCATCCTAGTGGGTATGAAGTGGTATCTCATTGTAGTTTCGATTTTCATTTCCTTAATGAGGGAACCTAACACATTCTTAGAACTGAGCAGTCTATGAAACAAGATAGCTTAAAAGCTTCCCAGGAGACCTTCCTACAGAAGCAAAGGCTCTGAGGTGTAGTTGTCACCTCCACCTCTACTGCCACCATCTCTGCTCCCAGTAGCCAATGGTAAAGGTGCTTCTATGTGCCAAAGACTGTGCTACAGGCTTTAAGGATAACAGCTCTATAAATTAGGTATTATTGTCCCATTTATGGTCGTGGAAACTGAGGCGTAGAGATGTTAAATAACTTGCCCAAGGTCATACAACTGAGTAGGGAGGCTGCTAGGACTTAATTCCAGGTGTGTCTGACTCCCAAGCTGGGCTCTTAACTACAATGCCACAGTGGTTCCTGCTGGAGGAGGAGACGATCAAGCAGACTCTCCACTCTCAACATTCGACAAACGCTTCCTGGGTGCCCGCTGTGCGCCAGAGTCTGTGCTGCGCAATATGGCCACCAGTGAAGCTGCTCCATGGGCCAGCTCACAGTCTGGAGAGTTCTGAGTTTGCCAGTGATTTTTGTAGAGTGGAGAAATGAGTTTTATAATTTTTATTTGATTTAGCCCTCAAGTTGTTAACACCTCCAGTGCAGGGGCTGGGGAGAGGGTTGTCTATAAATATTAGCTCCCAAAGTAAAAATGACTCTTTCATCTCGGCAGACCTAATTAAGCTGTTGATTAGAGAAGGATCAACACCTCCGTGTGTAACAAAAGATGCTGTCTGTCAGCAGGAGGTTCTGTCAGGGCAATTTCTCCTGCAATTTAGAACATTTGGGAAGACAGAACCCAGGCAACCCAGTGTGTCAAAAGGGACAGATCTTACGTCACACAGCTCCCCCACCAAACACACACACACACTGCCCCAGAGAGACTGGAAACCCTGCAGCCCTGCCACGTGGGAAGCATTTAACGTCTCTCTAATAGAAATAGAGGCTTCAAGCAATACACAAATTTGCTGACAGAATCAGTACAGCTTATTGGGCACAAATGGAGCCTGGCAGCTCTGGAGTCTGTATGTGTCTGGAGGACTAAGGCCAGCCCGGGAGGTGAGTGGCACTCCAGGCTCTGATCTTCTGGGTGGGGTGGGCAGAGAAGCCAGCCCAGGCTTCTCCTTCTCCATCTCTCCAGGGGCCCCGGTTGCCCCCATGGGGCAGGCAGATGTGGCAACCCTTTCATGGGAGGAGCTGTGAGAAACTGCCTTTCCTGAAGTCTCCATGGTGAAGAACAGGCTTTTTCTATGGGGATCCAGGAAGTCTACCTTTGTGTAGCAGGCAAGAATGAGAAGCATCTTCTTGCAGGAAAGCCTGTCTACCCAAGTGTGAAGATCTGCCTGGTCAGCCAGCAGCAAGGATTCACTGCCCTCTGCCCTGTCCCCATCCCAAGGCCATTCACAACAATGGCAGGAAAGTGACAGAGTAACAGCTGCACTGGCTGGGCCTCCCTGGGTTCAACATTGAAGGACAACAGCCACCCAGGGGAGCAGGAGGAGTGAGTGTATGTGAGGGGAGAGGGGACGACTTTCCCTGTGGGAAATGAAGGACGCTCCGAACTACAACAGTGGTTGGTATTTATGGAGCTCTTACCGTGTACCAGGCACTGTTCCACACACTTTACCTATATTAACTCATTTAATCCTCATAATGACCCTATGAAGTAGGTATCACTAACCCCAAATTACAAATGAACAGACTGAGGTCCAGAAAGGTTAAGGAACTTGCCTGCAGTCACACAGCTGACAAGTGGGCTCAGGCTGCCTCCAGAGCCTGCATCCGTGACCACTGTACTATGCTCTCTATGGACTGTGGGCACACTAGTCTGTGTATTTTCCAGCAACATGAATGGCTCATATGAATCTGATTCCCTTTGTCTACTTATCTGTATACTCAGGATGACATGAGAGGGAAGGTTACTGAGTTGGGGGAATTCCCATAAAGGAAAGGGAAGAAGGGAATGGAGAAATTCATCCATTATGCAACACATTTTTTTATTGAGCAACTGCTATGTGCCAGTTACAGTCTTGAGCTCATGGAGCAAAAGAAATCAACAAAGAAGTTTAAAAAATTGCACGATGTGATCAGTCCCAAAGGGGACCAAGAGAGAGGATGATGGGGCTGGAAGGAGAAACCAATGTTAGAGAGGGCAACAGGCGGGTCTCTCTTAGGTGACGATAAGGTGGAGACTAGTGTTAGCCCTGTGAGGGGCGCTGGGAAGGCATTCCAGGAGTGCTGGTGCTGCCGGCTCTGAGGGAGAAGCAGGCTTGGTGGATGGAGCCTCTGATAGACCACTGTGCCAGGGAACTGTAAACTGAGGACGGGCTGTGTGATGAGGCCAGGGAGCCGAGGTGGGGACCACATCACGCAAACTGATGACTTTGGATTTGGTTCTGAGAGCAAATCCACTAAAGGGTTTTAATCAGGAGAGCGACATCAAAGGACTGTGGCTTCTGTGAGGAGAGCGCCTTGGAGGGGGCTAAGGATAGCAGGGGAGACAGGAGGCTGCCCCGTATAACTGAGGGGCACAGAGGCTCAGGAAGGACAGGAGGCCTGGGAGCAGCAACGAGGGGAGTTAGCAGTGGGCATCAAGAGTCCTGAAGATGGGGCGCCCACTGGACGAGGTGGTATTTCCTCTCAAAGGGCGACACCTCTAGGGGTCTTGCCAAGATGAACAATTAACAGACATCCCAGAGTCGCCCTGCAGGTACCAGCCACAGCAGACACCTTCAAGACAAGAAGGAGTTTGTAAGCTTTTTCCTCAGAGAGAAAAATGCAGGTAAAGTCAGGAGGCGTGTGCCATGCTCCTCCTGGTACCAGAAGGGAGAGTGATGGTGGCTTTAGGAAAAGCCAGAACTCTGGCACTTGCAGGAGAAGAGGACATGGGAACCTCTGCCGGAAGTGACCAGAAGGGCCAGGAGGGCACCATTCCCTCACAGATACTCTCAGAGCACTGACCACGCTGCAGGCCCTTGGGAAGCAGGGAAGGCTTCATGAGGAGGTGGCCTTGTTGGTGAACCTGGGAGGCTGCCCAGGTGCTCCGCAGGTGGAGGACAGAGTAGAGGTTTTCCAGATGGAACCCTGTGGACTAGAATGCTGCCTTCCGGAGCCCAGGAGACAGTTCCCTGTGGCTGCAGCCTAGGACGGGGGAGGAAGGAGGGAGGGCTGGTGGCCAGACTGTCAAGGGCTGGAGCAGAGTTTTCCACTGACAGAGCCTTGAGCCACCCCACCCACCACTAACAAGTCACATAAATGGGAAGGGCGTCTTGGCCTGGCCTGTTAAATGTCGGGGCTCCGTACCTCCACTGACCACATGCCCAGGGCAGAGGTGTGTGTGGCCAACTGCCCACAGCCTGCCCACGCGGCCACCTCATACACTATGCATCCAGGAAGAGAAGCAGTCGCGTTGGATCTAAACGTTAATAAAAACGAAATCCCTGAGCAGTCACTGAAATTAGCCTGGGTATGATTGAAATGCCAAGGCAAGTCTTGTTATTTTTATGAAGCCGTGAATAATATAAGTATCCAATTGATAAAATGTTATTAAAGCTGACAGCCCTTAAGTGATCTAAGTGGTAAATATTGAAATGAGGTCTCCGCCACACTGTGCCCGGGGGCCCGCGGCGGCAATAAGCATTCAACAATGATTCCGCGGGCTCCGGGGAGCTGCAGAGCTTGCGGGGAGCAAATGCGCTCTTCCTAAATAATTAAGCCGGGATTCCGGGGATGGATCGCAGATCCTTGTAGTGGTTTGTTAATGTCCGAAGGAACTGGCTTCAGGCAAGGCCTCTGTTGCGCCATCCCTCCTACCACTGGGGTAGGAGGAGGCAGGGAGGGGCTGGCTCCACTCCCCCTCGGCCCCCAAGGAGCCTGCATGGAGCAGGCAGCATATTTTAACCTTTATTTATAATATAAACAGATTGGTGCAGCCTGAGGGCAGCTAATAGTTGATGAGCAGTGGGGCTGCCACGTGGGTTAGAGATTTTATTAGCACTGCCTAGAAAAAAAAACCCGCACCATAGAGAGAAATTTAAAAAGCGGAGCCTCCCTGATAATCGTTAAAGATGTGGCAGGGAGCATCCTTCTTTTCTCTACTCTTGGAAAAAGGAAGCAGAGGATCTCTAAAAGTGGTTATCTGTTCCATCATTAGCTGAGGCCAGCTGTGCTGGGGCAGCCTGGGCCTCCCTGAGTTTGGCCAGGCGAGGAGTGACACTGTTCTCAGCCCCTTCTAGGGCTTTGCGAATAGGATGCTTCTTTGGTGGCCAGGGGGTCCCCAGTGCCATCCGTTTAGCCGATCCCCTGTGGGGTGCTGGTGTGTCTCTGAGGTGAGGATGGGGAATCTGACTGGCTGCAGACCCGTGGAGCTGACCTGAGCTTCCTCCTCTCCGAAGTCACTTGTCACTTCCAGCAGCATGTGCCAGAAGAAGAGCGCCATGAGGGGGCATCCCGCTTGCCCATGCTGGGAGCACGAACAGTGAGAGCCGCAGGGGCACCGGGGGAGGAAGCTCTTGGAGATCAGGGAGGTGGAGAAGCTGTTCCCGGAGGAGGTGCGCTTCAAGCTGACTTGTGCAAGACAGAGAGGGCAAAGGCAGGGAGGTGGGACTGTGGGTAGAGCCCTGTGTGACCCTACGATGACAGAAGGGCCAGCAGAGGTGCCTGAGTCACAGATTTTGTGTCCAGCACCTGCCGGGGCCTGTCTGGGAACGCAACAAGGCAGGGAGGGGAGGAGTGGAAAGCGGTCTGGAGAAAGGGCGCGAGGTCCTCTGGTCCCTGGAGCCCTGCGGAAGGCAGGGTAGTGCCTGGTGTCAGGATCTGGGGGCAGATGGGGAGATTCTGCTCTAATCCATCCCTTAGAAGCCAGGACATTCACACCGAGAGCCTGGGGCCTTTCAGTGGAAAAATGTGCCCACTTGTCCCAGTAGCTGAGGATTGAGGAACCTGCCCTGGGTCTGCACTGTCTCTGGGGTGGCTCCAAGCTGCCCGTTCTTTCACATCCTTCCTAAGGCTGGAGCGAGGACAGTCGACCCCACTTCATTCATTAAAGTCCTCCAGGCTCCCGGTGGAAAATGGCAGAAATCATGATGGTACAATAATGGTTTACACAATGATTTTCACTTCAGAACGTTATTTACTTTTTCATAATCTACTTTATAGAGAAGGAAGCAGAGCCTCAGAGAAGTTAAGTAACATGCCCTAATGACACAGCAATGCAGAATCTGGCTTTACAAACCAACATTGCTGACTTTTGGCCCAAGGAAGACAAGCTTTTTAAAAATTGAATCTCTGCTCCCTAGTCCTGATTTCACCCTTCATTTCCAACCAACTGCTGCCTTCGTAGCCTCTTCAGGGTCTGCGCTGTACCAGCTGGATGGGCTCTCTCAAGCTGGCCTGGGGGCTGGCTGCTTCCTGCAAGGTCTTGGGGGAGAGCTCTGCTTGTACTGGGGCTGGCCGGCTGCTGCCCAGCTGGTACCACAGGTTCTGCTCTGCACTCAGTCGGCCCTGCCCCTTTTCTCTGTGCTCAGTGTGCTGCACAGCCTCCACTTCCAACTTCCATGAAAATAGAAATTGCTCCTTCCCTGCCCTCTGCCCTCCAACTCCAGGCAACGAAATAACTCCGTACGCATGAGTCAGCAGTCAGAACACCTCCTTACACTGGCCCAGGTTTTCCACACTCGCCATCACTCTAGGCTTGCTACAAGCCTGCTAGGGCTAGATGGGCGTTCCCCAGGTTGCGGTTGGGGAAACTGAAGTTTAGAGCAGCAGATGGGAACTTAGCCTAGTTCCCCAAAGTCTCCTGGTGCCAAAATATTCTTCCTACCACAACTCACTGATGTCCAGTATTGCAGGACGCCAAAGGCAGCCTGGAGGTCTTGAAGAATAGGTAGCAGACCCCAGAAAACAAGCTGCTCTTGGGGAGAGATGACCCTTCTGGGCTAGATGAGCGAATGAATGGGGTGGGGCTTGCCTTGCCAGCCATTTTGAAAGGAAGGATTATGGGATATTTTTAAGGAACAGATGCAAGAGCTCTTGGGGGTGGGCAGTGGCTTTGAGTCTAGCTGAAGAAGAGGGAACAGTGGACAAATGCGTTACAGAATATTTACGCTTCCAAAAGATTCCAGCGGCCCACTTGTATGTCTCAACGCCTCTTTGGGCCTCTGTAAACAGCAAATCGATTGAACGTCAGGCTTGTTTTCATAGCTGTCCTGCACACTGGGAGTATTAGATGAAGCAAACCTTTTATTTAGTTCCTGACAGGTAATTAAATTTGCCTCTGCATTGGTTTGTGATCCAGCCAAAGAGCCGGGAGTAGCATTCTGAGTGGCTAGAGCTACTTGCTGGAATATTACAACTTAATTTTGCCTCTCCAGTTACAAATAGAGATCTTGATTCTCTGGAAAGTTTGACTCAGGCTTGGGGGGCTCCAGGTTGGAGATTTCATTTTTTCCAACAGGAGTTTGCTCTCCCTGGAAACCCCATTTCCACATTTTTTCCAGAGTGACATACTGTGGGAAAAACTGAAAGTTACAAAGTAAAGAAAAACAGCAGTTGGCAATAGTGAGGGAAGATATCCAGCGCCTTCCAAACGACCCGTTTCTTTGGGAACCAGGAAAGAAATATTATTTCAATGACAGAAAGAAGTTGTCGATTCCACGTTCATTGCAAATGCCAGAAAGAGCGACTGTGGCTCTGAGAGTTTTTATAAAGAACCTCTTGGATTGGGACATGCAGGAGGAAGCTGACAGACTCGGTTTCCCCAGGACCACAGGTATGTGGGCACAACCTTGTGCACCAGGCTGGACTGCAGAGGATAAGGGCAGAAGGTCTTTCCAGGCATCGGGGCCCATCTTGCTCCTTGTTCTAGAGACGGTGAAAGAGAAGCTACTCTCCCAGGCCTGAGCTTCCCTGAGTATTCCTTCTTGGAGCCAGAATGGGGCCGGAAATGATTTTCTCTTCTTGATTGTCTGCAGTTTCAGGATGATGTGGCAAGGTGTCTCTTTATCCTGATCTGTACTCGGGATAAAGGAGCTGTCTCTCTTCAATTCTGGAAAATTCCCAGCATCATCTCTTTGAATATTGCTTCTGTTATTCCTTCTATTCTTTTTACTGGAGCTTCTATTAAATATATAATATTTATTTATTATATTACTATATATTATTTATTATATTATTATATTGAGAGGCTCCATATAGCCTCTTAATCTATCCTCCAGTTCTCTTAAACCTCATCTATATATATAATTTCTTTTTTGTCTCTATCTGCATTCTGAGCAAATACCTTGGTACTATCTTTCCATTTATTATTTTTCTCTTTAACTATATCCCAAGTAGAATTTATTCTACTAAATTTTTTATTTCCTTGACTGTACTATTTTATTTCCAAGATTTGAGTTTTGTTTATTTTTATATCTGTCTCTATTTCTTCTCTGTTTTATAATTTTAAACATGTAATTGCTAGTTCTTCCTTTACTTCTATCTCCTTTACCTAAATGGACTTACTCTAAATTTGTTTTTGGGTTTCTCTATTATTCTCTTTTCATTTGGAGTAAATTCATTTCCTGATTGTTGATTTTTCAGGCTCTGTTTCTGAGGTTAGCGTTCCTCGTGTGCTTTGGAATTTTGTTTGCAGCTCATCTGAAATGGAGTTTTGCTCTCCTTCTCGCTCTCTCTGCACTTACCCCTCCGTTTAGCAGTTTTGCAGGGTCCTGACGCAGTGTCCCAGGAATCCTGTCTACACCCACACCTGGGGTTCGTGGCTCAGCTCTCAGGCCCTGGCTGTGGGCTGCGCTGTTTCGCCACCCGCTCCAGAGGAGCCAGAGCCTTGAGAAGCACTCAGAGCTACTGTCCACCTCATTTCAGGGGCAGGGGACCGCAGCCCGACCCCTGGTTTCAGACCGTGACTCTGGATCCAGCTCTTTGCCTCTGGGCCCTGCTTTTAGGCGTCGCTATCCTGCAATAGCTGACCTGCTGCCTGTTTGCTCGCTTGTCTTTCTGTTTGATTTCAGGTCCTCAGAGGTGCTTCTCTGTTTTGAGCTATTGGGACTATGCCTTTGTAACATCCTCATCTCATATTTTCTCTAATGTGGTATGATTTGAAGTTCAGGAAGGCCTCCAAGCACGAACCAATGATGCTATGTTGATGCGGAGTTCTGGGGCATGGCCGTGAACCTTTGCAGGGACCTATAGAGGAAAGGAGGCCTCATGTCCCTGCCCCTCCAGAAGCATCTGGGACACAACATTTGCCAAGAAGACCTGGGAAATGTCAGCAAGTGCTTGGTTTGAAGGACGGAAGAGAGGAGGCACGTGGCTAAAACACAGAAATAGAATCATAGAAGCCTCATCATTGAAAGGGACGTTAAAAATCTTCAGATCGTACCTTTTGGTGGCCTATTCCATGATTCTCTCTCTAACATCACAGCAAGGGATGGTCCACACTGCGTTTGAACAACTCCAGCCATGAGGAGCCACTGCCCAGCAAGGCAGCTTTTGTATCTCTGCATAACCGTGTTCTTCTCTTTACAGCCTGAAATCTGTCTCCCTCTAGCTTCTTCCCGGGAGGCCTCATCCCTCCCCTGAGAACCATACAGAAAAGCTCAATCACTCTTCCACCTGGCACATGGAAATGCTCAGTCACTGCTCGCTACAATTCTTATTTCTGAGCACCATGAACCCCGCCAGGCTCCCCGAGCTCTGCTCACCCCGTTGTTTCACAGCTCACCCCCAGGTGCGCTGTGGTTTGGCAGTCTGGTTCTGCTGCCTGGAGTTTTCTGACGCTGTAGTAATGCCACTACCACGTCTCTCAGAAGGGGAATGGGGCCCCCTGCAGCAGCCCCTCCTGCCCACGCTGCGGCGTGTGCTCTGTGCTCACAGAGAGAGAGAAAGGCCCCCAAAGCCATAGGCAGAGACGGCTCAACCTTTCTTTCCCCACACTGGTGCAGGTGGGGGATCCTGGGGCTTCAGGAAGCATGCCCTCGGGAGCAATTAGAGCCTGAGGTTCAGTTCCAGGGCCGGCGCAGGCATGGAGAGGAGACGGCTTGACGTCGTATTTGGTGTGCAAGTAATAGTGTCGCAGAGCCCGGAGTGCCAGCCTCAGAGCTGAGCTGGACGAGGGTGGGTCGTGGGGAACTATTCACAGGAGTGAGTTTGGACCTCACGCTGGACCATTCTGGGGTTTTCCTGGTACAGCCCTCTGCTTCTGAAAAGACGTCCTGAGCTTCAGAACATCCACCAACCGGGAAACTTGCCACGACTGGAAGAACTATGCCCCTGCCATTCTTTGGTTCACCAAACTGAAGGAATATTTTGAGAATTTGAAGTCAGAAGTCCCAGGTTTAAATCCGAGTTGGTTCCATCACGTGCCATGTGACATTAGTATGTCTTGCAACCTCTCTTTTTCCTTTTTCCTTTTCAAGCCTTGATTCCTTATCTGTAAAGTGGGGCTTTACGTGTACACATACATGCTACCTTCTTCAGGATTGTCCTGAAGAATAAGTGATCCCACATTTGAAAAGTGTTTAGCATGGTGCCCGGCCTCTCGCTGGTGGACACTCATTTAATGACTTTTCCCTTAGTTCCCTTTCAATTTCCTCATCTGTATTCGTGATGATAATGCCTATTTCACAAGATTTGCAGGATCACATGAGATCATCTATCAATCACAAAGCAGCATACGATGTTCGTCGTCATTATTATTATTTGGAGAAAAACATATTAAGTGGTCTTGGTAGGGACCAGAGATATTGGCTGGGCTATTTTTCCACCCCAATTTGAAGCCAAAGCACAATGACTGTCCACCGCACTCCAGAGGCTCGTGAGGGAGACGGCCCCAGATCACATCAGAGGGTCCCGGAGGGAAGAGAGGTGGCTTGGGTTCTTCTCCAAGTGGACAGACTGGGATATGAGATTTTTGTTCACACACTAACTCAGAACATATCTACCAAGGGCCTCTGAAATGCCGTGTAAGGCACATCTTGTGTGGCCCTTGTGGCAAAGTCTTCTAGATACTAAGAAAGTAAATTCAGCTCAGAAGTCAGCTCACATGTGAGAGAGGGTTGAAGCCTCGTAGATCTGGTTGTTGCCTGACCATGATCTAGGGAAAAGACATTTCCCTTTCAATGTTTGGAGGTTGGAAAGAAGAAAAGAAGGAAAGAAGGAAGGAAGGAGGGCAGGAAGGAACAAAAGGAAAGGAAGGAAGGAGGAAATGACCATTTTAGAAAGTCTCAAAGAAATTCTTCGAGTACTGATGCATTCTTACAGACGTATAGCATGACTGGCTGTCAGGGCCAATAAAAATCTCAAAGGCAGCTCTGAGTGTGGGTACCAGGAGGACTCTGAGGATAGCGGGCCAGTGGGTGAGGGGCCGGGGGCCTTCTGGGGCTCTTACAGAAGCAGTACTTCATTTGGTGGTGCCAATCTATGATTCTCCACAGGCAAAAGTGCCTGGTGCTGCCATTTCTCCAGGGATGGAGGTGCTGGGGCTGCTTATTGCATTTGCAGATTCGCAAGAAAATGGATGTGTCTTATAAATGGAGCAGACGCCTTATGTTTCTGATTGATGGGCCATCAGTTGCACAGTTGTTGGGTAGTGATTGATTTTCCAACCCAGCTGCTCCAGCTGTGCTACAGATGCTCCTTGTCTGAAGTCAGAGGCCTGGTGTTGTAAGCCATGGAGAAGATCCTAATTGGAGTGATCCCTGAGACATTGGCCATTGTAATGGCTAACAGCCATTAATTGGCGGCTTTGCTTGGGGTGCTAAACCACAAGCTCTCCCTTGGTAATTGCCATTCCCAACTGGATAGGTGCCATTTTGAAACTCACCATAAAGCAGGTGGGGCCAAGCTGAAGCTTAGCACAGTTTGCTGAACCAAAACTCAATTTTTAAAATATCTTGTTTTAAATCTCAGAATTAACACATGCTTATTTTAAAGGTCTTAAAATACATAGAAAGGTCAAATGAGGAAAGTCAGCCACATTCGCACTGTCCATAGATAACCATGGTTAATATTTTGATGTATTTTATTTTGGTTATTTTATTCTATGTGAGTATGACACACACACACTTTTTCAAAGTTGGGAACATACTTTAAACAGAATTTTATATCACGCTTTTTATCTTTATGTTATAATTGGGAACACACCATATGCCTTTAAAGTAAAAATAAAATTCCTGAACAAACAAATGGTGTAAGCTTGCTTGTGGCTGGAGAGAGAACTGTTTAACAGCAGGGGGAGGGGGTTATGAGATCATGGCAGCTACTCAGGAGACCTGGTTTCTAGAACTTGTTTGCCCTGGCATCACTCACACTAGGTACCTAACTTGTAAAACAGCAACGTGAATCCCTGCCTCGCTTATCTCAAGGGCTTGTGAAGTGCCATCCTGTGCAAGCACATTGGAATCAAACACGCAATAAAGGGAGAGTATCATCCTTATTACTGCAGGAAGGAAAACTTTCCAAGCATGGCAGTGCATTTGCATAGAGTGTGGTTAATTAGAAATGACCCTATTTCACTCGGGCAGACAATGGACAACACAACATCAGCCCTGCCTCTGGTTTTTGCCGCACAGGTAACGTGGGGATAAGAGCACCTTTCCTGCCTGCAAGTAGGGCTTGGAGCAGGTGTTCCCTGGAGGCCTCTTTGAGCTCTAGCACCTGCCGTTGGGTATCCCTGAAAGAGCTAATGTAAGATTTCTTTTAAACCCTGTGATGGAGAACTTTTCACTGCTCCCAAGTCCTTCCCCCACTGGTCTGCAGAGGAGCCACTTTCTCGCAATGTTCTCTCACGTGCCTCTTCAGAACACTGACTTTACACATTGGTTTGCAAACCAGTTCAAAGCTCTCAGGTTCCCTTGAGGCCTAGAGGGACTGTTGCCCACACACACAGGTGGTGCCTTCTGTTAGGGATGCTGCTTGAGTGGCATGGGGGTTCAAAGGGCCCCTCCACCTTGGGGGCGTGGGTAAGGCATTGGAGCGGCCTCTCTGGCTACTGACCCTTCCTGCCCAGGAGGCCCCGTGAGGATAGTTCAACTGAGTATTTCTGTGACTGTGAACTCATCCAAACCCCAGGCCCGGACTAGGCCCACTGCTTACACAGCAGACCTCGATAAGACTGCTGGTGGTGACAACTTTAGTGCCATAATTTGAAAAGAAACCAAAAAAATCACCTTTAGGGCTTTCTGAATTCTCAAACTTTTTATTCCAGAAGAGGAAATGAAACTCCCAGGAGTCCCTCTTGAGTTTCTAGGTTCTGGCCCCTATAGGCCACTCCATGCAGACTCGAAGCTTGCTTAATAAAATCCTCAGCAACTAGCAGGAGTTCCCAACCTTGCCCGCACACCAGAATCACCTGAGGCTCCGTCCTGGCCCAATTAGATCAGACCCTCTGGTGGTGGAGCCCAGCCACGGTACTGTTTAAAGTCCCTCGGATGACTCAGATGTGCTGCCAAAGTTAAGAACCACTGATGGGAGTGGGATGGCTCCAGAGAATGCAGCCCAGTGCCCTCATTTCCAAAGTGACAAGACTAAGGAGGTGAAGTAATGTGTTCATTTGAGGCCACAGTCAGATGGAGGATCCAGGGCTGGGACTCAGACCTCTGAAGCCCCAGTCTGAGGCAGGCGCCTTCTGAAGTGCCTGAGTCCAGGCTGAATAGTGACTCAGAGCCACAGAGTGACAGCTGTGAAACCAATGAGCAAACCTGTTCTTGTAAACCATTTAGTTGTACAAAGAAGAGACTGTTTTGGTGTTTTCTCTACTCCCTGGTGCTGTGGCCGAGTAGGGTGTCCCCGTGAGCCTGGGAAGGAGCCATGACTTGGTAGAGACACTTAGAGGAGATTGGGGGGTGGGGTGGGGTGGGGAGGCGAGCAGGCCCTGCTGACCTGCAGGATGAGGGGCTGGAGAGCAAAGAAGCTGGGAGTGACAGCATCTTCTCCCAGCTCCTTCTCCTCCTCCTGGTCTGGGGGTGAGATGTCCCCCAGCCTCCTGCGGGCTCCCTTTTCCCAACTGCAATAATATGACCTCATTTGTATAATCTTAGGTTTACAAGGTGCTGTCAGAAAACTTTCCCTTCTGGTCCTCACAGTAGTGCTACATAGAGGGGGCAGGAGGCTTTACCTCCATTTTATAGACCGAGCACAAATGCTGAGGAACTTCACAGCCCTCACCCCAGGGCAAGAACATCTCAGAGCCTACCTCCACTCCTCCTCTAGTATTTTCTGGAAGTTTCCAAGGGGACCCTTGCATGAACCCACAAACCACTGTTGGGTTCAGACTCCAAGCACAACTCACTGTCCTTCTGTCCGAGCTTCTGGGCCGGCGTCCTCCCTCCCCTGAGCTCCAGCCCCTGCAGTGGCAGTGCTGAGGGCTGCTCTCTGGATGGTCCCAGGCTGCTGAAGCTCCCGCCCCCCAAATCAGTGCTGCTCTTGGCTGCCCCAGCCTTGAAGAGGTCTGTTTGGCCTCAAGTCTCATCAAGTTCCTCCTACTCGTTTTTCCCAGCCGCTTGTGACCCGCTCTAGCCACGCAGTCATAGCCTCATGTCGTTCCTCCCAACCTCAGCCTTCCCTCTGCTCCGCGCCCACCGTGACCTTTAGCGCTTCGCTGACTAGACGGACTACATCCCGTTTTGCTGGCGAGTTTGGGGGACGGGTGCGTTGGGGGCAGGGTGTGTCCGGGGAGGGGCCACGCGATCAGCTGCCGGTCACCAACTCCTGTCACAGGTGAGGGACCCAGGGCTCCAAGTCACGGAGCTGGTAAGCGACAGGGTGGGAAGCGAAACCTCAACCTTCTGAACCCGGGTCGGTGCAGATGGGGACAATAGTACCTGCCCGAGCCACGAGGCAAGAACGGCAGGCGGCCGTGGGCGCTGGGTGGGCACGAGGCTGCTCCTGCAGGCCGCCAGGCGAGCAGGCGCAGGTGGAGGATGCGGGATGCGGGATGCGGGGTGCGAGCCGCGAGGCAAGGAGGGGTGCGGGTGCGGGTGCGGGGTGTGAGCCGGGCAGGGCCGGGGCTGCGAGGCGAGCGGGCCAGGTAGGGGTGCGGGGTGCGTGCTGGGCCGGGCGCAGGTGCGGAGAGTGGGGTGCAGGGTGCGGGCCGGGCTGGGCCGGGGCCGCGCTGCGAACAAAGGCCCGCGCCGGGCTGCCTCCCGGAGGCCGGCGGCCTTTGAAGCGCACAGCCTGGATTATTTAATATAATGGAACAGTGCAACTCGACCCATCAGAGACATAAATTTCCAGGTGTTTTAAATTTGTTTGCCCGTCAGAATGGTAAATGGCAGATAGTAAAACTCTGCACCGGGTCGTAGCTGTCGTGCAGAGCTGGCCCAGGCCGCCCTCGGGCCGCTCTCGGGTAGGCGGCGCCCCGAGGACGGGGTCCCCCAGAGCCGGGTCGAGTGGGTGGGCTCCCTGGACCTGAGTCCCCGGAACCAGCAGAGGGATGCCATGCCAGTGCTGGGCGGGGCCTGGGCTTGAGGTCCCAGGAGGGGGTCTCAGAGCACTTAAATCTCCTGCCCACGAGGGTCTCTTAGCCCAGACATCTGTGCAGAGAAACCCACAGCCCCTCCTCCCCCAGGTTAATTGGGGTGTGAGGGCCTGCAACACCTATAACGAGGTTTCTGTTACCCTTGCCAAGTTCAATTATGGGTGCATCTGCTTTCTGATTTTTCCAAGATGGTTTTTTTTTTTAAACCCAAACTACAAAGGAACGGACTGCACAGTAGCTTTTTGCAGAAGGCAAGAGATTCTGACGGCTTTTTCCAGACTCCTGCTCTTTGTGATGTGTCAGAATTCATAGGGTGGCCACTGAGGATAGATATTACTCTGAGTAATTCTGAGAAATCCAACCCTTCGTCCCATCCCCACAAGGCCCTTCACCCGTTTGCCTTCAGAGTACTAAAGAATGTCTACTTTTTACAAGGCGGGCTCCCCTGCCTGCTGCCCAGAAACCTACTGTGATCTGTCGCTTTGAATGGAGAAATCATTTGACATTTATTTCCCAAACAGGAAGCGCTGGCTCAGAGAAGGTGGAAACCCCAGAAATTAGTTCAACTTAGGAGATGAAAGTATGGAAGGTGGTTGCTCCCTCCCAAGGTCATTATCATTCTCTATTTGCTTATGGGCAGGGCCTTAGACAGGGAACACCGTAGGGTCTGGGGGAAAGCAAAGCCACTTATGAAACAGTTACATTTGCACTGAGAGTCCCCTCTGTTGGTCCAGCATTGCATGTGTGCGTGCGTTAGTGCACATGTGCATGTGTGTGTGTGAGTGGGGGAGTGGGGCCAAGGAGAGAGGTTGCAGAGCTGTCAGACATTTAAGGTCAGCTTGTCCACAAAGAACTTACACACTACTTACCAGCTGAAATCCATAGTGCACAAAGCTGTGTATGAAAGGTGCCAGCGGAAGAGAGCAGAGACGGTCACTGGGACTGAGGAGTTCAAAAGCCAGAGGTGTGACAAATCCTTTCTAGCTTACGTGGTTGGACCAGGCTCTCCAGAGGTGCTTGACATTTGGGCTGGGGCCAGGAAAAGGCAGACGGAGGGATGAGTATAAGCCAGTGAGCAGGAAGGAAAGGCACAGATGTAGGGGTGGGGTGGGAGGACAGTGAGAGGTGAGGTTGTAAAGACCCGATCCAGGTGGGGCTAGACCCCAGGTGTCCCCAGAGAGCTGCTAGTGCCCGTATTTGCCCTCCTCTCGTGTTTTCAGCCTGGAGTTTCTTCCTGATGACATTCCCCCAAGAGCAAGAGGGTGCTTCAGAGGTCAACTTCTGGAAACAGGAAACAGTGATTAGCAAATCAATTAATTAAGGTCCAGTGAGCCATTGGATTGCAAAGAGCAGTTATTTGTTAACTGAAGACAGACCTTGACCCCTGATGAGAGCTCTGATTTTTCCAGAAGGCCAGCCATTCAGCATACCTAAGATGAGTGCAGGCCCTACCTATGTGTGAAATTCCAGCAGCTTGGCTCTGCTGATGACAGAAATGACTGTAATAAACCAGGGAGGCCACAAGTCAAACAAATAATTTGGTTGACAAATAGGAGTATAAACAAGACCTTGATTAATGAATCTCCTAATAGTTCTCTGTTTATTGACATTAGCTCAGCTTGGTCATTAGGCCTGACGTTGCCCATATATGTTGTATGGAATAATATCATCCATTCGTTCTAAGACGGCTTTGTAGCTTTTTTGTTGGATGTTTTATGTCTCTAGGTCCTGTCTCCCTGACTGGACCATGAGCCCCTGGTTCTGAGCATCTATTGTGTGGTTATTGAATGAAGAGAAGGGTCACAGAGCGGAAGTAGAGAAATGAGAGTCGTGAAAAGAGCCTCCAGCTCAGCATCTTCCTCTCTCTGCGTTGGGCTGGGATCTGGGTTCTAGGACCCTTTCACTATAGTTTTTGTTGCCTTTTTAACTAGTTGCTTAATCCTGTTCTGTTTTGATTGCTCCATCTTTTGAGGGAGGGAATCCTTCCAGCAGGCTTATCCTTCTCCCGGTGTTACAGGTCTTAAAACGAGAGCACAGATGAGGCAGTAGATGGGAAAGCACACTAAATAGAGTGGAGGTATCCCATACGAACGAGAGCTTCGCCGTGGCTCACGGTGGCCATGACTTAGTCTGCTTCCAACAGAGCTTACCTCACTAAAGCATTTTTGGGCACCTCACTTACTGCCTCTGGTGGCCAGAACCCAAGACCCGGTTGTCTTGGGAAGGTGCCTGTGTGTCTACAGTTAATCACCAATCCCTGGCCAGTGTGTGCCAGGAGCCACTGTCCTTGTCAACGGCATGGACCCTGTGGTCCTCGCCAACATTCCAGCCCAGGGCAACTCTGGCTGCAGCTTTAGCAACTCAGTGAAAAGCGAAGGCAGGAGGAGCTGTAAATGCCAGCTGTATTTTTATTGGTCGTCTGCAACTTCAAAGGTTTCCCTGCTTTAAAGGAGGCACAAGCAGGTATCCAGTCTGTTCTATGAGCTCCGGGCCTTGATGCCTTATTGATTTTCAATGTGGCTTGACTCCCAGATGGGCAGAGTTCAAAACAGTCTGTATTTTTCTGCTGTCATGTTTTCCTCCCCATTAGTTTCCATTTCCAGCAAGATTCTGGATATATTTGAGGGCAGCGTTTGCTAATTCAGCTTCCAATAATTTTCTTCTGGACAGGGTCACTTCTGCTGGGGTTGTGTCTCGCATAGTTTGTACCGAGCTGGCCCAGTTGCTGGCACGTGTGAGGGAGAAGATGCAGCCTTAAACCCTTAAAGTGTTCACTCCTGTTGGTCCATCTAAGTGTATTCGAAGTGTGGCCACTATGGAAGGTGTGGCCTGTGGTAGCAGGTGGGGCTGGTGACTTGATATGACCTCCCAGCTTAACAGGCCAGCAGGTGTTTATTGAGCTATTGTGTGCCCAGCTCTGGGGACTAGAACATTCATTAAATGCCTACTACAGGCTAGGCATGAAGCTTCCCTGATATTTCCTGATAGCTTTCCTTAAATTTCATGTAAATTCTATACTGCTCTGTGAGGCAGGTTATTCTTAGCTCCTCTTTATACATGAGCAAGCTGGTTTTGCTGGGGTTTAATGACTTGCCCAGGATCATTTAGCAAGCAGAAGCAGAGCAGGCTCTGACCCCTGGGCTGCTCTTGCTACCATCCCAGGCTGGGTTGGATGTGTGCCCGTGTGTCTGTGTGTATTGAGGGGAGAAGAAAGAGAGAACATTGGAAGCTTGTCCTCTCATTGGCAGACAAACCCATTCATGTGGAATAAACCAGCAAGATGAGGGTTTTTTTGTTTGTTTTGAGGAAGATTAGCCCTGAGCTAACATCTGCCACCAATCCTCTTCTTTTTGCTGAGGAAGGCTGGCCCTGACCTAATATCCCTGCCCATCTTCCTCTACTTTATATGTGGGACGCCTACCACAGCATGGCCTGCCAAGCGGTGCCATGTCTGCACCTGGGATCCGAACTGGCAAACCCCAGGCTGCTGAAGTGGAACTTGCGTGCTTAACTGCTGTGGCCTGGCCCCTGCAGCAAGATGAGGTTTATGTATGGCAATAATAATAATAGCAAACACTTCTATAGCACCTGCCATGTGCCAGGGACTGGTCAAGTGTTTCCCCAATATTAACTAATCCCTATGAGAAAAATGAGGCACAGAGAGGTTGGGTAACTCTCCCAAAGTAACACAGCTGGGAAATGTCAGAGTTGAGATTCAAGCCCAGAGTGTGTCTTAAACACTTCATTGAGTTTCAGGCCTGCCAGAGAGGGACACCAGCAGTGTGGACTGAGCAGTCCCTCCCATTTGAGAGATGTTACGCCTGTTCTCCCACACTTGACCTCTTCTAAGCCCCCAAAGAGCAGGAAGGCAGGCAGCCAGGGCTTGGTGCCACGTCCCCTTGATAGACAAGGCACAGAGATATCAAGCAGGTGCCCGGGGTTACCCAGGCCTCAGCCCACCCTCCTGTCTTGCCTCTGCAGGGGTTTTCTATGGCAAGAAGTGTTGGGACATTGAACAGAGGTTTGGTCAGAGTGTCTTGCCCGCAAACCTGGGACACATACGTCCTTGAAAGCAGTCCCCTAAACCAGCAGTTCCTCTCCATCTGTTGTGGTCACAGAGTGAGCTGGGAAAATGGCTTGTGAATATAAAAGAAAGAGGCAGGGCAGGCTGGGGGGAGGCTGCGTCCAGGTCCCGGGGGGTTCCTGGGGGCCCTGGGCACAAGGCCTTCTGCTCCACAGCCTGCCCAGCCCAGCCCCGCAGGAGGAGAGGCCTTTGAAGTCACAGACCACCAATAAAATTGCAGCTGGCACCAGGGCCTCACAGGGCTCCAGGCGTGCGATTTTACACCGCGAAGGGCCGAGCCAGCGCTGACAGGGTTGGAATGTGCCCTGGACTCCCCTTTCCTCAGCAAGTGCCACCAGGGGGCCTCTGCCCCTGGCCACCCTGTCACCCAATCAATCAAGGCTGCCATGAGGGCCCATCTAGCCAACACAGGGAAGGGAGATGAGGAGCAGCTTGCTGTGGAGGTGCGGCCCAAGATGGGTGCACAGGCAGCAAAGGGCCGCAGTGCCAGCAGCCTTGACTTCAGGCTGGGTGTGTGCGCACAGGCCACTCGCAGCTAAGGGCTGATGGCCCAGACGGCGAGGCCAGGGCAGGGGAGAGCAATGAGGGCCGGAGAGCTCATGGGCAAGCTCCTTAGGTTTCAGCATGAACAAAGGCACGGAGGTAGAAGTAAGGGGCACTCTCTTCCGCTTCCCCTCTTCCCTTGTCCTCCTCCCCCTTTCCTTGGTCATCTTTAAACTGCTATTTCTGTCTGGCACTGTGCTAGGAGTGGCCCCATCTCTTGTCTTAAGGAGCTCATAGTCTGAGACAGGCAGCATCCTTGAGAACGGAGTTGGATCAGGATCTGGAGGAAGAAGGTAAAGGAGAGAGCAACCTGACTAAGCACCATGGTGGCCCTGGTGGCCATGAATGCAGTGGAGGGCAAAGCTAACCTTTGGCATCAGCTTCACCCCTGCACAGAGTTTTCTAGTGCCAACGGGGCACTTCCTCTCAGGGAGCAGCTGTTGATTCAGCCCTTCTGGTGTTTGGTGAGGAGTGGGTTAACTCCCCTCAAGGATGGTGAATGGGGGAGTCCCAGGGACTGGGCTGAGCGGGCAGAGCCATTATCCGGAAGTTGTAGCTGGGAAGAAGAGTTGAGAGAGAAACCACACAAACATAGGGAATGGGCAAAGGGATGCGCAGGGAAGGAGGCTGGAGCGGGGATGCGGAGGTGCTGGGGTCTTCAGGGCAGCCTACCCCCAGATCACAAACAGCTGTCCCAGCTGGGCATAGTTCTTAGAAGAGGAAACTGATGAATGCAAAGGAACAGAAGCCTCGATGGGAGACTGTAGAGTGTGCGGGGGGGGGGGGGCAAGAGAGACTTGAAGAGCAGGGAGCAGGACCGCCCTCCAGGGCGCCTTGCTGGTCTGCCCCTCCTCCTCACCGCCCCCCTTGGTCTTTTAGGAAGGACGTGTCCTGACCGGAGATGACAATGCTAAGAGAACTCTGGGTCATAGGGGTTGGCTCCTCCAACCTTGCGAAGCTGTTGTCCCCATTGTCATCACTTGTCTTGGAAAAGCAGCCTCTTCCGAGCAGCTGTAAATGTGAGGGGCCAGCACCGCTGAGGGGAGGGTGGAGTGAAGAAAGGCTAGAGGACCCGGATCGGACACTGAGAGCTCAGTGATTTGGAGCCTGGCTGGGTGATTCGTAATAAGAAATACGTATGTGGCCTTCAACCCCATTCCTGGCACGGAGCTCCTAAAACCTTGGAATTTCCTAAACACTGAGAGCGAGAAAGGTGTCTTTTGTTATGTTAATGAAGTGACTTTTGGAATGCCCCTAGGTCACCTAGGGATGGAGGCTGGTTGCCAGGGGAACCAACCACATGATTAGAGAGTTGGAGATCATCAATGGCTGATTTAATCAATCATGCCTGTGTAATGAAGCCTCCATAAAAATCCAAAAGGACAGCGTTTGGAGAGCTTCCGGATCGGTGGTGGAGAGGGCATGGAAGCTCTGGGCCCTTTCCCCATTCCTTGCCCAGTGCCTCTCTTCCTCTGGCTGTTGCTTTGTATCCTTTAATATCCTTTGTATAAAACCAGTAGTCTAGTGAGTAAACTGATTTCCTGAGTTCCAAGAGTTGCTGTACGCAACGAGAAGATAGTGGGAACCTTTCATTAACAGCTAGTCAGTCAGAAGTCAGGCGACAACCTGGACTTTCAGTGGGCATCTGAAGGGCGGGTGGTAATCTTGGAGGACTGAGCCCTTAACCTGTGGGATTTGATACTATCTCCGGGTAGATGGTGTTAGAATTGAGTTGAATTGTAGGACGCCCAGCTGGTGCCGGAGAATTCCTTGGATGTATGGCAAAAAACCCCAACACATTGGAATTGGTGATCAGAATCATTAAAAAGCCAGTTGCTTCTGTGCCTCAAACTGAAGCAGAGGGTAAGTGGTATTTGAGAAGCCGGAGACGTGGCAGGAGATGAAGCTAACGTTCTGCCATACAGTGCTGCTGAGCCTGCTGATCTGGGTGGGCGTAAGGATGCTGCCTTCCGCCCAAGCCTGTTGTTGCAGAGGGGCTCAGGACGGTTTCCACTAGACTGAGAGTGCTGGCAGAACCCGGGCTCTGTGAGTGAAGGAACAGCGGGTAGGTTTAAAATTACGACTAGGCAAGAGCTTTAGTGAAGTTTCTTGCACGTGGAATGACCAGAAGCAAAGGTATTTCGAAAGTATTTGAAGAAGTTATTTTACCAAAGGAACCATAATCCTGGCCGTAAAAAGCTTGTTCAATCCTTAAAACCATCCCCGGGCGCCTAGTTCTGCACTAGCAGGAAGGAGCCTGTGAAAGCTGTGTGGCCCGCTGAAAGTCCGCCTTCTCCAGTGACCACGCGGCTGTGGCCGTGGAGGGCAGTGCGAGCTGGAGTCCCTTCCAGGAGCAGAGCAGGGGTTCCAACGGCAGAAACAGCCTTGGCATGATGATTTTGGAAGCAAAAGCCCTATGTTAAGAGTAATACATACTTAATCCAGAAAACTTGAAAAACCAAGATAAGTATCTCCCCACACCAGCCTTGCCCCAACCCTGCAAATTACCCATTATTCTATCACATTTTAATATTTTTGGTGTAGGTCAAGCTTTTTTCTAGGAACATCTATTTATTAAAAATGTTTTTTGATTTTTTTTATCTTGAGGAAGATTGGCCCTGAGATAACATCTGTTGCCAATCTTCCTCTTTTTCTTTTTCTCCCCAAAGCCCCAGTACATAGTTGTATATCCTAGTTGTAGGTCATTCTAGTTCTTCTCTGTGGGATGCTGCCACAGCATGGCTTGATGAGAGGTGTGTAGGTCTGCACCCAGGATCTGAACAAGTAAACCCTGGGCTGCTGAAGCGGAGTGCACGAACATTACCACTCAGCCATGGGGCTGGCCCCCTAAGAACATCCATTTATATATTTACTTGATTATATATTTATTTGCTGTGAAATTGGATTATGCTTTATTTACTGTTTTATATTCTGCTTTTTAGACATAGCACTATATTATGAATATTATCTCTTTTTCCTAAATATTCTTCTCAAACATGATTTTTAATGGCTGCGTAATATTCCACTGTGTGGATCTCATAAAGTTGGACATTTGGATGGTTATTTTTCCTACCTTTGGAATAAATTCCTTCACGTGGAAATACCAGGCCACAGGATACAGATGTTTTTACGGCTTGACAGAGACTGCCTACCACCTTCCAGCATGTTTTTTTTTTTTTACCAGTTTACACTTCCTCTAGCAGTCTTTGAACGTGCCTGTTTTCCCATACCCCTACCACACTGGCTGACGCCCATTTCCTTTGGGGATGATGAGGTCTCAGACCAGCGCTGCTTCTATGTAGTGGAGCTGTTCCTTGAATTTTTTTTTTTTTACTTTGGTTCTGGCTACCCTGGAAGATGGTGTTGTTTTTCGTATTCACACTGAAGACCTTCTCTGATCATCTCCTTGCTGAGCTGAACAGAAGCCTGCCGGTAGCCATCAATGTGACATCTCTAACCTTGTACCTCATTCTCCAGGATGGCCCAGGGGGTCCCTGTACCTTGTGCAGACATCCTAGCTGTTCCCTCAGGGCGAAAACCAGAAAGAGGGGACACCCATGGGTCTGAGCACACATGGAAGCAGGAATCACCCAGCCACAAATCTTCAAGCTCTTACAGAGAGAAGAGGCAGCACTTTTCCTCATAAATAGTGATTCTGCTTGACTGCCACGTCGCTCTTGTCCAGTCTGCTGACCTGCTCTTATCACCCATAGAGATTTCTGATTACACAAGTACTCCCTGTTCTTTGTGTTCTGAAAAAGCGAAAGTGGAAAGAACAGTCCTACGACCTCCAGAAAACACAGACACACACACACACCATACCATTGACATTTTGGTGTATACATTTCCAGAATTTTCCTCTCATATAAATGTACAACTTGCCTTAAAAATTGTCATGAAGAGTTTCAAAATTATTAAAACTTGTCAAACATTTATGATGGCTGCATAATATTCAAACATGGAGTGTTCTAGAATTTCTTTGCACATTCCCCTATTGCACATTTAGGTGTTTCCAGTTTTTCTCTATAACAAAATCTGTAATGCTTCATAAACATCTTTGTGCATAAAGGTTATCTTCTTCTGGATTATTTCCCCATAATCAATTCTTCTATGTGGAACTGTATGTGTTTCAAAAGAAAAGATAGGTCTGTAGGTGGTGTGGAGGAATATTACTTGGGGAAGGTCGTCTGGCTGCCAGCCAAATCCCACCAGAGTGGGATTAAGGATCAGGCAGACAAGCAAGGTCATGGGTCACTGTGGACAGCTGAATAATGGCCCCTGAAGATGTTCATGACATCCTGCCCTGAACCTGTGAATAGGTCGCCTTACACGGTAAAATGGATTTTGCAGATGCGATTTGATTTAGGATTTTGAGATGAGAGGTTGTCCTGGATTATCCAGCTGAGCCTGCTGTGATCACGAGATCCTTATAAGGGGGAGGCTGGAGCATTGGAGTTACAGAAGGAGATGTGATGACAGAAGGAGATGTCAGAGAGAGATCTGAAGATGCTGCACAACAGGCTTTGAAGATGGAGGAGGGGGCCATGAGCCAAAGAATGCAGGCGGCCTCTCGAAGCTTGAAAAGGCAAGGGCAGGATCCTCCCCTAGTCCTGCCAGTACCTTGATTTGAACCCAGTGAGACTGATTTCAGGCTTCTGAGCTCCCGAACTACAAGATAATAAATTTGCACTGTTTTATGCTACCGTGTTTGTAGGAATCTGTTACAGCAGCAACAGGAAATTAATATAGTCCCCAATCCTATAGGAACTAAAATGTCACTGAAATAAATGAAAAAATGTCATGTGGGTCCAACATGACTAACAAAAATGTACAACTGAAATCTCACAAGGTTGTAATCTATCATAACATTAATAAAAAAAAAAATGTCGTGTGGGTCACATTTCCATACACAGTCTTCAAATAGCGTTTTAACACCCAATTTTGCTTCTCACTCACACCAGGCATGGCGACTCTGCAAAGCAAATGTCGTCCGTGTAACAGCTCAGGGATCCCTGCAGGGCCGTGTGTCTGAAACATGGCTACTTAGTCAATGGGGCACAGGAAAAGAGAGGGAAAACATGCTCGGGCTTTTTCCTGCCTCCGGCCGGTAGTCGTTCTCCTGGCAGCCACGGCCAGAGCACAGCACATGGCTCTGCCCTGCTGTGAGGGGCTTGAAAAGTGTGGACCGCCTGCTCTCGGAACTGGGATGAGAACTGATGGCTTGTAGGCAGTAGCAGAATCTCCCACACGGTGCATTCAAGAGGCGTGAAGAAACGGTCTCTACTGCTCGGACCCCACGTCCATCAGGTGCTTTGGTGACGACTCACGTTTGCAAGTTGCACAGTATAAATCCAGGGCCTCCCGACCAGTCCGGAGACTGGCCAGCGCACAGGCTGGCGGGCACGGTCAGCTGACTTTCTGAAACTGAGTCAGGCACAGAGCAGTGCTGTTCGCCGGAAATGAAATGATTTTATTATCTAAAATTTAAATGTTTTAATATACGTCCCAAGAAGTTACCTGCCTCAGAAAACTGCAGAGGAATCGTGGAGCTCTGCAGCCGGCCAGCTCCCTTTCCGGGAGGCCACCTGCAGGGACCCAGCCTGCTACCCACCAGACTCCAAAGGAATTACAGGAAAACATGGAAAGCCGGGGAGGAAAGGCATTCGAATTGTGTTTTGAACATAACTTTATAATTCTGTCCTTGGAGGTTGCCTCAGACGTCAGTGAGTGTGAGGGACTAACGATATCCATTCACAAGTGATGAGAAAACTGGAAAACGAAAGACTGCTCCAAATGCATCAAAACGTTACGGCACATTCGATGTCTGAAGTAATTTTATATTAATTTAAATAATTTTTATTAGTGAAAATATGTTGAATATTTGTTATTGTTAGTAGATAAGTTTCCCCTTTATTTTTCTAAGTAAGTGTTAAATATTTTTAAAATATTGTTTTTGAAAGCCCTGGATCATCTGTCTCCCTGAAGGAACCTGCTTGTTTCTCTTTGACCCGGGCCTCTGCCAGGTGGCGTTCACTTGGCAAATTCCCCAGAGTTGGTTTTAGCCTTCAGCCTTACTTACCATGAATGAATTCTCCACATAGGCAGAACTCACATTAACCAAACTCACACAGGCTGCTGTATAAACCAGAAGACCAGGGTAGTTTACAGTGAACACTTGGGTTTAAGCTGCCCAGGTCTTCCAGCTCACACATTTTTGCCTGATTGGCAAGTTACAGGAGAAGCCAGACTGGAGTGAGAAGGTTGTTTGTATAATTTGAGACCACTTAAGGCACTACAGCAATATATTTCAAACTTGGCTGCACACTGGAATCATTTAGAGAACATTAAAGTATCTCAATGCCCAGGCCATATCCCAGGCCAATTAAATCATCTGGGGGTAGGGCCCAGAATCGGTAATATTGATTGATTGAATACGCCCTCTCATTTCCCTCACCTTTTGGCCTATTGGAAGTCCTACCCGTTCTACGGTTTGCCCCAGTGTCCTTTCCTCCGCAAGGCCTTCTCAGTCCGTCACCCAGAAGTGGGTTCTTCTATACATTCTCTAGGCCCTTCGAATGATCTTGAAGCTTTATCAGATTTGCCGTGTATGTGGTTATTTATGTAGCAGTCTTATCTTACAAGCCCCTTGAGGTTTTCATCTCTGTAGGCACCAAGAGAGTCTGGCAGAGTCCTTATGTGCTGCGCCAGCTCCATAAACATTTGCTGAATTGAGCTGGTTCCCCATTCAACATGCAGACAGGCTGAGAGTCAGAGAAATTAAACAGCTTGCACCAGGTCAGAAACCACACTCACAGCCCCCAACTCACAATGCAATCTTTCTTTCCATGGCTCCAAGATTGACTGGATGACGGAGAGCCGAAGGCCCATCTGGCCATTTGGCAAACATTCATTAGGTGCTAACTATGTATCCAGCTTTGGGTGCTGGGGATACACTGGTGAACAAGACAGGGGTAGATCCTGTCCTCATTGGAGGCTTTGCCCAGCCCAGCCGGGGAAGGCAAACCTCAGTGAGAGGTAATTAAGTCCAAGAGGGGGAAGCACAGTGCTAGGAGAGCACTGACAAGGGGGATCTGCCCAGACTTGAGGGGGCTGAGGGTTGTCAGGGAAAGCTTTCCTGAGGCACTGCTGATTTAAACAGTCAGTTGAAGAGGTCCAAAAAAAGAAGGGCTTTCATCAGAAAGGACAGAATATTTAAAGGCCCTGGGGCAGGAAGTAGCGAGGACTGAAAGAAGGCTAGGGTGCCTGAAGCGTGGAGAGGGAGGAAGACATTGGCGTGAAATAAGGCTGGTTAGGGAAGGGTGTCTGATGGCAGAGAGACTTATAGGCCATTTCAAGGCCACTTAGAGGAGGGGCTGTGGTTGGAAGTGGGGTCTGGGAAGTGGGCGGGCATGAGTGGATGACGGAGATTGGTGGGGAGATCACTGGAGCATCAGACAAGAGAGGATGGAGGCCCAGGGTGGAGAGGTCGCAGCGGGACAGAGGACAGCAGATGGACAACAACTCCCAAACAAGCCACTTGATGATGATGCGTGGTGAGCCCATGCTTGGAAGAAGGCAGTAGGTAGTACTTAATGCCTTTTCCAGCTACTGGGTTGGGTAGAGAAGACCAGCAGACAGAGCCCTGGGTAGCACCTGGAGGTCTGGCTTAACCCCCCAGCTCCTCCACACACTTCTGTGTGGCCCAGGCAGGACCTGGAGCCTCTTGGGGTTTCATTTTCTGAACTGTATAGTGAAATTGGTAAAGCTTCCCCGTTGACACCAGTAAAACCCTTTGGATTCTCTAACAGAATAGGACTCAACATCCTCCAAAGAATGACTGTGATTTAACTCTGCTAGTTATTATTTCCCCCTGATAAGGGGGTCCCTGTATGACAAAAATTGCTAAAAGAACAATTTGCAGCTCCAGGAACTTGTCATTGCAGACGGGCCTTTGCAAAGTGGACAAACCCTTGCTTTTTGGGGAAAAAAAAAAATGCAGCCAACATTCATTGGATTAAGAGTGTAGAAAAGCAAACGTGTTCAAATCTTAAACACATCATAATTTTAAGCATCCACAAGTGTTTAAAAAGTGTTAGCTGCTATGAGCACATACATCCATTCGCTAGTTAAACACCACAACCTGTTTCTTTTCTAAACACGTGGGCAGGAGAACAGAGGACGGTTAACATGTTAAACACACTGACATGTTTACAATGTGTTGCGAGAAGGTGTTTAACTTTTTGTGCTCCAAAGCTAAACACTTTGGAATTAGAGGCTTGGCTAATTCCACCTCCAGTTAGTGTGGCTGTCACCTAGTGGTCCCTTCGGCTTTGGACAGGGGCACCTTTGGGAACGCAGACAATCCTAGTGACAACCTGGATTTCATAAAAAGCAGGATGGGGCTATGTACTGTAGGATCGTGGGTGCAGGTGAAATGTGTGTTTCTGAAAGCTAATCATCAAAAGAATGAAAGTCCTGAATCCATGACCTGCTGGCCCCCGCCCGTGCTCCGGGTCAGCATGACCAGTTTCTCCTCTCAGGTGTACGTTCTATCCTGCTCGTGGGAGCTTTTGAGGAGGCCCCAGACATAGGCCAGCTGGGGCCTTGGTCTCTGCTCCACGCTGGCTCCGACTTTCTTAGAGAATAAATAGAGCTCCGGAAGCTAATTGGAAAGGGGGATAAAGGGAAGAAGAAAGAGAAAGGAAGAAAGGGTGAATATTTGTTTCCCATGGCTGCTGTAACAAATTACCACACACCTGGTGCTTAAAACAACATAAATGTAAAATCTGACAGTTCTGGAGGTCAGATGTCCTTAATGGGTCTCTTTGAGCTAAAATCGAGAAACGAATTCCTTGCTTTTCCAGCTTCCAGAAGCTGCTGGCATTCCTTGGCTTGTGGCCGCCCTTCATCTTCAAAGCCAGCAGTGGGTGATGGAGTCTTCTCACACTGCATCACTTGGCTCTGCCTCTCTCGTCTCCCTGTTTCACTGATCAGGACCTTTGTGATTACATTGGGCTCACCTGGATAATCCAGGATGCCCTCCTTTGTTTAAAGTCAGCTGATTAGCAACCTTAATCCCCTCTTGCCATGCAACAACATTCACTGGTTCCGTAGACGTGTTTGGGGAGGCATTATCCTGCCTACCACAGGGCGTTACAGCAAGAAATGGCAAGAGAGAGAGAGAATAGGAGAAAAGGAATTACACTAAATTGAAATCCTATTTATACTGGGATTAGAAACCATCTCAGACAAGCACCAGATGGTGGTCTGGGAGTGTGGGCCAAAGGGCAGGGGCTGGCACTTGATGACTGTGTAAGTCATTTCAGGGGGGGTCCAGGTCACTGCCCTCTTAAAATCCATTGTATCAGTTAGGGTATGGGCTCAGCTGCTATAAAAAGAGGACCCCAAAATACAATGGCTTAATCGAGAGACGGTTCTTTCTTTTTCATGGTAACAGTGGAGGTAGACAGTCCAGGGCTGTTATGGTGGCTCTCTGTCCCCACGCATCTGGTTTCTGTTTCTAGGTCCGAAGACATTGCTCCAATGTTTCTCAACCTGTAGGCTGGAGGAAAGGAGGAAAGGCCCAGAGGAGGGTGTGTACATTCCTTTTAAGGGTGTGGATTCAGGAGAGACTTTCTCAACTTTGACACTGTTGACGTTTGGGGCCAGATAATTCTTTTTTGTCAGGGGCTACTTGTGTGTTGTAGGATGTTTAGCAGCGTCCCTGGCCTCTACCCACTAGGTACCAGTAGAACTCCCCATTGTGACAACCAGAATCTCTGTTGGGGGTAGGTGGGGGCAAAATCACTCCCAGTTAACCATTACTGATCTAGAAAAAGCACATATTCCTTCTGGTGTTATGCTATTGCCTAGAGCTTTAGTGACATAGTCATAACAATCTGGGCAGCTATATTATAAAACTTGGGAGTTCTGTTATAAAGAAAGAGAGAATGAATGTTTGGGGGCAACTAGTCATCTGCGCATCCATTTCAGGCATCTGGACTGCCAGGTTACTGAAGTCTCAGCTCGTGTCTGAGGTGCCGGCCTGGAATGCACAATAAGGCTGGCTGTGTAGGGAAGGGACTAAGGGTGGTCGACAGTGGGAGGAATTTCTGGGGTCCTTGGCCTGAGCTCTGGATTGTCGTCTTGCACCCCCCGGGCAGAGCTGCCTGAGGGGCTGGGCAATCACTGAAGCCTGGATTCCCAGAGCTGGGGTGAGAAATGAAAGCCACTGCTGGGAGCCAGCGGCTAGCCGTTCTCATACCACGCATCATGAGATATGGCTTGACTAGTGAGGACCCTGGCCTGGGTGCTGTCAATTGTAACCTTTTGTTCTGTCCTGGGTCGGGGGGCAGGGTGACGTTGGGACTCATTGGGCTGGATCTGTATAAGGTAGTGGGTTTAGAAGACAGAACTGCGTTCTAATTCTATTTCTGCCATTTATTAGCTCTGTGACTCCTTAGCACCTGGGTTTTCCTCCTCCATAAAATTAGGATGGTGTCATCTCCTGCACGAATGGAGGTTGTTGGGAGGATTAAAATTAGGTCATGTGTGAAACAGACTTAGCACCATCCCTGAAACTTAATGGTCCCTTAGTAGATGGTACTCATTTATTCCTTCATTCTTCAGGTATTTACTAAGTACCTACTATATGTAAGACTCTGTACTGGATTCTGGGAACATGAAGATAGTAGTGAGCAAAGTAGATCAGATTCTTCTCTTCTCTTCTTTGGTTATATTGTGGTTGTTACTACTGTTGTTATTATTATTGTCATCATGATTCTGGAAATAGGCCTAGAGGTTGACTGTCTGCCAGTGGGTGGGTAAAGCTGAGCCAACAAACTGGGTCTGAACATGTAGCATGAGGCTGGCTGGAGGGGTGGGTGTGCAGAGGTCCAGCCCGCATGTTTGGTGGGGCCAGCTGGGTGGGGAAGAGTGGGGGGTTTGACTAAGGTAGAACAGCCAAGGACTTGGTCATATTAGCCAGAAGCAGAGTTTCAGAAAGCCTTAGGAATTCAGAGGATGTGAGCTGAAGTGGGGCTGCCATGCCAGGACTAACAAATGGGGGAGGGAAAGGCCCGCCCTAAGGAGGGAGGCAGGAGCACAGACAGGCGTCTGCATGGGGCCAAAGTACTCTTCAAATTGGAGGAGTTGAGGGACCTGGCGGAGGTCAGAGGTAACTCCTGGGCCACTCCTGCTGAGGCCAGGCTTGCCGGTGAGGCAGGGAGGACTGTGTCTTTGGAGTGAATGGGGTGTCCCTTGGGCAGCCTAAGAACAAGTTTAGTGCACATAGGACAATCCCTCGCCCCTCTGTTCCACTGCTAACCCCCACGTTGTCTCTCACCTCTTGGCAAGCTGATCATGAGGGCAAATTCAGGAGGCAGGTCGCCTCCATTAAATCCTCAGGGAGTCGCGGAGTTAATGATGGCTCCAAGGCAGTAAGTCTTAGACTTTTTCCATCCACAGCTCACTCTTGGCAAAGTAAAAGACCTCACATGTTCCCACTTACTAAAATGGAAACCCTTCTTTCTAGGAGGCAACTTAAATTCCATGGTCAATCCTTATAATCACTCCCTTGCCCCTCTCGTTTCATTGTACTGTCTTGGCAAAACCACAACCAAAGTTAATCCAACTCTCCCATTTACTCTAAGACTGTTTGAGGAAGAAATACAACCATGCTGACTTTAAATTCATGCTCCCAATTTTCAAAGAGGCCTTTGGTTTCTGCCAGGCCATCATCCTCTGCTCATCTAGTACATTTACTCTTCCAGTCTCCTAAATGACAACTATACACTATTGCTTCTCTCTCCAGACCCGTAACGCCTTCCTCTCATATCCTTTTTTCTCTCTGCTGATGACCTTGCTTCCCTTTTCTTTTTTTTTGAGGATGATCAGCCCTGAGCTAACATCTGGTGCCAATCCTCCTCTTTTTGCTGAGGAAGATTGGCCCTGAGCTAACATCCATGCCCATCCTCCTCTACTTTTATGTGGGATGTCTTCCACAGCATGGCTTGATGAGCCATGTGTATGTCTGCTCCAGGGATCTGAACCGGAGAACCCTGGGCCGCCGAAGTGGAGTGCGTGAACCTAACCGCTGCGCTCCTGGCTGCCCCTTGCTTCCCTCTTCACCAACAAAGGGGAAGTGGTAATCAGAAGAGAACTTCCACAGACTCCACCACCACATCTCCCTGCCTGCCTGCGTCTGCCCTCATCGCATCCTCTGTTTCCTCAGCTGTAGCTCGACGAACTCTCCGTGCACCTCTCTAGGGTCAACCTCTCTGCCTACGCACCGGATCCCATGCCCTCCCACCTACTCAAGGACAGCGCTCCAGCCATAGTGCCCGCTTCTCTTCTCCACCTTCAACTGTTCATTCTCTCCTGAATCATCTCCATCAGCACAAGCATGTGATTACGTCTCCCATTTTATAGAGCCTTCTCTGGAACCCCCTCTCCTGTAACCTGTTTGCTCCCCATTTGCAGCAAAACTTCTCCAGAAAGTTGTCTGTACTCATTATCTCCATTTTGTTTCCTCCCGTTCTCTTTCTCATTTAAACAAATTTATTGAGATATCTTTGATAAATAAAAATTGTATGTATTTAAGGTGTACAACTTGATGTTTTGATGTATGTGTACATCATGAAAAGATCACCACAATCGAGCTCAATAACTTATCCATCACCTCTACACAGTTACCATTGTGTGTGCTGAGAAGATTTAAGACCTATCCTCTTAGCAAATTTCAAGTGTACAATACAATATTGTTAACTATCGTCACCATGCTGTATGTTAAATCTCCACAACTCATTCATCTTGTGTAACTGAAACCTTGTGCTCTGTGACCAACATCTCATTTCTCCCTCCCCTGCCCCTGGCAACCATCACTGTACTCTCTGCTTCTACGAGTTTGACTTTTTTAGATTCCACATATAAATGAGATCGTGCAGTATTTGTCTTTTTGTTTCTGGCTTATTTCACTTAGCATAATGGCCTCCAGGTTCATCCATGTTGTCACAAGTGGGAGGATTCCCTTATTTTTTTTAAAGCTGAATAATATCCCATTGTGTGTGTATATATGTATATGTTTATGAATATGTGTATGTATATATACATATACTACATTTTCTTTATCCATTTGTCCTTCGATGGACATTTAGGTTGTTTCTGTATCTTGGCTGTTGTGAATAACGCTGTAATAAACATGCGAGTACAGATATCTCTCTGAGATACCGATTTCATCTCCTTTGGGTATATACCCAGAAGTGAGAAGTCTGGATCATATGGGAGTTCTATTTTTAATTTTTTGAGGAACCTCCACACTGTCTTTCATAGTGGCTGCACTAATTTACATTCCCACCAACAGTGCACAAGGGTTCCCTTTTCCCCACAGCCCCACCAACACTTCTCTTTTGTCTTTTTGCTAATAGCCATTTTAGCAGGTACGAGGTGCTATGCTACCTCATTGTGGTTTTGACTTGCATTTCCTGGTTGATTAGCGATGTTGAGCACCTTTTCATGTACCTGTTGGTCATTTGTATGTCTCCTTTTAAGAAATGGCTGTTCAGGACCTTTTTTCTTATCGGGTTATTTATTTATTTATCTTTTACTATTGAGTTGCAGTCGTTCCTTATATGTTTTGGATATTAACCGTTACCAGATACATATATAATTTGCAAATATTTTCTCCAATTCCATAGGTTGCCTTTTCATCTGTTGATTGTTTCCTTTGCTGTGTAGAAGCTTTTTAGTTTCATGTAGTTACACTTGTCTATTTTTGCTTTTGTCATCTATGATATTGGTGTAATAACCAAAAAATTGCTGCTAAGACCAATATTAAGAAGCTTTGCCCTTATATTTTCTTCTAGTATATGTTTATATATAGTTTTATATTTGATATTTGTATATATTTTACAGTTTCAGGTCTTACATTTAAGTCTTTAATCCATTTTGAGTTAATTTTTGTGTATGGTATGATATAAGGATCCAAATTCATTATTCTGCATGTGGACATCCAGTTTTCCTAGGACCATTTATTGATGAGAATGTCCTTTCTTCATTGTGTGTTTTGACCTAAATGAGTGTATTCTTCCCATTCTCTCTTAAACCCAATCAACTCCAATCAACCTTTTGCCCCTAATACTCAACAGACTGCTCTTGTCAACCTTCATATTGTTGGGTCCAGTGGTGAAACCTGTCTTGACCACTTAGTTGATCAGCTGCATTTGACAGTGTTGATCACTTTTTCCTCCTTGATACATATTCTTCACTTAACTTCCAGGACAGCACACTCTCTTTATTTTCCTCTTGTCTTGCAAGTTGCTCCTTCTTGATCTCCTTTGCGGGTTCCTCCTCATCTCCTGGTCTTTTAGAGTTGATATACCCCAGGGCTCAGTCCTTGGTCCTCTTCTCTTCCTTATCTACATCAATTTTTCTCTTCTTTATCTACATCAATGATCTCACTTGATCTCACAGCTTCACATATCACATATCACTGATGATGTCCAAATTTAAATTTATACCTCCAGCCTTCAGATCTCTACTGGGATGTCTACTTGGATGTTATCTCAAGCTCAACACATTTTCCTGATCTGCTCCATGTCCACCCCTAACTCCTAAACCTGCTCTACCCACCGCCGTCTCCATCTTACTTCATGGCAACTCCATTTTTCCACTTGCTTAGACTCACCACCTCCATGGCTACCGTCCTGATTGGAGCCTGTATCATTTCTCACCTGGATTACTGTAATAACCTCCTAATTGCTTTCACCTTTGTCTGTCTGCAGTCTAATCTTAAAACAGCACCTGGAGGGAGTCTTTTAAAATTTGAATCAGATCATGTCATTCCTCTTCTCAAAACCTTTCAGTGGCTCCCTGTTTCCTTAAGGCCCTATGTGATCTGCCAACCCATCTCACCTCTACCTCTCTGAACTCACCTCCTACTACTCTTCCTCTTATTTACTCCATTCCAGCCTACTGACCTCATGGCGGTTCCTCAAACACACCGACCATGCTCTGTCTTACAAACTGTACTGTCTGTTCATTCTCCTGGAATACTCCTTCCCCAAATAGCCACGTGATCCACTTCCCCACCTCCCTCAAATCTTTGCTCAGATGTCACCATCTCAAAGAGATCCACTGTCACTCCTGCCTCTACACTACAACCTGCCTCTACTCAAATCCCAACCCTCCCTGTTTCCGTAGTAGTTAACTCTCTCTGATATACTACAAAATTACTTATTCTTTAATGTTTACTGTTTCTAGATCTCCTCCTGATGGAATAGAAGTTCCATGAAGGCAGAGGTTTTTGTATTTTTGTTCACTGATGAATCCCAAGGGCCTGGAACAATGGCCGGTATATAGTAAGTACACAGTAAATATCTGTCAGATGAGCGCACAGAAAAGCTGTTCCTGTTATGGGAAGACCTCCATGAAGGATGTCTGCCATCCATCCATCTGTTCATCCGTCTGTCTGTCTGTCCACCTATCCATCTGTCCATCCAGGTTCATTGTTCAACAAGTGTGTTTTGAGTGCCTGGTCACTTTTTACCCTGTTCTTTGGCCTGTGGGAAAATGGTGTCTGCCCTAAAGAAACATTCGATAGACTTTAACTGTTGTCGTCTAAGCCAGAATTAAAAGCATAGACATTGTCACTCTGAAGGGCCAGCGACAGGAGTGGTAGCATAGTACTTGTGGCCTGACACTCCAATGGATTTGAGAGTCTAAAGGACAAAGAGCTCTTGAGGACCCCACATCCTGCATGGCCTGGGATGCTGAGAATCTGCTGGGAGGGGGAGGGGGAAAAGCCTTTGACAGTCCTGGGAACAGCAGCTGAAACTGGGGGCCCAGAGGCTGCAAGAAACTGTGCTCCTCTTTCCTCATCTTTACCTGGACCCTGGGGGCTTTCTCCCCAGGAGATGGGGAGAGTTTTAGCCCCTGGGTCAGCGGTGACCACCTGCTGCCTGTCCAGGGAGCTGCCCCTCCCTGAAGGGCAGCGTACTCCTTGCTGGTCGCTGGAGTTGGCATCCCCAGTGGCAGCAGTGAAACATGAGAGCCAAAAGGCCAGGGCCTGGGCGTCCTCAACCTGGGATCCTTCTCACCCTGACTGCTCCAAGCTCGGAAAGGCAAACAGTCCTAATCCTCGAGCCCTAAACCAAACAGCTTATGGGCAGCCAGCTCACCAAAACAAACAAGTGGGGTCCCCTGCGATCTGCAGGACCGGAATGGGCGACACCCAGCACGGCTTGCTTCCCTTCTTTGTTCTGTCGCCCAGCGAAGGCTTGTGGGGGGAGGTGGAGAAACGCAGAAACACACCCAGAGGTGTTGCTGCAGCTCAGGGACAGCTCCGCTGAACAGGGCTGGGAAAGGAGGCTGCTTGGGAACTTTACGTATCCGCCCCCGACACACGCTGCTGGGCATTAGCAGGCAGAGGCCAGGCCATGCGCTCGCTTGGGAAAGCTGCTTCCTAGTGGAGGGGCGGTGGGGCAGGGTGTGGCCTCCGCCTCTTGACTTCTCCACAAAGAGCTCTGAGTGGGCCTCTTACACCACGTAGCTATTTACATGGGACAAGAAGAACTTAATCCTATTTTGCTCACAGGGCCTGTTCCGTTGCTCCTGAGTTTAGCTTCCTCCTATTTCAGAAACTCTCGTCATCCAGGCCTTTCAGGGAATCCCAGCTTCCTTACCGAATGCTTCCTTCGTCCATTATAATATTTGATACAAATGATTAATACTCATTGTAGTAAGCACAGAGGAATTAAAAGGAGAAAATTACAATCACCCGTAATTCCCCCCAGCACCCGGCAGCCAGACCTGTGCACACACGTCCACATGTAGTCAAGTAATTTACCGTGCTAGCCATCGGGGTGGGTTCTCCGTGGCTCCTTCCCTCCCCTACTCTAGCCCCATGCATTCCTAGCGGGGGGAGCTTCCGGTAGAAGGAGAGCAGAAGCTGTGCCTCTGTCTGTCTCTCGGGAAAGCTGGAGCTCCCTGAAGCCCTGGATTATGGCAGGCATGCACTGGGCCTTTGGGAAAGGGGAGGAGAAGTGCCCAGCCCTGGTCAGGGATGGAGGCTGGTGGTGTCCAAGTTGCAGGGGACCTGGACCTGTCCTCGCAGCACCTGAAGAAGGGGCAGGACACTTGAGGGAAATGACTACCCCCTGGGGACAGGGTGAAGGCACCTGAGCTCCCAGCCTTGCTGAAGAGCACCACCCCCAGACCCCCATGTCATGAACAGCCTCCAGCCCACAAAGGGCCTGACCATGAGCATGCCAGTGCAGCCATGAGGGATGCGAGGCTAGAGGCCGGCCTCTGTTTTCTGGGCACCCCATTAGCCTGCTGAATTCTCCTGTGACACTGGGTAGGGGAAGAAACCCAGTGTTGCCCAAGAGTGAATTTCCTGCCAGCCCAGCAGGGTGAAACTTGGAGTCAGATTTGAGTTGATTTAAATTAAATAACGACATGCGATACTGAGTGTGTATCTGCACTTATGGGGTGTAATCTCTACATGTTCCATATGTACACTTTATAACAAAAGTGGGACCATCCTGTTCTGTGACCTGCTTATTTCACACAGCACTATATCACAGATATCCTTCCGTGTATTCACATGTGCTCACCATTATTTGTAGTGGTCACATCACATTCCGGCATATGACTGTATCACAGTTTACTCAGCCAGCCCATCTACGTACTTCCTAACCCAATCTCCCTCCAAGACCCTGTAGCCGCCCCTGACACAGGAAGGGTTAATAATCACTGGAAAAGGCTTGCCAACAAACTGTGACCCGGAGGTGAGCAGGCCGGTTAGCCAATGACGGGTAAGACCTCTGGGGGTGGTGGGGTGGGGGGGGGGCAACCTAAGACAGGCGGCAGCCGCCCGGGGGCACAGATGGAGAAACGATATCGATATCGGGTGCAGGAGGGAGCATTGCCTAAGAGACCTTGCCTGCTCCAAGATAAAAATACAGGAGCACAGCAATAACATGATAATACCAAAACAGAGGCCAAGGGAGGGCTCCTTGAGAAATCACTAAGAATTCTTAGCATTTGCTAATTACTTCATCCAGAACACCTGTGCATGTTTAACAGCTATAAGCTATGTATATATTGAAATGCTGATTATAATAAACTCAGAGTGGCCATCAGCCCTCTCTGCATCTATCCTGATGTGTACATTGGATTGCGACACCGACAGACCCCAATCTCCAAAAGGTTGGAAGAGGGGAGAGTCTTCGTCCTCCTGCCATGAGGAGCACTGGGATGGCTCCTCAGATCTTGACTTTTCAGGGCTTGGTGCCCAAGAATGCCTGGCAACAGTTGCAAGCACATGGCACCAGTAATAACAGTCATTAACATTTGCACAGCACCCTGGGCCAGGCCCTGTGCCAAGTATGTTACATATATTATCTGACTTGATCTTTACAGCAATGCTGTGGGGTAGTACTATTTTTGTCCCCATTTTATAGGTGGGGAAATTGAGGTTCAGAGAGGGAGAGACAGAGAGTGGGAGACTTGTGCAAGGTCACACAGTAAGTGGCTGTGCTGGGATTTGAGCCCAGGTAGTCTTGCACCAGCACTGTGCTTTTAACCACCAAACTAGTATCCTTGGTTGGAGACTTTGAGCTGATTACTGGGAAGAAACAGTGGGTTTTTTGGCCTTTGACCGTAAGTTTTGGCAGATTATATATTGAGGCTTACATTTTTTTTTTTAACCAAGAAAATCTTTGCTAGTTTTCCTGTAAAGAGTTCAAGAGCCCGTACCCTCTGGGCCAGTCATTCCTGGGCAGGACCCTGCTGACTGACAGGGCACAGGTCAGTATTTTGAGCAGCCCCGGGGTGGAGTGGGCTGACACTCTACCACCAAACCTCCCCAGGATGGTAATGACAATGACTTTCCACTGCTGGCAAAGGGTCACCCTGCCAGCCTTCTTCATCCTGTACCAATATGTTTCTGCACACAAGCTGTCTGCCTTCCTGGGTTGAATCCAGTGCTTCTAACTAAGGGGGCCCATGGGCCTCTGCAGACTGCTCAGCTGTGCGTGGTGACCCTGGGTACACACCAGAATCACTGAGCTGCTTTTGTAAAATATAGATGCCTTGGGTCCAACCTATCAACAGGAACCTCGGGGGGTGGGACCCAGGGTTGCACATTTTGAAATGGCCCCCAGTGAATCTGATGCCCAGCCCTGGCCAAGGGCTCCTGGGGTCTGACTAGCTTCAGTCTTAGGTTTTCTCTGCCTCTGATGCTGGCTTGTATGAAGAGTCTACCGGCCCTCTCGGGGATGTTTGATGCAAAGGTTGAGCCTGTGTGGGTGGCAGCCCCCTGGAGTGTGTTGTCTGAAACCTGGCATGATTTTGAGTTGAGGCCCTTCCTCCAGGGAGCCAGAGCCTAGAGTTGGTTAAGGTCAAGGGTCCTGTGACTGTGAACATCCCAGGAATGCTATTAACTGTCACTGGCACCCGAAAAGGTGGAGAGAAGCTGCCTCTTGTCCGGTGCTCAGGGAAACCACGAGAATGAAAACATTTTGTAAATTTGCTGTTGAAGAATCAAAAGCTTCGGCCACTCTCAAACTTAAGAGAACATTGTTATTTTTGTCTCTGTTTTCCCTTCTCTTTCCTATCTTTCCTAAAGGAGGATCAGGAAGAAACCAAACCAAAACAACAACAACAAAAAACAAGAAGGCATTTTCTTGATGTAAAAGAGAATTAGTCACTGGATTTAATGTAAGACATTACCATCAGGGGAAACTGAGTGAAGGGATACAGAACTCTCTTAACTATCTTTCCAACTTCTGGAAATCTAAAATTATTCTAAATCGAAAGCTTATTTTAAAAAATTATTAGGTAGGCCTTCCTCAGCTCTGGTTGCCTAATCCATCTGCCTCAATCAGGCTCTCCTTTTCTCTCCTCACTTGGTTTCCCAAGAAAAGAATAGGTGACATAATTCTATTGTGCTGCCCTGGCATTTCCTCCTGAGGACTTGCTCCAACAAGAGTGATGGAGACATCCCTGGAGACGGGCAAGAGTCTGTAGTCATCACAAAGGGGAGATGAGTGCTGGGGGTGCAGTGGGTGGAAGCCCACGGGGGCCTGGTGTTTGGGGGGAGGAGGGAGCCGCGTTTCCGCAGAAGACTCGGGAGTGTTCTTTCCATATTGGGAGGAATAAAATCCTCCAAGTGTCGATAAACCGATATCCCCAACAGAGAGGAACCCCTAAAGCTCATCACTGCTCATGGGGGGGCCTTGTCATGGTCAATGATATTTTAGGAGGTAAAAATGAAAAAACTGGGAACCAGGAAAATGCATATAAAAAGAAGCAGCAGCAGTGGAGAAGGAGAAAGAGGGCGAGGAAGAAGGAGAAGAAGAAAGGAGAGGAAGGAGAAAGAAACGCTGAAAAGCTGCTGGGTTATTGAAAGGCTGAGAACTGCTGTCTCCGGGATCAGATGGCCCACCTCCCCCCTCTTCACCTGCCTTTCACCTCTGGCTCCTTCCTGTCTCAGGGACAGTTAATCATGTTGGGGATGTTAAGGATTAGTTGTGACAGGCAGCTGGTGGAGCCTGTTCTGGGTGTGGCAGTGGTGGAAGGGGCTGTGGACTGCCTCAAGCTCTGTTGGAGGCACCTTGAAGCCGTTCAGGGGCTGAGGGGTCTCCCCACTGTTCGAGTAGGGCAGATGACATGCTTCTCAATGAAGGGTGCGGCTACCCCAAGCCAAGATGCAGTGTGCTGGCCCATCACAGGATAGTAAGGCACATACAAAGCATCAGGTGGTAACTAAACACCTACTCTGTGCTGGGAACTGTGCTGGGTGCAGGGCATACAGCAGACAAAGTGGAAAGGTTCTTGCCGACAGCATCCTAGAACTGTGGTTCTCAAAGTGTGGTCCCTGGACCAGCCGCATCAGCATCCCCTGGGAACCTGTGAGAAATACAGATTGAATCAGAAATTCTGAGGGTGTAGCCCAGTGTTCTGTGCATTAGCATGATCTCCAGGAGGTTCTTAGGTGTGCTAATGTGTGGGAAGTCTTGTCTAGACGCCACCCTAGGCATCGAGTGGGTTCTCAGTGTACAGGAGTCAACGACAGAGGGGCCAGTGGCAATAAGCAGGACCCTGTGGTCCCAGCTCCCTTCCCACTGCCTCCAGGCCCATAAGGCCCAAGATTGCACCTGAAAGGTTACTGGCAATGGAAAACCCAGAGCTCCTCCAGGCAGAATAACGATGATAATACTAACAATACCAACTGCAACAGTGACATGAAGTGAGCGCTTGCTGTTTATCAGCCGCTACTCCAAGTACTTCACATGGAACTTAATCTCAGGATCCTAAAGGAGACACAGCTCTTATCATCTCCATTTTATTGATGAGGAAACAGAAGCTTAGAAAGACTATAGATCTTTAAGGAAATGGAGCAAATGAGTGGTGTAGACAGGGCTGTGTTGAATTGGGATGAAGTAAGAATCACCTGAGTGGGTGGTGTAGGGACCTGAAATTGGCCACCCCAAGATATGTCTCTTTGGCATGAGGATTATTTGAGGCTGATTGCTTTTGATAAACTGGGACAGGGAAGGAGGCTCTGAGGAATGGAACTTGCCCTTTCTTAGGACACGTTTACATTTGTAAGGTAAATCTCTATCTGTAAAAGGTAACTCCCTCTCTGTACCAGGAAGAAGAAAGGAGATGACCTTCTCTCTAGAAACTCTTAATCAATACCAAAGGCAAGGACTTAAAATCTGCATTTTATTGTGCTTTTCTGGTAACCTCCTGTAACTGACTTCCCTCCCCCTCCCAACGCTGGCATCTCCTTAAAGATTAAGCATCTTTCTTTAGGCTGGGAACCGATTGCAGCGCTCATCTGTGACCCTCCAGCCCGAGGCAACACACCTGCCACCCCGTGGCGTTCACTGAGACAGCGGACCTATCTGCCGTTTCCATCAAGCGCTGTGCTGACAGAGCAGCCTCGTGACTACTGTAAAAGGGACATTTCAATCATATGTGAAACACCCTGTTTGGGGGGATATAACCACTCTGTGCACCCCACTTCTTGGGTGCCCTTTCTTCCTTCGGGAAGAAAAGCCCCGGGCCATGGTTCCTCATAAAGCTTTGTTTAATTTTCTCTTGCTATTCTGTCTCATGTGAGTTTAATTCGTTCTCCGGCCAGACGAACCCACATTTGGGAAGAGGAAATGTCTTCCTCCCCTACAGTGGAAGGGTTGGGCTGGGCATCATGGCAACAGGAGGGCAGTCCTGGATGAGTGCAGATAACACTTGAGATAGAAAAGCCAAAAGCCATGGGAGGCTTTCCTGCCTCCTCCTGACTTCTCAGAAGGCCCCTGGGCATCAGGCATTGCTTAAGGCCTTCCACCATTAAGCGCCTTCCTCCTGAATAGTAGTGCCTGTGGACTCTCCACCTATGTTTATCTGGGAGTTGAGGGGAAGGCTCCAGGCCAAACCACGAATCCCTAGTTAAATGAGGGGTCTTAACGCATGGCGGTATCATTTCCTCTGACTCTTGGCTTGGGCGCAATGGCCGTGAGAGCCTTAGACTAGAGTTCTCTCTGAGGAACGGTGGGTAGATGGCAAGGACATCTTAGGTGGGTCCATCCTAGGCCCCAGAGCCTCCCCAGTCCCCACCACTCCTCCTGGGCAAACTGAGGAGCCCACTCCCCCTCAGTCTGGCTAACTTTAAATGCTGGAGTCAGGGAGCAGGGCTGGACCCCCTGAGAGCCCTCAGTTTGTTCCCTATCCTGCCTCGGCCCTGAGTGACTGAAGAGAAGGCCCATGGCCACAGCCTCCTGCTGTTTGGAATCAGGCCTTCAGGTTGAGGCCTGAGGCCGCAGCCCTCCTCACCTGCTCCCTGCACCCTCCCAAGCCTCCCAGAGTTCTCCAATTGTGAGACAACAGAGAGGAGAGAGCACTGGGTGGGGGGCAAGAGGAGTAGGGGGAGAGAAGGACTAACAGGCTGAGTGCCCTAATTTAACCTGGGAGGACCTCA